>NW_005371541.1:1210983-1231197 GCF_000412655.1 Myotis brandtii
AATGTGGTTCACATGGAAACAGGTGCAACTTAAAGTCACATAGGTTATGTGTGTGATGACCTGCATGGCCTTTATGGTGTGGGAAATGACCTCATGGAATGGTGGGACCTCCCAATCCTTCAGGCCCACAGACCAAATAAGATATTCAAATCAAATGGTTTGAATTTAAAAATAACTTAAAGCACACTGAGAAGCAAGGGGAAAGGGCATGGTAAGTTAACTAATTTAGGATAAGGTGCAAGTAAGGTGGAAGGACCACATTACCTAAATCCTGGGACGGCTCAATATTCTATGTGCTGTCTTTTTCTCTGGCTCACTGGCTTTTCCCCAGAGGTGAGATTTGAGCAAGAGGCCCCTCAAATGAAAGGTATCCTGGGTCAGTGACATGAACTTGCTCTACCAGAGACAAAGGGACAAGTGCATCTGACTTCACTTATAGCAACAAAATTAGCCTGGCCAATGGCCATAGGTTTTATTTGTGTTTCTTCAGCAGAGGACTCGTGGAACCAGGATGTTTCTCCTCGATGGGTGGCTACATTAAGAACTCATGAATATTAATTTTCTGTGTATACAGAGCATATCCTGGATAGTTAGTGCCTCTTGTATATTTGGTATCCAATAAGCATTTAGTACTCACATGCCTCAGGAATATTAGGTATCTCTTGGTCCTCCAACCCCTTTCTATCCCTTTCTTTGTTTAACACAAACATGATGTTCTTGCTCTTTATATATGACATATCTCATGAATTCTGCCTGTGGCAAGCAAACTTCTTACTACTTCTCTAAACTCAGAACACCGTTAAAAGTTTCACCCATGATTTATAAACTACAGACTATTTGTCATTTATTATAGAATTGAATACTCTCAAAAGTAAATGTTATATCAACCGAATCCTGATCCTTTTATGTGGAGAATTCAGTATGAAGGAAACAAACATTAAACAATAAACCTGAATGTCTAGATAATTAGATATTATTTTCACTAAGATTGAAAATAAGTTGAAAACTAGCTTTTAATAAAATAATGATGAAATTTTAAGGTGCATCCCAGAGTCATAATATTTTGATTAATTTACATGTGTGATTTCCTCAGTTAAAGCAATAGTAGAAGGAAAAAACACACACACACAAAACAATGAAAATCCTAATGAGCTTTGATTTTTTTAGTATAATTCTCGTGATGCAGTTATATTTTATTCTCAATAAACACATTGATAATAAACATGTAAGATCTATAATAACTCAATAAAATGAAGGTAGTCTGTAAGTCTACAGAGACCCAAACACTAAGCCAGGGTTTTGCGTAACTCAATAAAATGAAGGTAGTCTGTGTGAAGTCTACAGAGACCCAAACACTAAGCCAGGGTTTTGCTGATCATGTTCGATATGTCAGAATTTACTTCATTTTGAAACGAAGGTCAGAAATAATTCTTACATTCTCATTCTGCTGCTTTTAAAGCACAAAGCTGTTGCCTTTTCCTCACAACTGAAAGGCATTTAATGAAGAATCACAGAGAAATCAGAAATTTGAAATTGAGTAGAAATTCCCTGTTAGACTTTCTGGGTGGTTTCCTCGCACTTTGCTTGCAGCCTCACGAGCGTGCCCTTGGCTTTTCAGGAGATGCTTGATATCATGAAAGCAATATACGACATGATGGGTAAATGCACATATCCGGTCCTCAAAGAAGACGCTCCCAGACAACACGTGGAGACATTTTTCCAGGTAGGAATGCATATGGAAGCCAGAGAGAAACAGAAATTAAGAGAACATTTTCTGTTTTCAAAGTGTCATGATGATTCAAAAGAATGTAAAGTAAAAGAGCGTTTCCTGAAAGGGATAAAATGATAGAATATTCACCATCCTAACAATTGAATAATTTTGGTCTTGAATAATTATAATACTGATAACTACTGAACATTCACAATACCCTAGATAGAATACTAAGCAATTGCATTTAATGTGTTGTTGTTTTTTAATTCAGTTCTCATAAGAACCCTATGAGGTTATAAATCCTTATTAGCCCCATTTTAGAGGTGAGAAGACTAAGACTTTGAACATTTCAGCAAATCACCTGAGCTCTGGCATGGCTGGAAGGCAGGGTTTTACCTAGGTCAGGGACTAGATCTTCCCCACATTCTGTTGACAAAGAAGAGCCTAGATTCGAAGAAGTCAGCCAGATGATTCTTATGGCTAGGAAATTACTAGTTTGTTCTGAGGCAGTTCCTCCCAATAAACAAACAGTGGGTTTTGTTTTTTTAAAATATTTATTGATTTCAGAGAGGAAGGGAGGAGAGAAACATCAATGATGAGAGAGAATCATTAACCGTCTGCCTCCTCCATGCCACCTACTGGGGATCAAGCCCACAACCCAGGCATGTGCCCTTGACCAGAACTGAACCTGGGACCCTTCAGTTCATAGACCAACTCTCTATCCACTGAGCCAAACCTGCTAGGGCTTGTTTTTGTTGTTGTTGTTTCTCATCTTCAGCTCATTTGGTTAAGGTGTGAGGGTATCATGGGGAAAGTCTGAATAAAGGTTTTTGTTCTTTTCTTCCTGAACAGAAAATGGACAAAAATAAAGATGGAGTTGTTACTATAGATGAATTCATCGAAAGTTGCCAAAAAGTAAGTAACGGCAGTAAAGGAACCATCCATTTTTGCTTTTGTAACAGCTAGACTGAGTATTGCCAACTAGCCACCATGAAGTGAGCAAAATATAAAGATCGTAGACCTCAGTTTATGACTTTTACAGCTGAGGTCAGCCCACGCCCTGAAACAATCACCAGTTTCTATGTTAAATTGATTGGCATTTGTAGATTGCCCACAGCTGTGTAGGTAAGCCCTGGAGATGCGAAAGTCGCACATAGACTGAGTTTTGTTCCCTAAATACTTTAGAGAGTGTTCATCATTGAGAATAAAGCATATGGCAGATTTACATTGGTCTTTGCCTAGAGTCTAGCCTATAGCATGTATATTGTCAATCATATTTCCACAGCTTTAGAATTCCAGGACAGCTAAGTATTCAACACAGGCCAGGCTTACAGCCAATTTCTAAGAGAAACATCATTGTGTTAATATATGTGGACAAGAATGGCTTTGGGCTGAAGCAGTAATGGCCTTCAGTCACAAAAAATAAAGAGCTGTAAATTCAGAGGGAAAACCAGGCTGGCTGGCATCCAGCGGGAGGCCAGTTTCAGCTTACCTAGGAGTCTCTGAATAGGTGTGTGGCTAGAACCACAATTCACAATTTTAAAAATAAATATAGACAAAGACGTTTGTCGTACTTTAGCTTTTCTATTTATGAATTGATATACTTCCCCTTCCCTGGCGCCTGCTTGTTTCTAAACTCATATTTAAGCTGGTGGACGTGGGGAGAACCGGCCTGCTTAGTGCTGCTGTTGTGGCCTGGCTTCTAGGAGTGCAAGTCAGCATTAGTTCAGCTACTATTTGCCCTACAAGAAAAAGCTCACTGACCTCCATTCACATACAGTCTCCAAGTGCCCCTGAGATGCCCCAAGTCTGACCCTTATGTTTCTAAGGAATATGCTAAACTAGTGGTCGGCAAACTGTGGCTCGGCAAACCGCGGCTTGCTAGCCACATGCGGCTCTTTGGTCCCTTGAGTGTGGCTCTTCCACAAAATACCGTCTCTTTCACAAAATACCGACTTCTGCGCATGGGCCACGAAGTTTCAATCGCACTGTATGTGCGCGCCCGCACGTGGTATTTTGTGGAAGAGCCACACTCAAAGGGCCAAAGAGCCACATGTGGCTCACGAGCCGCGGTTTGCCGACCACGGTGCTAAAAACAAACACAGCCAACGGGTAATGGTTTTTCCCAAACTATTCTTTCTCCGGTGTTGAGAGAACATTTTTTTTTTTAAAGAATAGTTGATTGATTTTTAGAGAAGGGAGAGAGAGGGATAGAGAGAAACATCAATAGACTGCCTCCCACATGGCCCCGAACAACTAGGTATGTGCCCTTGACCGGGAATCAAACCAGCAACCTCTTGGTGCACAGGATGACGCTCAATCAACTGAGCCAGCCAGGGCAAGGCCATTCGTTTTTAAAGGCTCCTAAAGGCCACACAGAATTAGCTCTAACACATCCAGAAACAAGTGGCAACACATCCCAAAGCCCCAACTTCCAGTCCTCACGAAGTTGGCTCTTAACTCACACAAATCCTGTTTCCTTCTACGTGTTCAAGTCTGTGATCCACCTGGAATGTCAAAATTTGCATTTCTTTACTTTGTTTTACCCTCCGACTCTTCATTCTGGCATCCGCTTTGAGAAATATCCTCTATTAACACCAAGTGTGATTTAATCCTAACCCGAGGATATTTTTTCCATTGATTTTTTTAGAGAGAGTGGAAGGGAGAGGGAGAAACAGAAACACCGTGAGAGACACACATTGGTTGGTTGCCTCCCACATGCTCCTGACCAGGACCGAGAGCCTGCAACCCAGGTACATGCCCTTGACGGGAATCAAACCCAGGACCCTTCAGTCTGCAGGCTGACGCTCTACCCACTGAGCCAAACCTGCAAGGGCAACACCAAGTGTGATTTAAATGAACTATTTAAGGTCTGGTAGACTCAACAAAACCTAAAATGGGCTCTCCAGTTTTCTATATGGAGCACATAGTTGGAAAGGAGCCTGCAACCCAGGTACATGCCCTTGATGGGATTCAAACCCAGGACCCTTCAGTCTGCAGGCTGACGCTCTACCCACTGAGCCAAACCTGCAAGGGCAACACCAAGTGTGATTTAAATGAACTATTTAAGGTCTGGTAGACTCAACAAAACCTAAAATGGGCTCTCCAGTTTTCTATATGGAGCACATAGTTGGAAAACGGCAGTACTTAGAGGGAAAATGGTGTGCAGCAGGTCCTCGAATAACATCATTTCAGACAGTGTTGTTCATGTTCATTCAACATCATTCTGTTCAATGTCATTCATTCATTTTGTTATAATGGTGATATGCCATAGGGACTTAACTCGTTCTGTTCAATGTCATTCATTCAACGTTTTGTTATAATGGTGATATGCCATAGGGACTTAACTCTTGTTTATATCAATTAGCTTATGGTAGAATTGGTTTCCTGTACATCATTTCGCTTCGTCACAGGAACTATCAGTGATGTTGAGAGTTTGCTGTACTTGCCTTGCAAATATGCTCAATTTAATCCCGCTGTTTCTCCCTTACAGGATGAAAACATAATGCGCTCCATGCAGCTCTTTGAAAATGTGATTTAACTTGTCAAATACATCCTCAGACAAATGTGAATGATCCTACCACACAAGTGGGAGCTGCCACTTTTAGCATAGACTGCTCAGCTTGACACTGAGGCATATTATGCAAACCAGCTTTGTTTTCATATGAAACAGTCCCCAAAAGATTTGAGTTCTCCACTTTTAAATTTGCATCCTTTTCATAATGCAAATTTCATGGGATGGTCTAAGTCATTTCACACCCTGTGGATATTCAAAAGTAATAGAATCTGGCATATAGTTTTATCGATACTTTAGCCATGGGATTATTGAGGCTTTCACATTATCAGTGACTTTAAAATGTTTTCTGCTACTCATGTGTATGTACTCAACCCCAGGATTTTAAATGGTTTTCTAAAATGTTGGCATCTGCATTTAATTTCCAGAAATTAATTTTCGTGTTTGTGTGCTATAATTCCACTATATACTTAAGTGAACAAAACTACCAAGATTTAAGAAAGCAACAGTCACAGTTCCTATGGATTTGCTGCCTTCTGTTAAAGACATTCATTTATCTGGCGGTTTTCTAAATAATATGAAACAAATTAGTTGATCACCAGATGTCCACATATGCCTAATAGCTTATTTAATAAGCATTTTTTAATTTTTCATAAATACTTATCAAGCCAAGGCCTACATGATGTTTATAATTTTGGATTTGCTTAATTCAACAAGTTGATGTTTATCCCATTGTCACTAAGTGGAAGCCCGAGAAGGTGGAAGACAGTGAGGGTGTTTATAGGTATATGTGAAGGGTCAGACATCTGTCCTCCAGTCCCCAGTAATGCTAATGAGTAATTTTAATCGCACTAAAAGCCTATTGCATCTTCTCCCTGGACTCCCTCAGGCACCTTTATGTTACATGCCATCAGGGCAAAGAAACCTGACCACTCCAACGTGTGCTAGGAAGGAACAGCAAGCAGAAGTCACTTTGAAAGCACCAGTGATTCCATTACAGCCAGAACTCCAATTCCAAAATTTAGTTGAAAATGCATATCAAGTGCTAAGCAACTCATTTGGAAGGTGTTATGATTTAGCTTATCATCCAATTCCAATAATTCAGATTCTTTTTCACACTCTCAAGCCAAAACTGTAAAAGTTGCCATAACATTACTAAAGATACACACACCTTCCCTGTTTTGCAGAAATATCACAAAGACCAAGAGGTTACTGTAGGAGGAAACTTGCAACTGTCTTTGCAACAATAAATCAGGTATCTATTCTGGTGTAGAGATAGGATGTGGAAAGCTGCCCTGCTATCACCAGTGTAGAATTAAGAGTAGTACAATACATGTACACTGAAACTCGCCATCGCGTATTTGTGTAAACTCAATGTGCACATTTTGTATTTCAAAAAGAGAAAATAAAGCAAATAAAATGTTTATAACTCTACTGTATCTTATAGGTCTTTATTCCAACAAATTTTAAAATGACTAGATTAACAATATTTTTGCTTATGGCATTTTCTAGATTGTCGGTATCTTTAGCTTGGGTGGCGCTGAGTGCAATGTGGGAGAGTAAGAGAGAGGCCAGGGCAGGCAGACGTTGTAGCTAATATTACCTGAGGATGTTACAAGTGCGACCTGAGGAGAGTGTACCAGGCAGGGACCCAGGAAGCACACAAGATCCGAAGGACGACGAGCACTTCTGCAACTATGATGCTTCAGAAATTACCTGCATTCTTTTCAATTATAGCTGGAGACTAGTTAAAGCGAGACTGCAAAGAGGTCACTCCAGGTGTTGGTTTCCTCTGGTGCTTCTGGAATATGATATCGCTGCCCCTATATAAGAGTGACCCCTCACGTCCCCTCTTCGGAAATATCAGTCAGCTTGGATTTGGTGCGACGACTCGTTTCTATGGGCTCCCTTCTTGCCCTTGAGGGGGAAAGTCTTAATCTCGTTTTCTATTTCTCTTCTACTCCTTCCTCTCGTAGATCATCCAGAGTCAGCTTCTACTACATCAACACCCGGGACGACGCCTGTAAATTTCAAAAGCCTTTTAAATTTAATTAATTCAAAATAAGCAAGCACAACAAAATCTCTGACTACATAGACTGATCATTTTACTTTCTGAATCTCTTCATGTACTGAATTCAGATTATGAAATACAAAAATAACATTTGCTTAAATACAATTGACACCTAAAGTTTAGGTAGTTTTAATGAGTTATAATAAATAACATACTTATAAGAGAATTTACACATTTAAAAAAAAATCCTTAAACTAGAATACTCTGGATATTTCGGAAGTATTCTACATTATAAAAGACATATTTACAAACAATAATTAATAATGAATTCACAAAGGTCCACTATTTTAAATTTCTATAGCCTTAATATTAAATCCAGAAATGGCAAAATGTGTAGAAGTAAATATACAGCTACAAACTGATTGCAAAAGGGCTGTTATAAACAAAAGACACTAGAAAATAAATACAAACGCTTATACCATAAACCAGTGATGGCGAACCTATGACACGCGTGTCAGAGGTGACACGCGAACTCATTTTTTTGGTTGATTTTTCTTTGTTAAATGGCATTTAAATATATAAAATAAATATCAAAAATATAAGTCTTTGTTTTACTATGGTTGCAAATATCAAAAAATTTCTATATGTGGCACGGCACCAGAGTTAAGTTAGGGTTTTTCAAAATGCTGACACGCCGAGCTCAAAAGGTTCGCCATCACTGCCATAAACCCAATAATGGTTGTTGACACAAACCATAGAAATATGAAAAATAAACCCCACAAAACTGTCCTATTATAGAACCTTTTAAATTCCTTTCCAGTATTAACCATTCTTTTTGTTGTGGAATAACTTACTATGATTCAGTGGAATTGTGCATATTCATCGGAAACTAGTAAATAATGAATGGTGGCTGTGATTTAGAAAAGAATAGCCTGCAGTGAACTGAGAAGGTCCCACAGGTATCCACGGCCAGCGTGTAACACCTGTCACCAGGCAGTAAGATTTCTGTCAGCTCCCTTCTTCAACAACATATGGAGCAATATGTTGGAATTTTAGCTTTGATGATGATAAGGCTTCCCTGTCAACAGAAAAAAAAAAAAAAAGCCCCATTAGTATCATGTAGGCTTCCCCTAATAGTATAATAGAATTACATTTCCAAAAGCATGTCTCAAAAAGTATCCAAAAGTCAAATAAACGAAACGGGATAAGAATTGGATGATGAAATGAGAAGTGAAACCTTTTTCTGAGTTAAATAAACTGTAGGTTATATCTTACTGTTTTTTAAAAATATGTAACCATAGTAGTTAGGAATCAGACCACCAGCATGAATTCAGTCACTTCCTGTCAAATCCGGAGTAGTGATATCTCTGTGCCTCAGATTCTAGATCTTTTGAGGGGGATAGCAACCAAACCTTCCTCTGAGGGGTGTAGTACAGATTAAATGAGTTTAATGTCTAAAAAGTACTCAATAAAATACCCGCATGTAATATGTTCCCACATATTCAATAAAGATAGGTGTGTGTGTGTGAAGTATGTACCTAAGACAAATGTGCATATCAACTAGAAAAAACACAAATCAAGCTCAGAATGAACCAAGCTCAATTTAAGGTGGGCTGTAAATGGATTAGTTATAAGAAAATGACACCGTGACTATCTGTAGCTGATATTTTTGTTTCCCCAGAAGTTGAGTCTTTCCATTATTGTGATAGTGGCAGGCCCTAAGAAGTGAGAAACTACCACACTGAGAAAATTCTTTTTTTAAAGATTCATCTCTAAATATTTAAATAAAGAGAAAGAAAAATAAACCTTTACATTTTAGAAGGGAAAGAAGAGCATCCATTATTTTCACGAAGAACTAGGAAGTATCCAAAGCAAGTACAACAGTCATCAAGCCCAGGGAAACTCTCTGATATGTGAGAATAGGCTATGTAATAATTGATGGAATTGTAAAAGGACATTGCAAATACATCAATTACTAGTAAATTATGTAAGATATTATGACTTCAAAATCTTTATTTATTCTGGATTAGCATGATTCAAAACAATGAGACTGAGTAGCAAAAGAGTTACTCCCTTGCTAGCTATCTCTGAGACCCTGGATTGGTCAATTACACCCCAGGTGCTCCCCCTCCAAATCTTACTGTGCAATTTCTAAACTTTATGCACAGACTCTCCCCTCCTCCACAGGCACATCCTAACTTACTGGGCCTGCCCTTTCTACTTGCCCCTTCCCCACACCAGTCCACAGGATGTGTGAAAACCACCTGGGCAGAGTTTCAGACTGAAAAGCTGTGCCATCATTAGTAAGCATCTGTTTACAAGAAATTCATTTTCAATTCCAGTTCCCAGAGCAGCAAACACATTTGCAAGCAATATGAATTTCTTTTCTGCTGAGGATGGACACAGGGTTGGCTAGGGGATGGTTTTGTGCATCACCACAAGAGGTCTGAATGCTAATCCTCTGCCTGGGACCCACATACAACAAAGAAAGCCTTGGGAATTACTTCCTCCTCACAAATTTTATTCAAGGCATTCATCATGCAAAGAATATCTTCAATTTAAAAAGACACTGAAATTGGTCAAATTGAGTAATTTAGGCAAAGCTAAACTAAAACATCTGCCATTTTAAACTATATGATCATACAAATTTCTTTATAATTAATTCCTTTTGAATGTACCTAGAATGAAACTAAGTTGTGCCATGTTAAGATAATCACATGCAACTCTATTCATTAAGCTCTGATTAAATGTAAGCTCCAAATCAAGATGGGAACATTGCTTTATGGAAATATTTCCAAGATTAGATTATCTGAACATTTCTTTCAAAAGATGAAAACTCAACCTACTTATTTGATACCACACAGATAATGAAATCCCCTACATTTCCGCACCTTCTTGCCATTTAAAATAATTAACTGAGTCAGCCCTGTGTGCTGTACACACACGTGCTCACGTTCCAGCAAGTGTGTGCTTGCAGACATAATATCAAAGCCATCTGGAAATCTCATTTCAATCTTTGATTATGGGCAAATTATAAATTTTTTAGACAGAAAGATGGCAAATGAAAGGAAAAGTACTCTTTCTTCAATGAGCTTTCTACATTAATCCTTCTGTTTTATGAACTTTTAAATAGTCAAAGCAAAAACATCCCAAATAAAGAAAACAAGCGCTTCCCCACACGAGTGCCACTCAGTAAGCATAGCGGAACCATACGGCCTTGTGTTCATACAACCCAGGGCGGAATCCTAGTGCTCAGAACGTGCGACCCAGGAACACAGAGACTCAGGGCCCTCACATGGAGATAGACCTATCAGCTCCACATGGTTACTTGCCAATGAAGAGGTAATACATTATACAGTCAAATATGCAATATGACTAAAGGTAAGAAACGATCAGGACTGAAGGAAGATTGTCCTACTCACACTTCCACCATGCTGCTCCAGCTTCTGCAATGCATTCGTGATCGGCTCTTTGAACTTCTTGTCCCTTAGTCTCTTGAATAGCTTTAAAAATAAGATTGGGGGAATGAAATGATTTTAAAAAGCAGTAACATTCATCTTAAGCATAAGTAAAGCTTCACTAAAAAGTAGGCTAATTAGAAATAATGTCACTGAGTCTTTATTGTATAATAAGTACAAACACCACCTGTTTTAGGCTTCTTTCAGGAAATATCATTGAAATAGATGCCACTCTATTTGCTGGGGCAATAAATCAATTCATTTAATTATTTCAAATAATACCAATCCTACAAAATATGCTACAATGTGGTATCCAGAGTAAGTTTTCTATGAAATTGCATATTTTTCCATTTGGTAATTTGCAAGAGCATTTGGAGAACTATGACAAAAAACTAAGCCTCTAAACACGTGTGCTTCCAATAGTAAAAATGGGAAGAGACAACAAAGAGAGCATCTACATGACTAACTCTAACAGTGAGAGGGGAGTCAGACTAGAAACCACAAGAGCACGTGTCCCTAGGTGTGTCCAGAATGGGCCTCTGACTGCAGGTGGGACTGACTGCAGGGGAGAGTCCAGGTGAGAGAGGAGAGAATCACAGAGCAAAGAGGGAAATCACACAGTGCAAACCTGTAACTGTGCTCCCCCCAATGCCTGCAGTACTCATGCAGAGCCTGAACCCTTTATTTCAACCTCCCCAGTAAATAAAACTTTCAATACATTTCAACTGACTACTGTATTGATTTTACTCAATTATTTTGAATAACATGTTGAGTTTTAACCTGTATTGATTTTACCTGCGTTCTAGGATCTCCCAGGTAGGTGGGTCCAAGGAAAAACAATGGAACTATAATCCACATGCATGCCTCAGCTCTGAACTAGAGAGATGCACGCAGACATCCTAGCTGTGGGTTATCCCGGACAGGACTCGAATCTCTGTATCAGTGCATGCAGTAAAGGACTACCTGCCTAAGGAAAGGTTTGGCCTTGCCCTGGCTCCTGAATGGTAACCCCTAAGCCCTTGGAATGTCCTGCCAGATAAGACGATGGCATAGACTATCACATCAGATAGTCTGGGCCTGCAATGTGATCTGCATGGGGACTGTAGGCCACAGGGTGTCAGCTCAACTTAGGGAGAGACTGGAGACTAAGGTCAACCATGCAGGGAGTCATCATACCTGTGGACAGACCCCCGTGAGAACCCTGGACACCAAGGCTCAGGGGAGCGTCCCCAGCTGGCAGACTCCATGCGCGCTGCCACTCGCCCTTGCTGAGACAGTCAGCACTGTGTGCGCAACTCCACTGAGAGGAAGCTCCACCCGGCCTGGCCCGGATCCTGCTCTTCGCGGCTCCTCCCTTTGTGGATGTCAATCTGTGTCCTCTCAGTAATAAACTAACAGCGAATAACAGACTTTCTGAGCAACATGAGTCCTGTCTGCAAACTGTTCAACCTAAGGGTGGTCTTGGGACTTCCTGAACTGCAGTGTCCCAGTGTGTAACTGTGATAAGAATTAAACTACATGCAACAAGAAAACGTCTCCTCCTGAGTGCTAGACTCACCAAAATGCTGACAAAACAAAAAGATAACAAATATAGCTTTGGCAACATATAATTACACAAGAGGGTGGATAAACTCTGCTTATACTAATGCAACAGGAAAATGTCTCATCCTGAGTGCGAGACTCACCAAAATGCTGACAAAACAAAAAAATAACAAATACAGCTTTGGCAACATAAATTACACAAGAGGGTGGATAAACTCTGCTTATACTAGTGCTTCTTAGCTAATCAACACGGGCATGATCCCATTACATTGCTCATTAATTTGGGTGCACTACAACCCTAAATTCTGCTCATGTGGGTGCTTTCCATTGAAAATGTTTAAAGAGCATACTCTCCTTAGTAAAATGTTTTATGAACCACTACAATGATTTTGGTTAGGATGATGAGTTTTTGGTTTTCTTTTTTTGTTGAGGTTTTGAATCATTTGACACCATTACATTATGAAGAGATACGGATAGTGCATGATACACACTCACAGCTGCTCTCTAGTCTTTTCAGTACTCACACTGGTAAGCAGATGTTTCAGGTGGTCATTCAGAGAAGGACCAACGACGACACTTAACTGCACGAGAGCATTCAGTCCTCTTTCAAACACTTCATCATCCGAATGGGCCTGTGGAGCGTTAGTTGGTCAGGAGTATCAGGATAGGAAGGGAAAGAAGAGAAAAAGGAAGGAGATGTTAGGAGAAAGGAGAAGCCGGGGGAGAAAAAAGAGAGAGTGAATATTCAAATTAGATGATAATCAACCAAACCGAGAATTTTAAGAATAGCCTTTAATGCAGGATATGTAGAAGCAACACACAAATTTTCAGCTTGACTGAAACATTAACTAAGATATATCGCAGCCTGCAGAAAGACTGCTTTGAGGTTCATTACTTTCTCTAATTACTCAAAATGTCCCATTTTATTTTTAGTACATTCTCTTAACGGTGTTTGCAAGTAAGTAATCATCTGGCCCTGAAGAACAGTGACCTAATTCTGCATACACATCAAAATCACAGGTAAAAAGCTAATGTGCATATAATTTGGAAGACATAAAATATCTTAAATGTACCAGAGAAAGTCCAAAGAATAAAGCACATACCAGAGCCGCCTTCAGCACAGGACTCAGTCTAGGAAGCAAAGGCACAGCTTTTTCAGGAGCATCTCGGACCAAGAGTAATTCTCTAAAACCCTCCTTTGAAACAAAGGTGTATGGATGTTTAGTCTCTCTCAGACCCTGCCAAAGACAAAACAAACAAAAAACCCACATGATTTATGCTAATAAGAAAAACTGAATCCTTACTCGTGTAAATGAAAATCAAGTTTATTATTGTTTTCCTAATCATGATATATAATTTCAGTAATTACATTTTTAATTAAACAGATAAATTGTGGAATAAAAGACATATATAATACAGAAAGGATCTCTATCTACAGGAAGGAAGAAGGAAGAAAGGAAGGGAGAGAAGGAGGGAGTGAAGAAGAGAGGGAGGGAAGGAGGGAGGGAGGGAGGAAAAGAAAAGTAATAAGAAAAACAGAAAAATAAGGAAAGAAAGGAGAGGTAAAAAATATATCGGGAACTTTAAAAAAGGAAAGAAAGGCAGGGAGAAAAGAAAAGGGGGAGGGAGAGGAAAGATAAACAAAAAGAAATAAAGAGGAAAAGGAAGAGAAAAACTGACTAGGATTCTAAATGCATTTCGCACAAACTCCTCAACACTGCCTGAAAGCAGTGAGTTAGTCTACAATGTGTGTTTATAAATACCACTTTACGAATGCACCTGTTACCATGATTTTACAATTTGTTTTCCTGACACAGATGTTAAATAATATAAAGGAACCTATCTGAAGTTTTTTTTTAAAAAAATCTATAAAAACATCTCCATGGTGTGTTACTTAGGATGTACAAGTAGGCAAAATCCTGGAGAATTCTACAAAATAACATTAAGTAGTTAATATGAGTTTCCTAAGAAATAGAGTGTTAAATAGGACTGGCTCTACAGAGAGACCAACTATTCATTGTTATCTTATGTAGCTATTTTTAAACCAGTGATGTTCTCTTAATTTGACTAGTTCAACAAAAATCTTCCTCCATGTTATGATTTTAAGTACTTTTATACTTTAAGTATGAATATTTCAACCACTTACCTACAAATCCCTGTGTAGACTAATCTCATGTTTATAAAGCTAATTAATTAGTTTCTAATAATCACACGCCAATTATATTTAGTTCCTAAGAGAGTGTAGTATTTTAATGCCTATTGTCTCACTCTGATTTCAAAAGTAAAGAATGAGATTTACTGATGAGTTATAAAATAACATTTATTGCAACTGTAAGAGATTTTCCCCCATAAACACTCAGGAGATGGAGTATTGATTTACCTCGGCTAAAGTAATAAGAAGAGGATCAAAGGAAAGATTTTCAGGAGGAGAGTCCCACTGTAATCTGTGTTTTACTGAACCATGGACCAACCTAAAATATAAAACCAGTGAATGTAACAAGAACAATATCTATATATATAAAAGCCTAATATGCAAATTGCCCCCTCTACCGGGAGTTCAACCAGGAGTTTGACCAGGGAGCAGGGCCGGCCGACCAACCGCCTGCAGCCCCTCCCCCCGGCCAGCCCAGCCCGACCCCACCTGGGCATGAATTCATGCACTGGGCCTCTAGCAGTTATATAATAAGCAGTGATTATCTAACACAGTGGTTCTCAACCTTCCTAATGCCGCGACCCTTTAATACAGTTCCTCATGTTGTGGTGACCCCCAATTTCATGTTACAAATTGAACATAATTAAAGCATAGTGATTAATCACAAAAACAATATGTAATTATATATGTGTTTTCCAATGGTCTTAGGCGACCCCTGTGAAAGGGTCGTTCGACCCCCAAAGGGGTCGCGACCCACAGGTTGAGAACCGCTGATCTAACACATACATATTCTTTTTGGAATATAACTACATTAGCATTATTTTATAACATGTAGGAAACCATGACTTCAAACCTATTATATCTATGGGTAATGCTATTTTGGAATTAAAATTATTTTCTTCAACAATGTCCCAGGATACCAATCCAACAGCCCAAAAGTATAAGTCACCTTTATTTCAACCTCCTTTGTAAATAAAACTTTCAATAAATTTAAACTGAATAGCATATTGATCTTACTCAATTATTTTGAATAACATGGTGAGTTATAACCTGTATTGATTTACCTGCAAGGAATACCACCTTTAGAGTAAACAGCTGCAAATGCAGAAGGGGCTCGTGACTGTTCACCGAACTGAAATACAATGTGACACACACACAATAAATATTACGATCACCTCCACTTTGTGATATCTAATCAATTTTAATCCTGCTCAGGTCAGAGGCAAACGAACACCCTGACTTTCAAGCCACTTCCAACTTTCCAGTGCATCATTCTACTCAGCACAATTGAGAAAATTTATCAGTTCTTTCGGGACTGAACACACAAACACATTTTCTATATTTTCTTTCACACCTAACTTGTTTCAGAAGGCATGAAGATGCCTGAAACCATACATATAATAAATAAAACATAGACAAATATAAATATCATAAATATAATAAGATAACATCTTTCCATCCCCTCCCTACTGTAACTGTCTAAAGTGAGAAGCAAATGGAGAAGGTGTTAAGTGAGGGAAAGTGTATTTGTTTTTAGCCCTCAGGATATTTCCTACTTGTCCTCCAGCTACTTATACCTGGTCTGGATGGTCAGAGAACTTGTCATTTCCCAAACGGGCTTTGTCTCCATAAAAATTAAAGGCTTCCATTGGACAGGGTCACGTGTTAGAGCTGGAGACTGAGCGAGACCCTCACAAACATAGGCCCATATATGTATGCTTAGATATATAACTTCACTACTGTCAGTTTTGCTATATTATTATCTTAAGAACAGATTAATTCTGGACCTACTCTCAAAGGCAATTTAAGAGATGATCAATCATAACAGTTAAAACAATCACAGCAAAATAGTTTCAATATAATTGATCAGAGACTTAAAGGCACCCAAAGTAAATAATTTACAATATGGTACTTTCATTATAATCAAAAGAAACAGTTATTTAAATTACAAAATAGAAACTTATTACAGATAAATAGCTAAAAACATTTTTAATCATACGCAGTACTTCAGAAATATATACGCTTAAGTTTAGAATTAGTCCTCTTCCCTCTAGTAAAACGTTTTGAGTAAAAATACATACATGAAATTTCATTAAAATAAAATGTCATAATAAAAGATTCATTTGCAAAGCTCAATCTATAGTAGTAATTCTGTATAGTAATTCACAGCAATAGTAATATTTCATTCATCAAGTTATAATTCCTAAGAAAAATATGTTTAAAAATTGTTTTCAAGTAAGAATCATATCAGATAAAGAAATTAACTGGAAAAGTGTTGCTTGCATTGGGAAAAAAATTAAGGCTGCAAATTCCCTCAATTAAATATGGGGAAAAGGAAGCAACAGCAAGAAGATATCAGAGCATTCTTCAGGGTTTCAATTTCCTGGCCACTGTGCAGATTACAGAAAGAAGCAAAGGAACACAGATACTCAAACTACTTTCTGTTTTTCTTTTCTAAGTCAGATAATTTCCTGTGCCCTTGGATACTTCATTAGATCCTTGCTTAGGTATTTGCTGTTTTGCCTGCTGTCAAAATCAGAGTATCAGCTATCCTCATAATCCCTTTCAAGGGCTGAAACCACTATCAGAATACCCTATGCAAGGTTGGGCCAAACACCTGGGGGTGTTGCACAGGTGTGTTCACTTTTGGATAATTCACTGATCTATACACCATTATGTACTTTTATGTGCCTAAATCTCATGTTTGTTAAATTGCTGTGAAAAGGCAAAAGGAGGCTAGTATTATAGTTAGGATTTCTGGTGGAGCAAATTTATAGACCACAGAAAAATGGCTAGAGACCTTTACGAAACTATGGAAGCATATAATTCATCCTGTGGCAATTAAGTACAAGTTTATTCATTGGTATTAGGAAGTCAAATAACCATAGCAAATAAAATATAAAGCAATTTATTTTATATTCTAAAAACTCATCCACGAATGAGACAGAAGAGACCAAAACTGGTTAATAACAACTGTACACCTTCTCACCTCCACTCCCACATCCTCTCCATTCTTCACCATCATTATCATATGCCCTTCCTTCAGCACTACCTCAAAACTAACAAAAGAGACTTAAGACAGAATTCAAATGGTTCAATGGTGTGCTAAGTACATACTACTTAGAAAAACTGAGTCAGGAATCTCTTTTGTACTTACCGGGTTAATTGTTTTAGGGTTAAGTTTATCACTTGGTCGAGGATGGACTTTTATTGCAGCATCTGGAGAACTGGCTGACGATGAGGATGAGGATTTGCTTCGTTGAACTGTAGTCCTAGGCTTTCTCTGTGGACTTGATGATGTCCTTTGATCATCATTACCTGGAAAAAAAAAAAAAAACCCAGAAAAAAAAGAAAGGTGAAAACTATAGAGGTGTCATTAATATAAAGTTCACCTCTTCCTTTAAAAAGCGATGCTGGAGCAGCAAGAGAAAGAGACTCAATTACCTACAAGGGAATACCCATACGACTGTCAGCTGATTTCTCAACAGAAACTTTGCAGGCCAGAAGGGAATGGCAAGAAATATTCAAAGTGCTGAATACCAAGAACCTACAACCAAGAATACTTTATCCAGCAAAGCTATCATTCAGAATTGAAGGAAAAAAAAAAAACCCAGAAAAAAAAGAAAGGTGAAAACTATAGAGGTGTCATTAATATAAAGTTCACCTCTTCCTTTAAAAAGCGATGCTGGGTACCTCTCACTCTGTTTCTCAACTGTGTGTCTCCATGGCACTCTGATTTCTGCATTGCTTCCCGTCACTCCTGCAGTTACAGGAAACTTGATGTCACAAATTTTTAAGGAGGGAAATTCATCAACAATATAAAGACTAAACCAGAATAGAGTAGAAAATACAGTAAAAGATATACAGAAAACTTATGGTAAGGAGCAAAATACCTGGAAAGACTAATGAGAAAAATATTATATCAATTTCAATAATATCAGTAACAGCAAATTAAAAACAAGCTATAAAACATAATGTATAAAAGCAAACATTCTTTTCATTCAAATTATCAAAATACATTGTTAGATACTCAATCACAATCTTCTAGTTCTATGTAGAAAACATGGACTAGGTTTTTGAAAGGAGTGGTTGGCACCTCCCCCTACGGTCTCCATCTTCTCTGGTTTCTAAATTTCTAAAGTTCCAAAGTCAACACCTGCACATCAAGTCCTACTTTTCCAATGATGTAAGGAACTCTCCTACTCAAGGTACCACAAGCTCCTTAGACTGAAAATAACCAAACCAGAGGTTACCACACACATTTATTTATAAATCCCTTGTTAATTCAAGGTACCACCAGTTTTCCGGTCCATCAGGCGGAAAAATTTAGATGGTTGCTGCTTCTTTTTCCTTTGCTTCCTACACTCAGCCCTACAGATGTGTTCAGCATGGTGTAATGAGGTAGAAAGAGCGCTGGGCTCAGATCTCGGTTTGCATCTCATCTCTACCGATTATGAGGTTTATGAATTCAGGCAGAGTATTTAACCTCCCTCAGCTTGGTTTCCTAACCTACTAAAAGGGAGAATCAAATCAAGCTGATCAAGGCTGTTGTTGAATAAATATGATCAGATATCAAGCTGCTCACCAGCACAGGGTGGTTCACCACTCCCTCTTCCGTATTTCCTTCTTTTCTGTTAATGAAAGAGGTCTAGTTCATAGCCCATGATTTCCTGATTCACCAAATGATTTCTAAATTTAAATCTCTACAGAGGAATCCTCCACCACACACATCCAGACTCATATACCCAATTGCCTGCTAGTATATTTCTAGGCCGAGCTTCAATCTCAAGTTCCTTCCTATTTCTACTTGATTACTCCCCCTCTCCCTTGCATGACTCTCCAATTATGCTTCATTCATCTTATTCTCAACCACCCTTTTGAGTGCTTTTTCATTAAGTAACATGAAGAGGGTGGTGTAAAGGTGTTAATATTGGAAGGAAGTGAAAAATATAAGAATTGCTTAGTTTTATAAATGGTACAAGATCTCCGTTCTTGCCCTGGCCGGTTTGGCTCAGTGGATAGAGCGTCGGCCTGCGGACTCAAGGATCCTGGGTTCGATTCCGGTCAAGGGCATGTACCTTGGTTGGGGCACATACCCAGTGGGGGGTGTTCGGGAGGCAGTTGATCGATGTTTCTCTCTCATCGATGTTTCTCTCTATCCCTCTTCCTTCCTCTGTAAAAAATCAATAAAATATATATATATTTTTAAAAAGAGCTCCGTTCTTTTATAAAACAATATAAAGATTCTAAATAGATTCTAGAACCCACAAATCCACTTAACCAGAACACCCAAACTATGTCACAACACCAGAGAACAAAGAAGTAGGGCTCCACTGGAGGACCCTCACTGTTCCCTTAGGTTTCCTTAGCTCTGCAGGTAATTCACAGAGGCTGCAGGCACCTGTGTCCACCCAAGGCACACTCCCCCCGCCTCCCCACACATAAATCCTATCTCTTTCTCTACCTGCACTTTTTTCGACACCCCGCTCTGAGACCACTGCACAAAACTGCTTGCTAAATTCTCAGGGGCAGACGCCACGTTATTTCCTATTCCCTAATGTTCATCAAGTTCCAAAAGTGTAAATAGGCACCCCAACTAAAGAAGACGCCATGTTCCATCTCTGAGGTTCCTTAAATCCCACGGCGCAGCGACAGAGCCCAATATCCATCTTTCTCAACCCCCTTTTACCATAAGGCAAACCAAAGAGCCAGTATTAAGGGTCTTAAAATGCGCTTTCCAATGTCTTGGCCTCTCCTCCTCCAATACCACACATCTATTAGTACCTAAGACCAAATCGGGGCCAGGGCGTTGTCCAAATTGGAAAA
>NW_005371541.1:1231539-1256159 GCF_000412655.1 Myotis brandtii
GCCACGGTTTCCGCGGCCCGCTGCCCAAGCGTGCGGAGAACAGGGCTTCGAGGGGGGTCTCCGGGTCCCGCGGCGCCGCGTATTGACGTCAGACGCACGTTACGCCCTCTCAGCCAATAGCAGGGAGGCCGCAGACGCGTGGGCGGAAGAGGGTTGCCCTGGCAACTAGACGCCTGAAGTTAAAAGGGCAGTTCCTGAGCTGGAAGCGCTGTCTGCTGAGGGAAAAGGCGCCAGGTGGTGGGTGTTTGGGGAATCGGGAGCGGAGCAGGGCACAGGCTCCTGGATCGCTGCATTGCAGCCTCTTCCGTCCGTGAACTTACCTCTCAGCTTCTCTGGCAGCTTGAAACGTTCCGTGTTCTCCAGGTGTCTCGCCCCAGGTCCTCTGAGAGCCGAGGACCATGAACGCCAGCGTCTTCAGAGAAGAGAGCCAACGCTGTCTTCCTGCCCAGCTGTGGGATTTCGTTTCGTCATATCTCACTAATGAATATGCTATTGCATCAACTACACAATGCATCCATAGTTTAATGATTAAAAGCGCGTGGTTTTGTACTACAGATAATTTTAATAAAATTGATGTTGCATTCCCCTTGCGATTCCACCAAAAGCAACTTGGGGTGTCCTAGCAAAGAGCCCAAGCCTTTTCTGACCTGTCCACTGCATTTCTTTCTAGACTCTACAGTCCTCTTCCCTGGCCAACCTTAATTTTTTGCTCAGGTAACAGCTAACTATATAACTGGCGTTTTCTGAATACCCTGGGTAGCTCCATCCTTGCTACCTGGATTTCTACCCCAGCAGCACCTTCACTGGAATGCTTCTCACACAACCTAGTGAGGACTCAAGAAATGCTCTTTAATAAACGAAAGGATTCTATACTTTCTCTAATGTTCTGCTAACCTTGCGACAAATCTATCTTGCAACAAATCTCTCTCTCTCTCTCTCTCTCTCTCTCTCTCTCTATATATATATATATATATATGGAGGCCCGGCACATGAAATCATGCATGGGTACAGTCCCCAGGCCTAGCCTGTGATCAGGGCCATATTCCCAGGCTGCTGGCAGCCGGTCCCGCCTCCCCCCCACCTTCCCAACACCACCCACCCTGGTTCCTTTTTCACCATCCAGCAATGGGAGCCTGCCTGCTGAGGGAGGGACCTCTCCTGCCCGCTCAGCAGCCCCACCCCCGCCGCCAGTCACCCTCTGTGTGGGGGGTGACCGGGGGCGGGGGCCTTGGCCTGTCGCCAGCCACATCCCCCACCACCCACCCCGGGTCCCGTTTGCCAGGGTCCTGTTTGCCATCGGTGATCAGAGCCTGCTGGTCGGGGAAAGGGACTGAGAGGTGGTCAGTGCACCTCATAGTGAATGGCTGAGCAGTTCTGCCATTATGGTCGCTGGGCTTTTATTATATAGGAGAAATATATATATATAATGTTTCAGAGAGGAAGGGAGATAGAGAGAGGAAAAAAACATCAATGATGAGAGAGAATCATTGGTTGGCTGCCTCCTGCACACACCCCACTGATGGAGCCCGCAACCAGGGCATGTGCCCTGACAGGAATGGAACCGTGACCTCTTGGTTCATAGGTTGACAATAAACCATTGAGCCACTCCTGCTGGGCTATCTTAACTTTTAAAATTCATTATAATGTATTACCTATCTTCCCCACCAGACAGAAATTGTTTCCTTCACTTCTCTATCCCCAATATTTAGCACAATGCATGCTTAACTTAATAAATTTTTAAAAACCAAAAGAAAAGAATAAAAAATTACATTTTTAGCTACTTTCACCTTATTATCCTCTTGTCTAGCTTCTTCAAGATTTATTATATCTACTTTCTCTTCCTCACTCCTAGCATCACCCAAGTCAGCCTTAGCAGCACCTAGCTTATCTTCATTTTAAAAGTAAAGAAACGGGTTCTTGGCATTGTGACTTTGTCTGGATAGCATGTGATACTGTTGGATACTTTATTGGATATACTAGTCTGAGAAGCCTGTGAGACATCCAGTTGACACTGATCAAAATGAAGGTCACAGTTCCTCTGTTAATGGCCAATGTCAGGACTAAAGTGTAGCATCTCAGATGCTATATTAGCCCTCAATTAATGCACTGTCCCTATAGTTCCCTTATACTTTAATAAATAGCCCCTAGGTAAATAAAATTGTTCTAATTTTATATCACTACATATATAAAATTATGAACTAGATAAATAAATGTAATGAAATTTGAAAAATCAGAATGTTTTTCTTATTGTTTTGATGCCTATTTCAGTTGTGAAAATTTCTTAATTATATCCAATTAGTCATCAAGCATTTTAAAGTAAATATCAGAGGTATTAATTACTTCAAAAAGAAAATCTGTTCCTTTTTTGTACAAATTATAGACTGACTGATCATTCCCAATTATCAGGAAATGAGATGTAAGACATCTCTTTTTTTTTTCTATGTAATTTTCAGTACACCCTGTCAGGAAATGCTAGACATATAATCACTGAGTGTCCAAATGGAAAAAATAAATTCTAATTTTGATTATTTTCCACATGGAAAAAATTAAGCAGTGATGGTGATTACTTTGGTAAAAGTAAATGAGATCAACATGAATGAGCATAGAGAGCCGTATTGTCCAATAGAAATAAAATGTGAGTCACATTGGAAAATTTTAATTTCCTAGTAGGCACATTTTTAAAAGTAAAAAGAAACAAGTAAAATGCAGTTTAATAATATATTTTTATTTAACTCAATATGTCTAAAATACTATCAATGTGCAATAATTACAGAAATATCAGTGTGATTTTTACTTTCTTGTTATTATGCTAAGTCCTCAAAATTTCACTTGTGTATTACACAGCACATCTCAATTCAGACCAGCCACATTTCATGTCCTCAACAGCCACGTGTGGCTAGTGGCAACCACTAGAGTATGGGAAGAGAGAGATATGTCCTCAGATCGTTGTACAAACATACAACCAACTGAACCAATGCCTTGTGTTAAATAGTTACAGAGTACACACTATATGTTGAACATGTCATTAGGTGTTGGGAGATCAATGCAAAACATAAAGGGAAACTAATTAAATTAATTGGCTATAATCTCTGACTATTGGTTTAGTGCAAGTAGTAGCTTCTTTTATGATTCATAGTTGAATTTGGCTTCTTTCACAAATTTCCTTCTAGTCTGTGAAGAAACTCAAGCTTCTTCTCCTTGGAAATGTGGTGGTGAAGCTTGGAGGGATGAGAAATCTGGTCCTCCGTTGTCACCTGCCTCTGCTGCCAGCTGCTGAGATGTGCTTTGCCCTTTCTTCTCATCATCCATGTGTCCTCTCTCCATGTAGCTTGTTCATGCATGTCACTCATCCCAGATTCTCATTCGTGGTGAATTTTAAACTCCTCTTACACTCTCAGGAAGTATTCCATTCTTCCCATCTGGAGTGAGAGAAGCCCACCTGTTGGGTTACACACGGTGGAGATAGTGGGAACCTGTAAGACTGTCTTTGAATCTTTTGCCTAGACACTCCATGTGGGCATTTCTTCTGATCCTGCACCCTGCTAGGTTCAGGGACCCTTATTAGTTCTGGGACATTGCCTTGGGATCAGGGTGCAGGGTGGGGAGGGCAGGGCACACAATCCCTTTGCATTCAGATCTGGCCCTGGACTCTGAAAGATGGTATATTCTTTCAATTCTTCCAAGTAACGACTAATCTTTGAACTTGACTTTTGAAACTTCAAGGCCAAGAATTTGCTATCGTTGTCAATACTTTATGATGACAACATTACATATGCTCTGAGTCGATAAGCATAGCATAGTGAGGCTGAAAGAAGTGCAGGAAATATTAATTTTTCAGAAATAGTTGTATATTTAGTTTATAAGTTATTTTGGGATTTTTATAGGAATTTTTAAAGTCTAAGGTGTCAACATAAATACTATTTAAAGAGTGTTTTATTCCACCTAGTACAAGTATAGCCTTTTAAGTTGAGGGTTAAAGGTAGACAACAAAGGAATGGGTTTCTCATATGTCTGTTAGAAAGTAGAACATTAACCACAATTAAAACAGTTCATTAAGCCCTAGACAATTAATCCTTGTTCTGCTGATTTTGGGTCAATGAGTCCTCTTTCGCAAAGTCATTTACTACAGGGCTAACATAAACAGAAAGCCTTGACTTTGTCTCTCTATACATCTCATGGTGACAATGTCAGGTTATAATGAAAAACCTATTCACATGATTTCATTCTCTATAAATAACAGCAACAGTTAAGAGTACTAGGTATATGCCCAGCTGGAGTGGCTCAGTGGTTGAGCATCGACCTCAGTGAAATCAATTATATATATACATATATATGTATATATGTGTATGTGTGTGTGTGTGTGTGTGTATATATATATTAGATATAGTCTTTTGCTGTGGAAATGCTTTATTTGTTTTTTAAATTTGTATTTCCGGATGGTTGGTTGGTTGAAACAAGGACCAAAAGGTGGCACTTGAAATGCCAGAGCAGCCTTATTACACTGTACAAGAAGGTAGCCAAAAACTTAGGGACACCAGAATGTTAGAGTGGATTCATCATGTGAGATCTACATACTCAGCCTGGCAGGGTGATGAAAGCCAAATGGAATGTGCTTTTCACTATGACTGGGAGAAATGAATGTGTAAAAGGAGCCCCAGCATCGCCGAAAAGCTGTGTGGTTATTCTTTGTACGTCAGAAATTATAGTGGAAACTGCTGCCCCTAAACTTGGATCCCTAAATACAGTGGGGATAATTGGATGTCAGGGTGGCAGGGACCATATGGCCACACTTAATCACCAAACACAAGGTGGATGTGGTTAGCAAATTGGACAGTGGAGTCAAAGCAATAATCAGAATAGTCTGGCTCTCAGGGACCTATGGTAGTGACTGACTATTGATCATAATCATGTCTCTAGCAGACAAATAGATAGGCAGCTTACTAAATTTTACCTGCTATTTTTTAGTGAGAGAGTTTATAGGTCAAGTGAACAGAAGTCTAATTTGAATCACCAATACCAAGACTAACATCTCCTCAATCAATTCCCAGACTTGAGTCAGTTTACAGACCCTGGACTCCTTGGATGAAAGGGAGGACGAGTTCTCTTGAGGAAGGACCCCACCACACTCCCCCAAATCTAAACTGTTATTCGTTCTCCTACTTGTCCCTAAAAGAAACTTATGGCCTTTTATCAGGGTGACTATATATATTGTGAAAAAAAAGACTACTTTCCAAAGACTTTCAGATACAAGCTCTGGACTGACACTGATTCCAGGAGATTCACAGGTCACTGGGGCCACCAATCAGAGGAGCGGCTGATGGAGGGCAGGTGGTCAATGTTCTTTTACCTCAAATATGTCCCACGGAGGCCCCCAAGAGTCCCCCAAGCTATCGTTTTTTCCCCAGTTCTGGAAGACATAATTGGAATAGACACACCCAGCAACTGGCAAATTTTCTACATGGAGTCCCTGACCTGTGGGGTAAAGGTTATGACAGTAGAAAAGGTCACGTAGGAGCCAGTAGAACTGCCTTTACCTAGGAAAATAGTAAATCAAAAGCAATACCTCATTCTTGGAGGAATGTCAGAGATTATTGTCACCATCAAAGACAAGTTATGTAGGGGTAATGGTTCCCACCACATCCTCATTTAGTTCACCTATTCGGCCTGTGCAGAAAACAGATGGATCTTGGAGAATGACAGTGGATTATCATGTGCTGAATAGGTGGTGACTCCTATTGAAGCTCTTGCAAAGCCAGAAATACACCTTCACTGTCCTACATCAGGAGTATGTCAAGTCTCCAAGCCCATGCCATGATTTAGTCTGTAAGGACCTTAATCACCTTTCCCTCCCACAAGATATCACACTGGTTCATTACGTTGGTGACATTGTGCTGACTGGACCTAATGAACAAGAAGTAGCAACTATCCGAGACTTATTGGTAAGGCATTTGTTTGTCGATTGTGGGGAATAAATCTAACCAAAATCCGCACCTCCATCTCAGGGAAATTTCCAGGGGTTCAGTGGTGTGGGGAATGTAGAGTTATTACTTCTATGGTGAAGGATAAGTTGTTGCATCTGACCCCTCCTACAATGAATAAAAAAGACACAATGACACAATGCTTATGTCTTTAGATTTTGAAGGTGACATGTTTGTCATTTGAGTGTGTGACTCTGACCCGTTGACTGACTGAGCCGAAAAGTTTCTAGTTTTAAGTGGGGCCCAGAACAAAAATTGACTGACTGAACCGAAAAGTTTCTAGTTTTTTTTTTTTAAATATATTTTATTGATTTTTTACAGAGAGGAAAGGAGAGAGATAGAGAGTTAGAAACATCGATGAGAGAGAGACATCGATCAGCTGCCTTCTGCACATCTCCTACTGGGGATGTGCCCGCAACCCAGGTACATGCCCTTGACCGGAATCGAACCTGGGACCTTTCAGTCCACAGGCCGACGCTCTATCCACTAAGCCAAACCGGTTTTGGCGAAAAGTTTCTAGTTTTAAGTGGGGCCCAGAACAAAAGAAGGTTCTGCACAGGTCCAGGCTGCCATGCAAGCCATTCTGTCATCTTGGCCAGTTGAGCCAGCAGTTCCAATGGTGCTGAAGTGGCAAACAGATATGCTGTTTAGAACCTCTGACATAAAGCCATCAAGTTATTGAGGTGGATGATAAGCAGTTTTAAAACTTTTCCCAAATTCTCCCATCTCCTTCATTTTTCCCTCTGCATATTTCACCTGATGTGTGTCCACTTGGCTGGACCACAGTGTCTAGCTATGTGGCCAAACACTATTCTAGATGTTTCTGTAAGGAAGTGTTTGAATGAAATTAATGTTTATATTGTGGACTTTGAGCAAAGCAGATTGCCCTCTGTAATGTGGGTGGGCCTCATCCAGTCAGTTGAAGTTCCAAGTATAACAGAAGAATAACTTCTCCTGATCAAGAGGAAATTCTTTAGTAGACAGCCTTTGGACTTGAAGTGCAATATCAGCTCTCCCCTGGGTCTCCAGCCTGCCAGTCCACTTTGCAGATTTTAGACTTGCTAGCCTCCATAGTTGTATCAGCTAATTACTTAAAATAAATATTTCTACATATTAACATATCCTATTGTTTTGTTTCTCTGGAAAATCATACACCCAATTCCTCCACACTGTGGAGTAAATTCCAGTTGTCCCACTGAGCAGAATTGAAAAGCCACATCAAAGCTCGATAAAAAGGTTAATCTGTGTTCTCAACTTCCAAATCTCAGCCCAGAATTTCTCAAATACTTATTCTGTGTTGGAAAGCACTGGCTGAATTTGGTCTCTGGCTCCCACATTGAGTTACTGAAAGAAATCAGTCTGACTGGCAATAAATTGAGTCTAAAGAGCAGAGTGAACGTATATGTCCAAGGTAGCTTCATCAGTGATGTCTATATAGTTTATAATTAATGTCAAAAAGTTAGGATGGAACATTCTTAATTAGTTATCTTTACTGGAAAGATGACAAGACAATGGTCAATTCTTGCTTTTACTATTCACCCCACACAGATCATCTTACTTGACTTATTATTGTTAACATATGAATAGCAGAGATGAAATAAATTTTAATTTAATGTATAATTTTATATTAGAATTTTTATTCAATTTTTAAAGAAATGAAAACATTTCAAAATAGATAGGGAAGATACCACCAGCACTTATTTATTTCTCTAGTGACTAGTCTGTAAGAGAAAAAGACCCAAAAACTTTAGTCAAATTTTAAGTATTGGCCACTAGGTGGTGCTGACTCACTATCTCTCTTTTTGCTTCTCAGCCTTAAACCCCAGCTAATACTTTGTATTGTCAACTGGCAAATTGAAGAGAGAAAAAATATCAAGGCTATTTACTGATGATGTTGAACAAGGCAGAGGTTTTATTAATAGAGAACCAAACACATTTTGTAATTCAATTGCTAGCAAAATTATTCTTTTTATTGCCATATATCTGTACCATTAAAAGCAGAAAATAGGATCAGCATTGAAACATGTACAAAGGATACGGCCAGGCTAAATGCAATCAGCATTGACTGGGAATGTTTATCTTGATCAAATAATAAGTGCAGGGGAATGACTATAACGTACTACATCTGCTGAGCTACTTTGAAAAATTGTTTTTGACCACATATAACAGACCAGTTGCATTTTCATGATTACTGCACCCAAGGACACTCACAGGGCTTGCAAATGTCAAGGGAAATGCTTTCTGCTGGAGACTTTCACCTTAACCTGAAGCAAAAAGGGTCCCCGTAAGAAAATTTGCTTGGGGCCCAGGACTTAAACTTTATCATGGGTTGTCAGTTTGGGTTACATTTATTTAACATGAAACTTGTCTAACCTGTATAAAACATTCAGTGTGGTCTATAATGGTCTTTCAGCAATGGCCTGATTGCGAGGTAGAGCTATAATTAGGAATCATGGGAGACATGAATAATACGGTGCCATTATTTTAAATATCCTTTTTAGAGGCAAAATTCTGAATTTAAAATGCATCAGGATCTTTGATAAGAGGAGATCTTGGGAATTTCAATAATGGAGCCATCCAAAAAAACACTGTAGGCATTCCTCCCTAAAAGTCAAGATGAGGGCGTATTAAAAACCATAACTGTTGAGCAAGGTATTCACGGGCCCTAAAAAACATGTTTAAGAAACAGGGCAAGAAAGTATTAATGTGCTTCTCCGGAGGAAAAGAGACAAGATACTGGTTAAATTTAACAGCATCTGAGGTAGTTTTGAAGACCGTTAAGTAAGGTCACCTTGAACAGCCAAAGCTGGCATAATCGCCCTAGCCCAGGCAGGTCCCACCCTTCAGCCTTCTCCCCGCCTCCTTTCAGTGGCCCAGTCCGTGCTCAGGTTCATTAAGCGTCAAACTTTCTAAATGTGTTGGGGAGCTATCCGCCCCAGTCCTTAGCCTCATCCTGTTCTTATTCATGACTAAGCTTCTCTGAGGCTTCTTTCTCTTAAGAGTGATGGACTCGGGTCCCCCGTTGAGATAACAATGAAGGAAATAAACGCATATACGTTGGATGCTATTTTCCAGATGCTCCGTCCCTGTCTCTCTCCAGGTAGTAAGTAGGAGAGAGTTTTACAAGACACTTGGCAATGGTGCCCTGGGAGTCTAAAGGAGTTAATTTCTCTCTTTAGACAATTACTACCAAAGGGTTACTTCTGAGAGGAAAGCTATTTTTTGAAGATGTGAAGCGAGAGACTGAAGTGAGGTGGGGGCTGATGGGCACTGTTAATATCTGTAAAAACAGAAAAGACTAGGATTCAAGAGACCTCCATAAATCAAAGAAAAGACCTTTTAAAAATAGTGATGTGTGCCAGATGGCACACACAGAAATCAATATTCCGAGTCCTTTGGGAATGGGGTGCAATTCTTTTAGGTCGCACGTAGCTTCTGTGGGTGCCTGGTTGATACTTACAGAGTCAGATTGAATACTGTACAAGTACACACACACACACACACACACACACACACACACACACACGGCTAAAAAAGTTACGAATGCTACCATTGTATCAGATGTGGACAAGCAATATTTCAGCTATGGTTGCTTAATTTCCAGGACATTTATGTTCTACTTTAAATTTAACCATATAAAACTAGATTTTGAGATTAAATAAAGCAATTCAAGAAAATAACAATAGCATTATGTTAAAGGGATCATTCATTCCTTCATTCTTTCACTCACTTAATACGTACTTTGTGATAATATAGGTAACAGTCTGCCTGTCCCTTGAAGCGGTTTATAGTGCAGTGGATGTTTCCAAAGCACAGCCGTGCACAGAGAACAATGACCGAGACATCTCTGAAGCAGGGCGGAGGAGGTCCCAAGGACCTCCTGTATAAAATAGCCTCCCTACGCTGCTTTCCAGGCTCTGTCTCTCAGTTTCGACCCCCCTCCCTCCCCTGCCTTCCATATTCTCTTTTGCCTTGCCAGGGCTGCATCTCTGCAGACTACATTTCCCCTGTGTCAGAGGGCTCCCTATTAAATTCTCCTACAGGGGGCGCTAGAGGAAAACTGGAAGGCAGCCGAAGTGGGGAGGAGACTTGCCCATGTTTGTTGGCTTGCTGTACCCCACAGTGACAGTGTCAGGCCAGTTCAGCGGCTCCTTTCAATGGACAGACGTGTGCTATACTTTCAGAAGCAGCCTTAACATGTCCCTAGGAGACACTACCCCCACTTGGCCAGGCATCCCCAACTCTCCCCAAACTTAATCCCATCCCGACAGGCACCAACAGCAGCCAGCAAGGCCACCTCCTCCTCAGTGGTCTGGATCCTCCCTCCAGGAACACCTTTTCCAAGTTTCCAGGTTCTATTCACTACATCCTGCTCCCTGTGTTCCCCAGCCCTTGTGTTAGCAGCAGGAGTTTCCTGTAGTTACTACCTCAGGTGACCCAGTGTCCTCTTCTCACTGGTGCAGGCTTTGTCATCTTATACCTGGTCAACCCACTCTTCATATGACATTCTTGCTGTTAAAATTGCTGATGTTTTCTGTTTTCTTAACCAGACCTTGACTAAGAGCCTCCCCATCGCTCTCCTTCTCCTACACCACTTCCGTCATTGCATTTGTTAACACCGGATGCATGAGTTATCTTCCTACTCATTGTCTCCCACACTCTATTGAACATAAGTTCCTTCAGGGCAGAGAACTGGTGTTTGCTTCCCTACCGAGTCCATAGCTCTGGGAACACTTCCTTCTACTTAGTATGCCCTTAGTTCATACTTGTTGAATGAACAAGGGAATGAATAAAGAATGATGACTGACTGACTGAATGAATGAATGTAATAGTTAGGGCCATTACCAGTCTACTGCTCTTCTCCTTCTACTCCCCACTATCCTATCCTATTTCCATCCTTGTCACTCTTTTACTTTCCCTAGACTAAACTTAGCTTTTACTGTCACCTCCTACGCTAGTTGATACAGGGATAAAACTATCAATATTGGACAGTTTAGTCAGTGATTCTCAAATGTCCCTCCAGGGGACAAGTGGCCATGTCTGGAGACCTTTTAGGTTGTCACGACAGGGAGGTGAAGAGCCTTCTGGCATTTAATGGGTAGAGGCCAAGGACAGTGCTAAACATTGAACAATGTGCAGGACATCCCCCAAAACAAACAATTATTTGGCCCAAAATGTCATTATTTAAAAACCCTGGTTTAGACATTAGCCTGTTTAGAACCCTAAACAGGATGCACCTTTTGGTCCTGTAAATTTGCTTCTTTGTCTGTAGAAGGCCAAGCATTCTCAATGAAAAAAGATACAGCTCGCTTGATCATGGCCAAAGACCCAGATGTTTTTTTAAAAAAACTGTTATTTGGAATCTTGTAGACAGAATATCCAGATGACTGGCTGAATGTTGGGCTTTGGCAGAACACTTTTTGGAGTTATGCAGACAGAGCCCATGATTAAAAGTAGTGTAGTGATATAATAGCTGGAGGGCCGGGGGTGAGGGTGGGGGCTGGGCAACAGGTTGTTTATGAAGGTGCATAAGGAATGTTTAAAAGAACAGAGTGTCTTCTTTTTACAATTCAAATCCCATAATAATAATTATAAGAGCCAGCTGTTTCCCTACCCCCCAAATAAGCCAGAGTATAGCCATTAACTAGAGATACAAAGTTTAAAAAATGACATAAATCACTTGGGTATTTGCATTTTGAAGGTCATTTTTGGATGAACCAGGTGGTTTCCTCCTAGACCTCAATTATCAAAATCTATTTTCTTAAAAAAATTTTTTTTGACCCACTTGGGTAATTGCTATTCTGATGAACTCCGACCCCAAGCTTCTTCCTCTACTCCCACACTTCCTTGAACAAGTTCACTCTATCATGTTAGCCACCACAATATCCAAGAGGTATATTTTTCTCCTAAGTGTATGGCAGTAATCCCATTTCATATATCAAATGGAATACAAAGTACTGTGCGACTGTCATAAATTTTCCAGCACAATTCCCAGAGTCATTACTTAGTGTCATCCTCTTCCCAAACGGTACTTACTAACTTTTTAGTAAACCCATGTGAACCTTCATCCTTATTTATCATCCTTTAAATTATAACTCCACTAATCAGGTAATTAAAGATGGTCATTAAAAGGACATTTAGTTGGGTTCACATACTTGCTGCTAAAATGCAGTTGTTCAAAGGCATTAAAAATTGCATATCCCAAAAGGTACTACCTGTGAGATTTGCCAGGTCAAATAGAAATGTTCAGTTAAACTTAAATATCAAGTAAACAACATTTCATTTTTTATTTTGAAAGGTTATAAAACAAATGTATTTTTTTAAATTTTATTTTTCAATTAAGGTTCACATTTAATATTATTTAATATTAGTTTCAGGTGCACAGCACAGTGGTTAGACAATTATACAATTTAAAAAGTAATCCCCCTGGTAATTCTTTTACCCACCATCCATAGCCATGACAATATTATTGACTACATTCTCCATGCTGTACTTGATATCACTATAACACTTATTTTTTGACATAAGTATGCCCCATGAAATATGTGGGATGTAATTGTACTAAAAAATGTTGTGGTTCATCTGAAATTTAAGTTTAACTAAATGTCTTGTATTTTTATTTGTTAAATCCAATGATCCTAATGCCTGTCTGTCAAGAGTCTTCATTTTTTTTTTAATAGAAGAAGGCAACAAGAGCCTTAGACCATAATGCAAAGCGCTCACACCTATTTTTAAAAATGTTTTTTTTTTTTAAATTTCAGTGAAAGGAAGGGAGAAGTGAGAGGGATAGAAACATCAATGAAGAGAAAGAATCATTGATCTGCTGCCTCCTGCATGCTCCCTACTGGGGATCGAACCCCCAACCCTAGGCATATGCCCTGACTAGGAATGGAACCATGACCTCTTGGTTCATGGGTCCACGTTCAACCACTGAGCCACACCGGCAGGGCTGTTTTTGTAAACCCCTGTAGTACAGAATTGATTTTAAGTGATGTTAGTAAGCATACTTTCTTTTTTGGCATCTGGGACTCTTCTCTCTTAAAGGAAGAGTTGTTTGCAAAATAATTAAAATCCATATGTATGTTTACATCACTGAAAACAATGCAGTCATAAAGTCTAGTTTCAAATTATAGACCCACAATATCCTGAAAACAGGCTCTGTGACATCAACCATTCGTAAAGCGCATAATTGCTGCTTCCTTCATGCCCTAATGAAACTAAAACTCAGTGCCCCTCACCCTCCGTAATCACAGTTCCATGGGGAAAACCCAAGGCTCCCCTTTTGGTTGATGATCAGTGGACATGGCATGTGAAGAAAATAACTCCTGAGCCATGTCACATATGGTCCTGGAACCAGACTTGGGCTCAGCTGATTTGATTACCTGAGTTTTCTCCTGATTAATTCTGAATGACACAGAGAAATCAATCATGAGGACAGACAAAATAATCATCGAGTCAGTTGAATCAGTTCTGTAAACTTGACCTTAACCTCCTCCTCTCAACCCATGCTCATTTCAAAGAGGTTTCAACAGATATGAGAGGGGAAAAAAAAGTTAGGGAGATAATGTTTTTCTCAGAATCTGCTGTCTAAAAAGCCAATAATTTTAACTAATTCCATTAAACACAATTTACTAGCATTAGGGATCTTTTTGTTTTTCCTCTTACATTCCTTTAACCTCAATGAGAGCACACACTAAAAAAAAAATCTTAATTCCATAAAACATCTACTTTGAATTGAATACCATACACTAATTCAGCCCCAACTTCGCAACACAAAATAGTTAAACAAAATTTCTTCTAATAATATATTGGTGATTTGTATCGGTGAAAACAATATACTATTAAAAAATGAAGTTACATGTTTGCCTTCCTATGTTTCCAGGTATGATAACAGAAGTTTCTTCTCTCCTGAGTGAAAATTATGTCTGTTCCTCCTATAGATGCAAATATCTTCTCACTTTAAAATTTCAAAGACCAGATTCCTAAATACCACTTATTTATGAGCTCATCACATAGTGTTTAAAAGCCTGCTGTATCAAAGATACTGCTCCTGGCTACTAGACACTAATATGAGAGAGGGAAGGGGAAGGAAGGAAAGTTTTACAGTGAGCACCAAATGGGTCAAAAGCCACAGTGAGGAAGTTTTATAAAAGTAGAGCTGCCCTGCCCTAACCGGTTTGGCTCAGTGGATAGAGCGTCGGCCTGCGGACTGAAAGGTCCCAGGTTCGATACCGGTCAAGGGCATGTACCTTGGTTGCGGGCACATCCCCAGTAGGGGGTGTGCAAGAGGCAGCTGGTCGATGTTTCTAACTCTCTATCCCTCTCCCTTCCTCTCTGTAAAAAATCAATAAAATATATTAAAAAAAAAAAAGTAGAGTTGCCCTGGCCGAGTAGGTCAGTTGGTTAGAGTGTTGCCCCATTATGGCAAGGTTGCGGGTTTGAACCCCATCAGGGCATATAAAAACATCAACCAATGAATACATAAATAAGTGAAACAATAAATTGATGTATCTCTCTCCCTTTCTCTCTCTCTAAAATGAGTCAATCAATCAATAAAATTTAAAAAGTAGAGCCAATAGGAAGATTTGAATAATTACCTATATCTAAGAAGTCAAAGAAGTCTCCTGAAAGTACTCTATGATTTGAAGAACAAATATGAGTTTGTCACCTAGACGGAGAGAACAAGTATATACCCATCACAAAAACAAACCCCCCTCCAACTCCTGCTGGAAAAGCATGTGTCGTGGGGGCATGCTATGAAATGGTGTGCTTGGGAACTCCTGGCATTTTAGGAGGTTTGAACACCAACTATGAAGTGAAGAGTAGGAAGAAGGTTACAAAAGTGAGAAGGGCATTGGCATGCCCTTTCAAGTAAGGATGGGTCACCTAAGAAAATCTAGGGCCTGTCGAAGGGGGCAGATTGACTCATGGGAGCTCAAGGTGTGGTAGTCAACTGTCGTTCAAGTGAAAAGAGAACTACTAGTAGAAGCATCTACAGCAGTGGTTCTCAACCTTCTGGCCCTTTCAATACAGTTCCTCATGTTGTGACCCAACCATAAAATTATTTTTGTTGCTACTTCATAACTGTAATTTTGCTACTGTTATGAATCGTAATGTAAATATCTGATATGCAGGATGGTCTTAGGCGACCCCTGTGAAAGGGGTTGCAACCCACAGGTTGAGAACCGCTGATCTACAGAAAGGCATCAACGAATTTGAACAATAGAGGAAGCTTGCTTTCTGACATATGGACAGAATTCATTCAAACATTTATTTTTATTTTTTTAAAATATATTTTATTGATTTTTTGCAGAGAGGAAGGGAGAGGGATAGAGAGTTAGAAACATCGATGAGAGAGAAACATTGATCAGCTGCCTCCTGCACACCCCCTAAAAAAAATTGCTACTGTTATGAATCGTAATGTAAATATCTGATATGCAGGATGGTTTTAGGCAACCCCTGTGAAAGGGTCGTTCGACCGCCAAAGGGGTCGCGAACCACAGGTTGAGAACCGCTGATCTACAGAGAGGCATCGACAAATTTGAATGATAGAGGAAGCTTGCTTTCTGACATATGGGCAGAATTCATTCAATCATCAAACATTTATTAAGGAGCTGTTATGTGAGCATCAGGCTGGATGTTCAAAGTGGAAGACAAAACACTGTGTCTCCTTGTATTACTTTTCAACTGCTGCTTTAGCAAATTACCACAAATGGTGACTTAAAACAATGCAAATTTATTATCTCACTGTCTTGGAGATCGAAAGTCCAAATGCATCTCACTGGGCTACAATCGAGGTGTTGGCCAGGCTGCATTCTCTTCTGAAGGGTCTCGGGAAAAGCTTGTTTTCTAGCCATTTGCTGGGGATGTGCCCACAACCAAGGTAAATGCCCTTGACCGGAATCGAACCCAAGACCCTTCAGTCCGCAGGCCGAGGCTCTATTCACTGAGCCAAACTGGCTAGGGCCATCAAACATTTATTAAGGAGCTGTTATGTGAGCACCAGGCTGGATGTTCAAAGTGGAAGATAAAACACTGTGTCTCCTTGTATTACTTTTCGACTGTTGCTTTAGCAAATTACCACAAATGGTGACTTAAAACAATGCAAATTTATTATCTCACTGTCTTGGAGATCGAAAGTCCAAATGCATCTCACTGGGCTACAATCGAGGTGTTGGCCAGGCTGCATTCTCTTCTGAAGGGTCTCGGGAAAAGCTTGTTTTCTAGCCATTTGCAGCGTTGAGAAGCTACCTGCTTTCCTTGGCTTGTAGCCTCCTTGTCCATCTTCAAAGCCAGCAAAATGTCCAGTCAGATCTTTCTCACATCACATCATTCTGAACAGACCAATCCAACTCTCTCTCCCACTTTTAAGGATGCCTGGATTACATTGGCCAACTTGGACATTACAAGATATTCTTCCCATCTCATGGCCAGCTGATGAGCAAACATTTCCATCTGCAACCGTAAGTCACCTTGCCATGTAACAACACATCCACAGGTCCAGGAATTAGGACCTGGACATCTTTGAGGGGGAGGCATTATTCTGCCAGCCACCCTCATTTTAGAAGTTTATGGTCCAGCACCAAGAAGTTCTGGCGGGGTGCACCACCCACAGAAGCCACATGAGTCTGACAAGACAGGCTTGATTTGAGGAAAAGTCCAGAACATTAAGGACAGGCCAGAATGTAAGGCCCAATCCACTCATCAGGTGAGGTCAATGCTGAGCATTGAGACCTTGTATATTTATTGGAATAGAGAAGAAGACTTTTTGTTTTATTTAGGTTACTCCCTATCAAAGATGGAGTAGCTTGGTAAAACTAGAGGAGAAAAATCACTATTAAATAGAGTAAGAATAAAAGACCAAGCAAGTTTGATGTTCTTTTCCAGGTAGGATACGCAGTGAACTCTCAGTGGACACTCTTTTCCGGTTGCTCGGCAGACTGGCTGTGGTGGCTGAGTTGTTTATCTTTAAGAAAACACACCTATATCATTTTCCTTGACAACTACAATATAATCTGTCTGCGAGTTGTTCATCATTTTAGAAAGGGTGAAAAAAAGTCTCTTCCAGAAATTGTTTGAATCCGTGAGCTGAAATGATGATAACATCATAAGAGGCATCATAATTTATCTGGAGCATGTAAATCACCGGAGGCCCCCTCTAAGGATGCTCGCTAAAATGATGAATAGCTCTGTGAGCAGTAAGATCAACCCTGAGGAATTCACCAGTGAGACTTTGATGGGAGAGCTGCCTCCAATTCTCTCCCGGTTGGGAACAGCAATGACTTCACAGATTTGAAAGTTCAGTCTCTTAACCACTTGTTAAAACATTCAGTTTAAGATTTTACCCACAAGAGGCACCGTCTGGAAAGAATTGAACAATTATCCCAGGACACAGATCAAAATAGAAGCTGGTATGGGTAGCGCTGGCCTGCCGGACATGTGTTTTTTTCACCTGAGTTGCTATGTGTCCACTTGCTGTTGCTATGCCAGTGTAACTAGTTTTATAGACAAACTAGTGGCTCAGTGCACAAAATTCATGCACATTAAAAGGGGATTAATTAGAGGAAATATTTTAAAATTGCTATTTGCCCTTTCTCTATAATAGAAGTGTCAGAGATTAAAGAAAATTAGTAAAATGCATATGAAAATCTTCCTCCTGTCAGAATCTGGGGTACACAGCGGGACCCAGAATCAAGTCCCCGCCCACCTGCGGTGCCTCAAAATTGTGCAAGATCCAGACCCAGCCAGCCCCATCCCCATTAGGCAAGATCCAGACCCGGCCAGCCCCACCCTTGTCAAGCCCCACCGGGTGGGGGGCACAGCCTCAGGGCCCCCGTCAAGCCCCGCAGGGTGGGGGGCGCAGCCTCAGGTCCCCTGTCAAGCCCTGCTGGGCAGGGGGTGCAGCTTCAGGTCCCCCAGCGCACCCTCAAGTCCCCCGGCCCAGCACCAGGGTGGGTGGTGTGGCCTCAGGTCCCTGAGTCCATCACTGGGGCGGGGGATGCACCTTGAGGTCCCCCGTCAAGCCCCACCAGGAGGGAGGCATGGCCTGAGGTCCCCTGTCAAACCCCACCAGGCGGGGGACACAGCCTCAGGTCCCTGCTGATTGCTCATTAAGGCTCGTTACGGGAACTCAGCCTCCACTGTGGGCGTAGCCATCTTGACTGTCATGGGGTGATGGTCAATTTGTATATTCTCCCTTTATTAGATAAGATAATCCTGCATCTTCCAAGACAATAGGTCTCTCATGTGTCTGTAGACATTTTCTGATCAATAGATAACAGTGGATCGAGGTTTTCACTATATAACTCAGTGTAGGTGTGGATGATATAACTCCTTTTAGTTTTAATAACTATTATGGGCTGAATGTTTGTGCCCCCTGCAAATTCCTATGCTGAAGCCTAGACCACAGTGTGGTGGTATTTGGAAATGAGGCCTTTGTGAGGTAATTAGTATTAAAGGAGGTCATGAGGATGGGGCCCTCACAGTGCGATTAGTGCCCTTATAAGAAGAGGAAGAAAATCTCTCCCTCTCCCCCTTCCCACCTTCTCCCTTTCCACATGCACGCACAGCAAATGGGCTTATGAGTGCACAGTGAGGAGGTGGCTGTCTACAAGCCAGGAAATAGGCCCTCACCAGGGACTGATCTGCTGGCACCTTGATCTTGGATTTTCAGGCTCCAGAACTGTGAAAAATAAATGTCTGATGTTTAAGCTACCAAATCTGTAGTATTTTTGTTTTAGCAGCTCAAGCTAAGACTGTAGTTTAAGAGTAAGAAATATCTTTTAAATTTATATTGTCTGTATTTTTAAATATATATATGTATATTTTTAATTAATTTCAGAGAGGAAGGGAGAGGGAGAGAGAGATAGAAACATTGATGATGAGAGAGAATCATTGATTGGCCATCTCCTGCACATCCCCTATTGGGAATGGAGCCCAAAACCTAGGCATGTGCCCTGACCTGGAACGGAACCGTGACCTCCTGGTTCATAGGTCAACCACTTAGCTACACTGGCCAGTCGATATTGTCTGTGTTATATGTGGTAGCATTATTATCTTACCATATTATAGCTAAGAAATAACAGTTGGAAAAATAAAATTGTTCTGCTGAAAGTCTCCTAGCTAGGAAGCCCCAGAACCCTTGTATTCTTGACTCCACGGTGAGAATCTTGATCTGTGCTAACCTAACTGGATTAGTTTCTTGGGTTGCCCTAACAAATGACCATAAACTGGTGGTTTAAGACAAAAGAAATTTATTGTCAAAGTTCTGGAGGCTAGGATTAAAGTGTCAGAGGACCATGCTCACTCCGAAGGCTCTAAGGAAGAATATTTCCTTGCCTCTTCCTCGATTTTGGTGGGTCCCTGCAGTCCTTGCCCTTCCTTGACTTGTCGACCCAGCACTCAATTGCCACCTCAATCTCTACATGGCTTGCGTCCCTGTGTCTCTCTGTGTGTCCTCTCCTCTTTGTATAAGGACACCACTCATTAGATTAAGGTTTCGTCTTAATGACCTCATCTTAACTAATTCAGTCTGCAAAGACTCTATTTCTGAATTAGGTCACACTCTGAGGTACACATAAATTGGGGGAAGGGGAAACTATTCAATCTGCTGCTCTAATTTTTTTTTTTAATCTCATCTTCCTCCAGGTCCTGATCTGAGCATCCTTCATTCTTGACAAGACCCTCTCTTATTGAGCTTCCTCACTCTCTGTGCACATTTCTCCTCCTACTTCTTGGTCATAAGGTTACCCCTGCCTTCATAGGGTCTTTGCTCTATAACAGTCTGTGTTCAAATTTCTCCTTTATATAAGGACACCGTTTATCTCAGGTTAAGGCCCACCCTAATGAGCTCATTTCAATGCAATTACCTCTTTAAAGACCCTATCCCCAAATACAGTCATATTCTGAGATACATAGGACTTCGACATACGAATTCTGAGTGGGCACAATTCAGCCTGTCACAGGGTGATGGAAGAGGTAGGTATGGACTTCAGAGCTGGACCAACATGGGTTCAGAGCTCAGCTCACACCACGTGATCTCAGGGAGCCACCTCCACGCTCTGGCCTCAGTTATGTCTATTTTGAAGGAGGATGAATGAGACTTTGCAAGGCGGGTGCTGCACTTAGAGCCAGCGCTTGGCACAGAGCAGCTGGCTGACACATGGCAGCTGCTACGCCACTGCTCATGCTCAGTGTCACCAGCATAGCCATGATGCTTCTCAGATGGCACATCCTCTCCCACGGCCTCCCTGCTAAGTTTCCTGTAACTGGAGAACCCTCACAGAAGTGCTGGCCCAGCAGATTCCTGCCCTGTTATCAGGACGGTTGGGGACAATGACAAGTTTTCTGGTCTCCCTTTTGTCTCAGTTCCGGAGACGGATCCTGCACTTTGTGAACCTCTCCTTGACTGTTACTGGAAGAAAGAAAAAAAAGAGAAAGAGCTGTGGTCTTTGCCTTCCAGTAATAGAATGGAGTCTGTTTCCTTGGGGTTTGGTAGAAAGAGGTGCTGGTGGCAACATGACAGGGTCATGCCCTCCTGCCCATGGTTGTTGTTCCCACTGAGTGCCCCCCTCCCAGTACAGACTGGGGCCATGGGGGACCCACAATACAGCCTGTCACCAGGCAGCCCTGGGAAACACAAATCGCATTTTGGAATAAAACAAACAAACATCAGCCTTTGAATACTCTCACGCCCAAGGTCATTAGTGTCACCCGCATGGCCTGTGGGACCCCAGGAAAACATCAGCCCCGTAGGCAGTCCTTTGATCTCACACCTTCTTTGGAACGATTTAATCAATTAACCATGAAGTCCCTCTACTTCGTTTATGCAGGCCTATCTATAAAACGACTTTGGTCTGGCTGACACTTTACTGCATCCGAGATCAAAGATGGAAGCAAATGCCATATTCAGCCAGAATAATTCTAAGGCTTTTCCCCAGCACACTCCTCCCCCAGCTCTTAGAAGCACTTTTCTCTCAAAGACAAAAAAGGGGATGGGGGTGGGTTTGGATGTTGATGGACACAAAGAAAGCTTCCTGGGGATTTAAGGAGCCCATCAGGATAAGAGGCGTGGTGGTGGCCAGCTGAGGCTGGCGGGCTACACGCAGCTGGAACAAAGTCCATCTTAAAAGTTGAAACTGTGGGTGGGAGAAAAAGAATAAAAGGCACTCTCTGAAGGCATTCTGAGAGTAGCCCCCTGTTTCGGAAATCAGGACATCACCGTGAGATTAATTAGATCTACGAGAGCAGGCAGCACATCTCCTGGACTCAGGATCGCAGTCTAACCTAATCGCCTGCTATTAGCGATCTGTCATCTTCAGGAATAAAACACCTTCCCAGGCATGTGTGCTTCGGTGAGTGGAGCCGGGAATAGAACGATGGTTCCCACCATCCTGCCACTAAAGGAAGATTTGAAAATGAGCGTTTGTAGGGAGCTTACTGAGTCTGGGGCCAGTGCTGGGAACTTAACGTATTATCTCAACACTCACCGTCACAATAGCCCTGCTAAGGCACAATAGACTATCCACATTCTCAGAGGACGAACCCAAGTCTCTGGGCTGTTCAAAGGCTTGTTCAGCGTCTGACAGAGGCTGCAGAACCCCAGGTCTTTAATAACATGCACTTATCATCACTCACTTGTGTAATTTTTCACCCAAGGGCTCCATCGTGTGAAAGATTTGTTCCACTATACACCCCAACATAATTTATTTCCTTGATTTCCAGTTCAGACATCTATAACTGCTGATCATAGCGTTTGGTCAGCATGAGCTAACCAGTGTTAGGACCCCGCACTCATACACTCCCAATCAAAACAGAGGAAAGTGCAGACTCATCGCAGGAAAATAAATTACACCGCTCTAAACGATTGGAATTAATCATTACTCTTTATTAAGCACCTCTCCTATGCCAGTTGTGGTCCTGGGCACCTCACTCACCTGTCATTAATCCTTCCCAGGATTAAAATGTGAAATAGACATTACTCTCCCCAACCCACAGACACGGAACCCAGGCTCAATCAGGGGAAAGGCTTCCTCAGTCTCTCTTTGCTAGTAACTGGATTTTGAAAGTCAGGTCTCTCTCCCATGGCTTCTGATCTTGACTAATTATCTTGTCAGAACACAGGTTGAGAATCCAGACTGGGGGAGTGTTGATGTAGGAACTACTATTATAGCATTAAAGAGTGATATTCTCAAAAGGTTCTTCCAGAAGAGTTCTCTAAGATGCAGAGACTCAGTGAATCATGCTGGTCGAGCCTTGACCTGGAGGTGAACACCCAGTGGCTTTTCAGCACACGAAGCTCTGTGAATCCAGCACCAACACACTTCATGGGCTGTTAAGTTTCATTCTTAACTCATATGGGAAGTATTTCCCGCTGTGGTTCCCAATAGAGAAAGATAAAGGGTTATTTAGAAGCTTTGTCAAATCACTGGCTCTAACTACTGTCAAACTTAGCAAAGGAAAAATTACAAAAGAGCAAAGGAAAAGGGGTTTTCAGTCCAATTCCAAGAAGAGTCAAGAAACTGGAGATATAAGTAGAGTCTCTCTGGGCAGAGCTGAGCCACCATCATCGTGGGAAGCAAAGTGGAAAGTTTGGGGTGAGGTTTGGAAAGGAAGAGAGTGAGCATGGCTGTGGGGCCTGGGGACTGTGGTTCAGAGAGCTAGACAGGGCAAGAGCCCCCCAGCCTTGTGGTTAGGGACCAGGGCTAGAAGCATTGAGGGGACTAGGAGAAGCAGATGTCTATGTGGTCACCAGGGAAACTGAACTGACCAGATGTTCTACAAAACAGGAGGGTGGCTGAGATTCATGATCCAGGAGGAAACCAGTGAGTGAGGTGGTTCCAATATAGTAGCCAAAGCACTGGATGAGGATGCTCTCACATGTTCTGGGTTTGGAATCTCCCTTCTTAAAATAGAGCAGCTATCACAAAAAATAAAAAATAAAACAAAAACCAGTCCACTTTTTCAGCATAAACACTCTACATAGGGAATGAGACAGCATCACTGATAATAGTAGCTACTATTTATTGAATGTTTAATAAGTGCTTTTTTTAAATATGCCATATAGTATGTCATTTACTCCCACAACAACCCTGTAAGGTAGGTGCTATTTACAGATGAGGAAACTGAGGTGCTGAGGAGTAAAGTGACTAGCCCAAGGTCATACAGTGGATACATGCTCCAGTTGGGGGTTGAAAGTCAGACACAGGGCCTCAGGTCACCTGCTAGCCACCTTGATACGATGGCTTACAGTGCATTTGAAAGCAGGGTGCATTCAGACACCTGTTTAATCAGTGTTCCTTCCACTGGGTTAAGGGGAATTTACTCCAGGGTGAGGGAGGGAATTGAATATTCCCTTATCATAGTATTTCATTTCTAACTGGTGTCGATTTTTTTCCAAAACTTCGAATTTAAAGATGTTAGCACAATCTTAATATTATTTGATTATCTTAAGGTCATTTGACCAAACATTAGGTCTCCTTGGGGAGAAGCTGCCCCAGGAGTGAATAAACTGGAAGCCCAGGTTTGGGGACAAAGCAGCCCAGCTCTTAAGGAGAGCCCGTAAGGACAGGTAGGTAACCTACCTGAGCATCTACTGTGCATCAAGTACCCAGGTTAGGGCCCTAATCACATTCACATAAATGTCATCCACTCCCTGAGTCAAAAAGAATGGGATGGCAGAATCATCCCTCTAGCTGGAAACTCAGCTGTATTTGACCTTGGTGGTATTTGAACACAAACACTGTAATTTATACAATTATTGGTGACTTTTCCATTTATTGTGGTGCCTCTAAAGGCAGAGGAAACTTGAAAAATGAAAGCCTTCCAGGCTCCGGTCAGAGTACACAACCTCAGTAGCCTATTGTGCAATGACTACTAAATATGAATTCTGAGAAGATATAAATTCAGTATTCAGGGTTGGATGATTAACTAAAGCAGAAGTCTCCAAAGTTTTTGATCACACTAGTTAAATGTTTTTGAGCGTTCTTGGCCAATCCTATATAATAAAAGTGTAATATGCAAATCGACCAAATGGCAGAATGACCAGTGGGCGGGGGTCAAGGCCAGCAAGCAGGTGGTGCCAGGCCAGTCAAGGCGTGTGTCAGTGAGCGGAGGGAGCGAACGGTGATGGGGGAGGAGAGGTGGCGGTGACCAGCAGTGGGGTGATGGGGGCTACGCCATCCCCTGATCAGCCTGCCTGGTTGCCTCCAGCAGAGGGAGGCCATCAGTAGGACATCCCCTGAGGGCTCCCTGACTGTGAGAGGGCGCAGGCCGAGCTGAGGGACCCCCCGCTCCCGAGTGCACGGATTTTCATGCACCGGATCTCTAGTATAGGTATATTCATTTATTTATCAACTAGAGGCCCAAGTGGGCCTCAGCTGGCAGTCAGACATCCTTAGCGTTGCTGTGGAAATGGGAGAGGCTCCTGCCACCAGCACTGCATTTGCCAGCCATGAGCCCGGCTTCTGGCTGAGCGGCGGTCCCTCTGTGGGAGCGCACTGACCACCAGGGGGCAGCTCCTACATTGAGTGTCTGCCCCCTGGTAGTCAGTGTGCATCATAGCAACCAGTCGTTCCACCGTTCGGTCAATTTGCATACTAGCCTTTTATTATATAGGACTAGAGGCCCAGTGCACAAAAATTT
>NW_005371541.1:1257502-1305614 GCF_000412655.1 Myotis brandtii
AGCTGCCTGGCTGCCGGCCGCCATCTTGGCTGGCAGTTAATTTGCATATCGCCCTGATTAGCCAATGGGAAGGGTAGCGAAGGTATGGCTAATTACCATGTTTCTCTTTTATTAGATAGGATGGTACCTATGTAGTACTGGGAAAAATATATACATTGAAACAAATAGAAACAAAATAGGATGGGATAAAAATAAATGTAGCTGAAAGTTGCAATATTTTCTCCCTTTGCCCCTTGGATTGTTTTGCACACATCTTGGAGTGAACCTCACCCCCTTTGGAAGAGTAAAGACATAAAGGTAGTGTTCATTCATTTCTGTGGATCTTTGAATGTTGTTAAAGTTAAATAATTAGAATGCTGTTAACTTAGATTTTATTTTGTTGATTCTTATAGAATTGGGTGTCTTTTCCCCAAAATTTGGTTTTGGTAAAATGCCCCTGAGGGAAATTACAACAAGAGATGCTTCTAGAACATTTGTTATTCATTTGAGGACTTGGTTGAGAATGTGATTCACTTCCTAAACCACTGTCCTTTTCCTAAACTTTGTCTCTAGCTTCAGTGTCAGTAAACTCTGGGTTTTTCCAGACAACTGATCTGTTCTCATTTTCTGGACATGAGCTGGGATCATGTTTCTCAATGTTTTGGCTGCTAGTTTCTCAGAATTTAATGTTCCAGCCCTTCTCCATTTCTCAAAACTTTAAGAAGTCACATGGTAAATGTTTTGACTCTCTCTTGTTAGTAGTCAAGCCTCATTTCACCTTATCTCATTCATTTATCTTATTAGGCAAATAACATCAGAAGACCTACTATTTATTGAGCTTGTCTTATGTACCAGACATAGTTGGGGGTTGCGGGGGACTTCCTGTGCATTATGTATCTATAACAGTTATACAGTAAAGCAAATACTGGTGTCCAATTTTACAGATGAGGAAAACTGGAGTTGCTTGACTCCAAAGCTAGTGTTGCCTTTCCACTTTGGTTGTAGATGTAACTTGGTAACCTACCTCAAGTCCATTTAAGACACTGAGACTGATAAGTCCTTGTATCAATGAGGATAAACCTAAGAACCCCCAAATTCTAAGCTTATATATACAAGCAGTGCTGTGTGAATACTAGATAAACAGAAACTCTCATTTCAGTCCCTCCTCTGGCTTTCCTAGTTCAGCCCCAAGAACAGCTGCTGGATGTAGGAGAGACTAGCTGCCCGTTTGCCAAAGAGAACACTTCTAGAAGAAAAGAAAGAAAAACTTGACTCTTAGAGTCACAGGCGAATTCAATACACTTCTAGATTGTGGGAAGCCACCTATTGTCTTCACTAGCAGAGAGGTGTGGACAAGGAGCCTGGAATGCTGGTGACCCTTGAGCCCTGGCAAAGGTCAGAGCTATGCACTGACTGTTTACTCGAGACAATGGTAGCTGAAGCAACTTCCCCACCAGATAGTCATGTAAATCCTTACTGATAAGATAGTCTGTCTGTTACTGGAAATTGCCTGCCTATGGGCTAAAGGTGTATCCCAAACTGAATAAAAGGATGGCAAAGCCAGAGCACAAGTGGAGTCCTCCCTCTTGCTTTGGGCTCCCACCTGGCCCCCAATTTCCAAATTACTATTTCTTGTCTCATCTCTGTCATTTGCATATGGCCCCTTCTCCAGAGCCTGAACCCTGAACCATGCGGGACGTGGGTCATCTTCACACTAGATCATCCTTTTGTCTCTCTGTCCAGACTTCCACTCCTCCAGCTCTCCTGTTCTTCCAGACTTGGAGCTTTGACACAACCTATCAGCCTAAACAGCCCTTCCTCAGATTTACCAGGATTCTCTGTCACTGAGCCACACACAGCTCCCTTCATCTTCCCAGGTTCTAGGCATCAGCTATAGTCCTGCCAGCTTGTTATTCATACCACTCACCATTGGCTGTGCTCTCCACCAAAACTTCCTGGAATGATGGAAATGTCCCTTACCTGCACTGTCCAGTATGGGAACTGCAAGCCACATGTGGCCATGGAACACGAAACATGCTGGTTTCAATATCTTAGAGGGTCGTGCATTAATTAACACATTAAATAAAATCTTTATTGTGGGCTCATTTTATATTTATGTGAGACACTTGCATTCACCTTTTTGAAAACTATACTATTGAGGTAATGGAAAGTCGATGATGAATTTATCAGAAATGTTTCTCCTTGGAAACACACATCACCCTTAACTCTGGACCATTTTAACAAATGCATACAACATTCTGAAGTCAACACAGGCAGCAAAACCCTTAACTCATTTTAACAAATGCATACAACATTCTGAAGTCAACACAGGCAGCAAAAGGGACTTGAAGTGAATCCCAAATACCACATTATCTAATTGAGCCAGCACTTGAATAGGCATGAAGTGATAATTATCATTCTTCCACCTTTTTTTTTTTTTTAAGCAGAAGAGTCCTATACACATATGAAGCCTCTATAAAGGGAACTAGAAAAAAAATGAATTGCCCTCACTTAAGGTAGGAAGGGTGGGCTGGAGCCCAAGTTCTCAGCCTCTTCCTCACCCGACCTCTACCCCCTCTACCAGTCCATGGCCACAGTTGGAAAATTACTGGCCTGTATCAACTTGTGGGTGCCCAGTACCTCCTACCTACTCAGGCTCCAAAACTGCATCTACTTGTCCCTGTGTTCTCAGATCAGCCCCTTTATTGTCCTTTACTGCATTTACCATATACCTTAAAAGTCTACTACAGGAGAAACACTGAACTAAATTCTTTTGGCAATACAAACAGAAGTCCAATATAAACCCACCTCCACTACATTGATCCTCTAGTACAGTGGTTCTCAACCTGTGGGTCGCGACCCCTTTGGGGGTCGAACAACCCTTTCACAGGGGTCACCTAAGACCATCAGAAAACACATATACAATTACATATTGTTTTAGTGATTAATCACTATGCTTTATGTTCAATTTGTAACAATGAAATTGGGGGTCACCACAATATGAGGAACTGTATTAAGGGGTCGTGGCATTAGGAAGGTTGAGAACCACTGCTCTAGTAGGAGAGAGGATATCATGTGTTAATAATAGCAACTCAAAGTAGAAAGTAGTTGGCTACTTTTCAGGCTAAGAAAAGAAGGCAGATGATAAAGGTATTACCATTATAATAAGCTAGTTATTAATATAGGAAGGAGCAAAGGGAAGGCCAGACCTTATAAGCATGGCTATCTGGGTAGCTTCACCAGGAATCTGCAATTTCACACTCTCCAGGGAATTACCAGTCCATTCCCTGCAGATCCCTGGGGGAAGGGACTGGACAAAGGGGGAGAGGGGTGCATGTGCATTAAGTTAGGATGATGTAAGGAAGATACCTGCCTGTCAGTCTAGTCTGGAACAAAGATCATTGGCTAGAGGGGGTGGAGTTAATGCAAGCCCAGAAGAATTTGTGAATACATAATTTCAAGACAAAGAAATTCTTGGCTCTCTTGTTCCTCTGGTTTTGCTCCAGCTTTCTTGCACTTGTCCATGTTCCCTACATAGCCATGTGGCCCTAGAGGCCATGGCCATGCGGATTCCAACAGGCAATGGACTACAGCTGGGAACAAACTAAGCTAGCCTGTTACTGGATTGAACAGTGCAAATATGGAATGGAATCTCTGGGCAATGGCTTTAATCCTAGTTCTGCTAAGGACACAGCTGGATACAGTGGGATGGAAGGAGAGGGGACTTTGGAAACTCAGGAGTTTAATTCCACACATATAAATGCTACTCATTCTCCCATGTGAGTCTCAGGAAATTCCTTTTCTCGTGACATTGCTTGCCCACTTCCCCTGGTGGGGACATAGCGGGCCCAGCACTGATAACAAGGATATGTCTGAGTCTCTGTGTCTCTGACATGGGAAAGTAACACAATCTGAAATATAATCATAAAATAAAAATCACTACTTAACAAAAACTTATTTGGGTCCCAGGAACTGTTTTAAGCACTTCAGGTGTTTTAATCAATAACTTCACAAGGACCTGGATGACAGTTGATATCTTTATCTTCAGTTTGCAAATGAGAAAAATGAAGTGCAGAGAGCTTGAATAACTTGCCCTATGTCACAATTTCTGCATTGCCAATTGGGGTTACCAGCTAAGATCTTGGTTCTTCTCCTTGACTCAGAATAGATTTTAAGGTCAACAAAAATGAAAGTAAAGCAAAGTGAGACTTCTTGAAGATACACTCCCAGTGAGGAGTGGGCCAGTTGAGAGAGACAATGGACTGGAACTCCTGGGTTATATGGTTTAAGTGAGGGATTTTCTGGGTAGAGAATTTCATTTGCATTCAGGTATGAATGACAGAAAAGGATTATATATAACTACTAGAGGCCCGGTGCATGACATTTGTGCACTCAGAGCTGACAGAAAAGGATTATATATAACTACTAGAGGCCCAGTGCATGACATTTGTGCACTCAGAGGAGGAGATACCTCAGCCTGGCCTGCACCCTTTAGCAGTCTAGGAACCCTTAGGGGATGTCTCAGGGGGAGCGGGCCTAAGCCGCAGTCGTACATCCTTAGCACTTCCATGGAGGTGGGAGAGGCTCCCACCACCACCGCTGTGCTTGCCAGCTGTAAGCCCGGCTTGTGGCTGAGCAGTGTGTCCCCTGTGGGAGCGCACTGACCACCAGTGGGCAACTCCTGCATTGAGCGTCTGCCCCCTGGTGGTCAGTGTGTGTCATAGAAACTTGTCATTTTGCCGTTGGGTTGATTTGCATATTGCCCTTTTATTATATAGGATATGTCTTCTATGCATGCCCTTACCCATAATGCATACAGAAAACCCAAGGTGGGGGCTGGGATGGAGTGGGGTAGGGTAGGATGTCAAAACTACACTGCAAATTTTATCATAATTACTCCAGGGCCCTAAATTAGGCCACATTGAGGTCATGTCATTTTTTTCTGAGCTTGCTCCAAGAGCTGGCTGGTTCCAAATCTGCACAGGGCGGTGTGCTGGCTGCTGGGCCACCCACAGAGAGGCGGTATGAAGGCAATGTTGGTCTGACCCCTGTCAGGACCCCAAAGCAGGCCCCTCCCCAGCCACTCATGTCTAACTTCCTACTAACAGCTGGGATTTGAACCCTGGCTAGGTAGCTTCTGACCTGCTCCACAATCTCATTTGTTACCAAGGAAATAATCCTCTGATTAAATTTCCATTTTTCATCAAACATATTGACTCCTACAATCCCCTAAATACTTTTAACAGCTATCACAGGCCATGCATTGAGCACATCACAGAGAAGATTCCCTTGCCTGTACAGAACTTTGTGGTATGGAATAGGAGAGAGACAACCACACTTTCAGTTCTAATTCAACTAACAGTATCACAAGTACTACAATAAGAGTAACCAAGAATAAGAAATGGCCAATTTTTATATCCATAGTGATCTACAGTTTACAGGGTTTTCACATGCGATATCCATTTTATATTCACATACAAAATAATAAGTGAGGTAGAGACAATGAGATGGAGAAAAATATATTCAACACAATTCCTCTCTTGGTTTTCATTTTGTGAAGGAAAGAGACATTTAGAAGATGAGCCAGACAAAGGGCCTAGGTGTGGAGAAAACAGTTTGGTTCCCCTCTTGAAAGAGAGCAAGAGAGAGAGAGGGAGGCCAGGAGGAGGAAGAGAGAAAAGGTAGAAACCCTGGGGGAGGGGTGTGGGAGATAACTAAAGGCCAGTTCTATAATGTAACTTCCCGGTGAGCCTGGTGAGGCCTCCGTATCTGTTGCCAAGTGTCCCTTCAACAGGTTATCCAACCATCTATTCACTCCAATTTCCAATCACATGGAAAATTTGTGCTGGTATAAAACAGGCCCATTAGCCAAAAAAAAAAATAAAAAATAAAAATAAAATAAAAAAAATCACAATTTACATTTTACTGTTTTCTTTCTTATTTGAATTTTCTGTTGAAGAATAGAATTCAAATAAGCAAATTTAAAGATCTAATTGGTTTATTAAGCAATTCATGAATCTGGCAGCATCCAATCCAACAACTAAAAGGATGCACTCAAGGGCTGTATAAAATAGAAGGGTTTTATAGGAAAAAAGGTGAAGCAAGGGCACTATTAAGGATAGAAAAGAGAGGTTTATTTTTAGGCCAGGACATCTTTTTGGAGGGAAGGGAAGGACAAGGGCTTTTATCATGCGGATTGCCTCTTCTATCTATGGGGAAATGGAGAGGGCCCAAGGACACAATATCTCATTGGTGTCGAACAGAAAATTCCAGACTGGTTGATTAAGATTATATTTCTGGGAGAGGTGGAAATAGCAATTAGGTCAAAAATTAAATCTAGGCTTGGTATCATGGGCTTTAATACAGGTGACACCATTTATGGTTTTCTCTTTAACAATGCGCATGGTATAGTTCACAATTAGGAGAATATTGCTTATGCTATTCTGTTGCCTGCTTTTTTTCAGTTAATATGTTGTGAGCATTTCCCCAAATGTCTTAGTATCACCTGAATATTTGCTCCCTCAGAGTAAACACGACAGCTTCCCTTGATAGACCTTGGCCTTTCACAAAGCATCCTTAACATAGTAGGCAGTTGACAGACATGAGCAGAATAGGAGCTATAAGCCAGGTAAGGGACAATTGTAGGGTGGGTCCTCACCCCAAGGTGACCTTTCCTCCCCTAGCATATTGCTGGTCATGCAGTTCGACCCTCCCCTGACCTTTCCTCCCCATGGCATGACACTAGTCATGCTCTTTTAGAGGAGGAACAGGGGGCCAGAGAATGGCCTCATATGACTCCCCTGCATGTCTACTCCTTTAAGTATTAAGCCTTCCGTACAATGAGGTTCTGACCAGCATCAATAATCTTAGGAACAAAGCATGGGGTCTGTTGACCACAGAAACAGAGTTTTGGTCAATAATATATAGGCCTCAGTTGTGTTTCAGCTCCAGGCCCAGAAAAGCAGCAAGAGGCAAAGCCATGGCTAACATTAGGACCGGCTGCAGTGACTAATGACCCCTACCCTGGAGCTGACCAATCCATGGAGACCACAACTCTGAGGGGACACACCTGGAAAGCTGATAAATATTCTATTGATATCCTCCTCTGACTTCCACTAAAATCCCTGGCTTTAAAACCCTTAGGAAGAAGGACCCAGAGCATTCTTTCTCTCTCTGGAGAATGCCCATGCCTTTCCCTCTCTCCTTCCCCCAGACACATTCTCTCTGCCTCTCTTTGTCCTAAGCTCCAAGGGCCCTTCTTGGCCTTTGTAACTAGTTTCCGCAGCCCACGCAGCCCAGCTGGCTCACTTTTTCTACCTCTGACTTTCTAAACAAACTTTCTCCTGTAATTTGATTTCCTTGGCTCTAAATTCTTTCCCAGCCAAACTCAAAAACTGGGATTGCTGAACAAAGGTCTGGTAACATTCTGGTGTTGTTTTGCCACTAACATCCTTACTTGGTTTCCTCACTGAACTTCAGGGCAACCTCTTTGACTTGGGAGGGACAGCTATTCTTACCTAGTCTAACTGATGAAATCTCAGCCTGTGGTATTGCTGTCTTGGCATCCATTTTGTTTGGCCAAACAACCTGCAGGGACCTTAAATTGATAGTAGCCATCTCATGTAAGTGCATATGCTAAATAACAGCCTGCATAGTTATAGCCAAGTTCCTGATATGACTTCCCCAACAGTCTTTGTGAGCAACAGTTTCCCCTGTCTCCCAGGGCCTTTTTGGTTTGAATTGACCAAACTAGACTTAGCACAGAAATCTCAAATCACTTTACCCAAAGACCCTAATAAAGGCATGTGCCTCAGGTCTTACCTCTCTCTCAGCCTGAACCCGGCCTTGACCTCCCCGTTGACCTCTTGAGGAACACCATTTACTTCCTCCGGGACCTATGAGTAATAAACTTCTTTATTTCAATTTCCCTTTGGTCTGTTGTTAAATTCTGCTCACCATCCACCCTGTGTTCCGCTTAACACATGTTAATTTAATGAAGCATTAACACCTGTCCAGGTTAAACAACTTGCTAAAGCAGTGGTTCTCAACCTTGGCTGCACATTAGAATCACCTGGGAATCTTTTTAAAACCCTGATTTCTGGGCCTCATCCTCTGGAAATTCTGTTTCTTTGTTACTAATGTTGTGGCCCCACCCCATAACAAAGAAACAGAATTTCCAGAGGGTGAGGCCCATAAATCAGGATTTTAAAAAGGTTCCCAGGTGATTCTAATGTGCAGCCAAGGTTGAGAACCACTGTGCTAAAGGGTAATAGAAGGTCAATAAGAAATAACAAGCAAGCTCAGGTTATCCCATCAATTTGTTTGAAAACCTGGTTATGAGAGTGACTATGCTGGATACATATCGAGAGTCTACGCAAAATCTACAGCTCACTGTAGTCACACAAAATACATAGGTAATTCCAGCCCTGGTTTCAAGGTTGTAAAAGAAACATTGTGCCTGGACACTTATTAAAAGTGGCAAGGAAGACTTTATGCAAGACTATAGCAATAGGGAAGAGAGATTGAACTCAACCCTGAATATAATTAGAAAATGTAGTGATTTACAGGCAATGGGCAGGGTGAGGGACTAGATGGAAAATTACCAAGAAAAGCTTTGTTAGGCATTAACTAGTGGGAGGATAAGAAGAACTTAGAGACCAAGAGTGAGGTTAGAGAAGCTCTATTGGCTGTCAAGGGTGGGAGGGATTCTTGAAAAACTGACTTAGTAAGATTCTTTGCTAAAATCGAGCTCAGCAGGCAAAGGACAAGACTTAGTCAGGGAGAGGACTCCAAGGAGCCTGATGAAAGTTTGGCTAAGACAGGCGCCCTTGCCATGACCACTGCCATGAGGTTCAAGTAGCCCCTGGACTCCCTTTGTTTCTCTACAACTGAGATTGTGACTTTTTTCCCCCTTCCTTTTCCATATCCCTTTGTCTGTCTTGGAAACTAAGACGTTTGCATCCTGGAGCGATCACTTCCTTTGGCAGCTGCTCTGTTTGTCCTGGGCTGGTCCAAGGCCAGGGAGAAGAAGAGTGGGGGTGGGGATGGTTGATGGTGGCGTGGGAGAGGGGAGGATTAGCTGGGAATTTATCCATGTGGTGTAAATTTTCTTTTTCTTTTTCTGGGAAAACACTTCCTGAGTTCTAAATGTCAGGGAATTTACTCCAAGAGTCGAAAACTGCTTTCATGGTCCCAGGATATCTTCTTAATGAAAATACGGAGTCTGTGCAGCCATTTGTAGAAACTTTTCCTGTACAAAGTCTTATTATATTTGCACGCGTATTTATACAAAGTCATAGCCCCAGAGAGAAAACTGCTACTGTCCTGTAGGTCGAGAGACCCTGATAGTGAGGGTAATGGTAAAAGTTACTACTCTGGCCTCGTTTGGGGATCATTACTGTGACTTTAAAATTCAAGATATATCATCTTCCCAGAAAAGGCAAGCCTGAATGCAGACACAAAGTCTTTGGGTGATTAATGATTAGAGTCCCTTAAGAGCGAGCTCTGGAGAAGCCAGACAAATGGAATTAAAACGTTGCATGTTACTTAACATTCCCTCAGATGGCTCAGAAACTCCCTGCATGTGGGTCATTTGTTATATCCACCTAAATGTCAGCTACATTTCCAGCTATCTAAAAGTTTAGTGAGAATCTTGATTGAGGTGGGGTTGCTTTTTTCTTCGACTCAAATGATGATTGCCTTTAAGATTCATGTTCCGTTATTTCCATGGTCTTTGTTTCTGAACAGGAAAATGACAAGATATGAATACATATCCAAAAGAATGCTGGGAGAATGAGTCTCCTAGTGCAGGGCCTGGCACACAGTAGGCCCTCAATAACAGTAAGCATTGTTATCATTATTATATGCCATGAGCATTTGGTGTTTTGATCTGTCCAGAATCGAGTTCTTATGATTGAATCCAATTCCTGTAATTCTTTTATGAACACCTCTGATTTTTTTTTTGGAGGGGGGGTGTAGAGGGCTTCAGATCATGCCAAGAAGATTGTACCTTAGCAAATAATAATAATAATGACAACTAATTATTTACCAGCTGCCAAGCAATGATCTAAGCACTTTTCATGGCCGGTCTCATTTGCTATCCACAATGACCCCCTGAAGGGTGCACTGGTGAAGGTAAAGAAAGGTGCTGTTACAAAGGGCTCCAGAATATAATGACTTGAAAACCACAGAAACGAATTGATCCTGTAATAGTTCTGAGGCAAGGGGTCCCGGCTGGCTGGCTCCGCTCTGCTCCACGTGGCCATTCAGCGACCCAGTTCCTTCCCAATGGGTTCCTCAGTCATTCTTTCTTTAACCTTCCCCAGCTCTTTGTCCATGTTGTGGTTATGGTACTTACCACTTTATAGGGCAATTATTTGATCATGTGACCATGTCTTGAATGTGACTATTAGTTTTTCCAGAACAGAGAGTATTCCCTATATTGTATTGCAATTATCTAGCACAGGGGTCAGCAAACCATGGCCTGTGGGCCTAATTTGGCTTGATGCCTGTTTTTATATGGCCTGTGAGCTAAGAATGGCTTTGACATTTTTAAATGTTTGAAAAAAAATCAAAAGAAGAATAGTATTTCATGACACATGAATATGAAAATTATATAAAATATAAAATTCAGTGTCTATAAATGAAGTTTACAGATAACCCATGGCAGAATTGAGTGGTTGCAAAAGAGACCATATGGCCACAAGGCTAAAAATATTTACTACCTTGCTATTTACAGGAAAAATTTGCAGACCCCTGATCTAGCACATTGACATTTTTTTTTTTGAGCAAATTATGCTAGTATTGACTTCAAGGGCAGGAAAAGTCTTGGCTTGGAGAAGAAAGGAGGTGAAAATCCCTCACAATATTGTGATAAATAACTTCACCTTTTGGATGACCTGTAGTTGGTGGTATTAGTGGGGTCTCTGCTGAGGAACAGGAAACACTGTATTAAGACCTGGGTCTGGCTCCTTTTTCCCCAGAAAGAAAGATTAGCTTTATTCTGTCACCATCTCCATGTTAATCCAGAAGAACAGAAACACTGTGCCTCATCCCTGAATGCGAGCTGCCCGGGGAAGAAAACACAGCTCTCCTGGTGGAGCTGAAGGGAAGAGGGTGTGAAGAGCAAGGCTGTTGAAGGGGGAGCGAGGGAGGAGCAGAAAGGAGTTCAATAGTCTCTCTTAGATCGAGTATTTGGGAGACCTTACACTTTTAGTTAATATCAAATCTGTTTTTAAGAATATTCAGTGACTTCATATCTGACGCTGAATACATTTTTTTAAATAAATCTTTATTGTTCAGATTATTACAGTTGTTCCTCTTCCTCCTCCCCCCCCCCCCCCTCTCATAGCTCCCCTCCATCTGGTTCCCACCCCACCTCCTGCCCTTACCGCCCCCACTGTCCTTGTCCATAGGTGTATGATTTTTGTCCAGTCTCTTCCCGAACCCCCCACACTCCCTTCTCCCCGGAGAATAGTCAGTCCACTCCCTTTCTATGCTCCTGATTCTATTCTATTGAATACCTTTTTACATTCTGTCCCTTACAAGGTGCTTCATGATCAAGCAGGCAGCCCCAGTTTCCCTTTGCAGTGCCAGTTAATGCCATGTCTCCCCTCTGGGTGACATAGCCCCATTCGTCCTTTCTGGTTCTCCAACACACTTCTCACCACAGGCCTCTGCCGGCTGGTTCTCTTTCTTCCGACAACGCTTTTCTTTATTGGTGGAGCTCCTTATCCTATGCAAGGTGTCGCTCAAAGACCACCTCCACACTGAAATCTTTTCTGACCAACTTACATCAGAATAGGCTCCTTCCTGTTGTTATTTTCTATTTCAAGAGCCCTCACAACTTATTACATTTTTTAATTATATAATTATTTGTCAGTTTACTTGATTTCTTGGCTTCCCAACTAGAACATAAGTCCCACAGGGCAGAGGCCCCCTCTCTTTTGTTCAGCATTTTCTACCCAGCACCTAGCACGTGCAATCATTCCAAATGTATTAAACAACTAAATTTGGGGATGTGAAGGTCCATAGATATTGAGTAGCACACAGTCTACCAGGAAGACTAGTATTGGAGAGTTTAGAACAAGAAAAGCACTTGGATTAAGTAGTAATGGTCTGGAGCTATATGTTTTATGGAAGATATCAGACAGAGATTTCTTTACTTTAGAGTCTGGCCCAGAGTTAGTCGCTGGCCAGTGCTTCCTTTGGCATTTTCCATGCAAATGACTAACTCTTGTTGTAGACACTGTGTATGGGAGTCATGCTTCCAGATTGAACCGGTCACCCTCACCTCTATTTTCATTCTCTTGTGTAGTCTCCTTCTAGGCTGGGTCAGAGCTGAGCCTGTTCTGAAGACTCTAGGAGTGATAGTGTGTGCTGTGTTGTGATCACAGCTGTGAAGGGAATTGCTATACGACAACTCTTCATTTTCAGACTATTTTATTGGTACAATCAGATGTTAATTCTCTAAAATATGGAGGCATTTAGAAGGGGAAAGAAAGGGAAATAAAGTTAAATGAGGAGACAGAGATATAGGGATCCTATTTCACTTTCTGCATTGTAAGATCACCATGCTTTTTCTGCCAAATGATACGAGACATTTCTAATCAAACAGAGCATTGTGCATGACATTCAGCAATGTGTTCCTGCTAATTTCACCGCTCCAAAAAGGAGCTGACAGGCATCAGAAGAGAAAAATGGCAGCTAACGTAGGAATAATAGAAATGAGAAAATCAATGTGGAGATGTAATTGAAAGTAAGAACTGGTGATCGAGGTAATTGAATGGTAATATTGTGAGCAGAAACCAAGTAGGATCAAGTAACTGCAAGACTAGGCAGTTTACAGACATGCATATTTCCCTTTCTGGGATATGCGCGCCTCTGAGATTGTGGACAGAGAGGTTATCGGGCACGCTCATTCAAAGAGACTCTCAGTGCTAGTTTATTTCCATGTTGCTGTTGTTGTTTTCATTACAAAGGAAGCTATGACACCTGGAATGACTTTGCAACTAGGGCATGTTTGATCCCGTCTTTGTGACTATCTCAGCAACAGAATGAATTGCTTCCTGTCCACTCACTCCAAGAGGCACACCGGACCCGAACGGTGACCTGGAATCCTGCAGCTGCCTCAGAAAGCTCATTCCACCTCTCCAGCCTCAGTTCCTGGAAGCGAATCCCCCTGAAAAGCGCTATTTATTTTCCTTTACCAAATGAGAGATAAAAGAAGATTTTAATGTGTTTTTATTGGGAAAATGAGTGCTCTTAATGGGCATTTTTCTTACAAAGCCAAAATAACTCCGCTTGAGAAACATTTCTCCAGCATGACCGCATGCGGCCCTTCACAGCCTCTGCCTATCCATTCCGTGAAATCAATACTGCATTAAGGTTGGAGTCGGAGGAGGTGGATTGTGTGACCTTGGGCGAGTCACTTAATGTCTCTGCCACAGTCGGTGTGAACAAACTGAAAATAATTCCAGCCGCTTCAAGGAAGGAGAGTAAGATGAATGGTGGCAAGACTTTTAGACAATTGTCTCTGTGGCAGTTTCTTCCACTCCCTTTTTTTGTGTGTGTATGTGTGCTTTTTTCAATGTTTGATTTTCTTTAGAATCCAAATTCAACCACCCACATATTGACACAAAGACAAAGCTACTTCCAAACGCAGGATGGCAATGCCTGCACTCGGCTGAATTTTATATCTCTGCACAGTGAGCACTCCTGAGGGTCCTCCATTTCCCCTTTGTGGGAAGAAGAGGAAGGCAAAAGAGAAATCCATTTGGAAAAGAATTCTTGCCTACATGTTATTCTCTTCACCTCATTGGGGTGATCTGGTGGCTTCTCACTCTCCGGCATCCTCTTCCCTCAACCCCACTGTGTCTGGGCCCTACATTTTGTCTCCCTTTGTTCCACTAGCCCATGTCATTGATGACCCAGTTTGGTCTTGCTCTTCCAGATTCCTCTATTCCTTCTAGGACATACCTCTAGTGTTTGCCCCATACCTTCAAGGCTGTGACTATAGGGGATTAACCAATTCTTACTGACTCACTGAATGAGAGCCTAGTGACCTCACCAACTCTTCCAGTTGCCATCCTGACTCTCCTCTTCCTTAGCTTTTAGACTTTTTGAGAGGGTAGTTTTCTCTCACAACCTCTACTCCTCACCCATGACTATCCAGCTACTTCTTCATGACTCTATTCAAATTGTTCTTTCTTCACCTCCATTCTGAGATCACTCCATTCCAGAAATGTGAGCATCAACTAAAGTTGAGTCTTAGTCCTCTGATCATGTTCATTCAATTGTGTCCTTAAATTAACTCACCCATTTTCTTGGCTTCAACTACCACTTCTATGTGGGTGAATCTTACATCTATGGTTTTAGATAGCTCCTCCCACAATTTGTTTTAAAATATTCTTTCCTATCATTTGTCAATCCAAAAGCACACATGGAAGGCTTGAGAAGGTTGCATTAGGAGGGATTTGGAATACCATACTAAAGAGTTTGAATTTTTATCCTACAGAGAGTTGATTGAAGATATTTAATTAAAGATATCAAAAACATGATCTAGATAAATTTATCATTTTTCACTCAACAGTTGGTTGGAGGATGGGTTGAGGGCAGAAAGCTGGGCTTCCCTGGTTAGGAACTCTGGTTCTCCAGCTGTTTCCAGCCTTATGCAATCACCATACTGCAACCAAATCTTCAATTCTTGTGCATCAGAAAAGCAGAAGCAAATAGTCAAGCTCAAAATAAGGAGTAAGACTTGATTTCCCCTTCTTCCCTGCCATATATATCCAATGTCATCGTGAATTATTAATTCTTCCACTGTCACAGTACAGTCTGTGTTGTCACTTCAAATTCATTTGCCATATTTTTCCCTTTTCAATCCTGGCCCTTACCTTTTTTTAGACTTAAGAAATAGTCACTTGATCAATTCATTTTAAATTCTGCAGCCATCTAAACATTCCATACTGTAGGTCTGGAGAAACCATTCTCCTATTCAGATAATCTTAGTAGACTTATAGGCTGACCAAGGAACTCTGAACTACTTAGCCCTCACCCTAAATATAATCTGTATCATTTCCACCACATGCTTTTGCTTAAATCATTTCATTAGCTCAATAGTGAGTCAATAGAATGCAGTTGTTCTTTGATTTTCTGTATTGACCCAGTACTTCCCTCTTTCCATCATTCTAGGCATGCATTGCTATCATGGCTCTTCTAGGCTCAATCCACATCTCCAGTAGTTTATTTATAGACTACATCTCTTGAGATTCAGAGAAATACTATTGCTCTTCCCTAGTATTTCTTGCAGTTTTGGTATCATTGATGAGACTGGAACATCCTAGTAGATGAAGAAAGATTTTACCTTGCCAATTGGAGGCACAGCTTTCTAATAACCTCACACGGCTGCACCTTAATGCACAGGTATTTGATGTTTTCCTTTTGACCCACTTCCTGAGCCTCTGGCCTTGGGATCCAGAGAAAGGAATGCACTTCAGTTTCAAAGCACGTGTTGGCCAGCAGTTACTTATTTCAATCCAGCCTCATCGGCTTTTGAGTTCGTGAAAATTCCTCTAAATTCAAGATGTATTATTCTTATTTTTTAGTGCTATTGTAAGGGTTTATATTTTTTGTTTCTTCAGAGGTATTTAATTTGGCAGTTGGGGAACTGCATTAAACACAACTAACTAGTTGCTATTTTAAAATGGAAATCCATTTTTTGTTGACATTTTAAAAGTTCACTGCAAACAGATGCTCAAAAGAAAAATGTGGACTATATGGAGTGAGTTTATAAAGGCAGAAAGTAGCCACTGTATTCCACACATGAAATAAACGTATGCCTCACTCTGGTCAGACTTCTTTTGTTTCCTGGACCACATCAGAGTTCTTTTGCCACTCAGGCCTGCACACAGGCTGCTTTCTCTGCACAGACCCCACCCTTGACCCCTACATATACTTCCATCCGCCTCCACCCTAGATCCTACTTTATTCTTTATGACTCAGCTTAAATGTCACCTCTCCACAGAGGCAGTCCCTGACCTCTCAATATGAATCCACTGTTACACCATTTTCTATCTTATAATTCCGTTGAGGGCCCTTACCACAATCTGAAAATAATATCAGTATGGTCATTTGTATAAAATCTATTACCTACTCTAATCTCTACTCCAACTGCATAGAGTGTTTGCTCTGAAATGGCAGAAGAGCACTGGCCAGTGTTGCTCAGTGATTAGAGCATCAGCCTGTACACCCAAGGGTCTTGGGTTCAATTCCAGGTCAAGGGCATGTACCTCCATTGCAGTTTCACTCCCCACCTCTGGTTGGGGTGTGTGTGGGAGGCAACCAGTCAATGTGTCTCTCTCACATCAATGTTTTCTCTCTCCCCCTCTCTTCCTCCCTCCCTTCCTTCTACTCTCTCTGAAGAGCAATGGGAAAAATATCCTCAGGTGAGGATTAACAAAAAAATAAATAAAATGGCAGAAGAGGTGTGCTTTATCTGACACTATGTATCAAAGTCTAGCATAGTTTTTTGCATGTGATAGGAGATAGGAAATAAAAATGTGTTTTTAAATGAAATTGGAGGACACAGACATGATTAAGAATGAATAGCTTATGTAATTTACATAGATTTATATACTTTACATAAAGCTTCATATACTTTTTATAGTCTATATATTTTCACAAACATTCATTTTGAAATAATGGTCACACTATGAGGCAGATGATACCCTAAGGCTTAAAACCTTTAAGTCCTGAATCAATTTCAAATTCTTTCAACCATTTCTCCAGAAAGAATTGCTGCTAACTAAAGCAAGCCTTCAAAAAAAAATGCTCAGAGCAATTTTAAAACCAGGGTTAGTCTATTCTTGCTTAGAAATAATTTCAGGAAATCTGAAAGATTGAAATAGTTATTTAATAAACATATCTTAAATTGAACACATGTCAAATATCCATGGCATTTCCTGATGGGGCCTCACTAGTGTGAGAATTTAAAAGTAAACACATTAAAGATGTTTAATCACTCCATCTTTGCAAATTACAAATGTACATTATTCCGTGCAGTAGCTTTGATTCTGTAATGTGCAAAATGTTTTTTAACGGTTGCAGTCTGCTGGGAATTCTCTAGAATAGTTCGTTTCCTTCTTAAAGTAATCTTATGGTCAAGGCTTTCAAAGTGAGGAGCCTTTTATAATGCGAACTATTGCCTTTAATTTGTCTCATTTGCTGGGAATTATTTGGCTATTGAATTTTCTCAAAGAAGGGCTCATGTGGAGGAAGTAGTGCCATCATGGGGCAAACAATCCCCTAGGAAACTTGCTAACTCAGCCCAAATCTCAGGCAAGCATAATTCTATTTTGTGCTTTTATAAGCAGAAAAGAGGAAAGAATACAGTTTGGAAACTACTAAGACGTCTCTTGTTTTTCCTTTAAAAGACAAAACAAACGTCTCTAATCTAGATTACTTAAATCAACATGATCAAGAGAGAGAAAAACTGAGCTTTGGAAATGAGGCTCGAAGGGTTAAAAGAACCTTAGTGGAGGGTTGTAGTTATGGAGCTGCTGCCTGCCTCTCTGGCACATGGACACAGGATTTCAGCTTCTCTGTTCTGAGCTGTTAATGTCTGTGTAAAGTGGGGAGCATGACAACCCTGTACATAGGTTTGCAGTGAGAGTTGAATGAGGTATCTCAGAGAAAGCCCTTGGTATAGTGCCTGGCATATAAAAAACAGTAGCTATTAAGATAGCCTATACCTATGAACACAAATCTAAACCATATCATTATCCTATATGCTCTTTGCTTAATGAATGATACACAACTCTTGGGGAAAAAAAAGAAGAAGCAACTGATGGAAATTAAAAAAATGTTTTACTATCACTATGTATTTCTATCATTAAAATGTAGACATTTAAAACAAGAATGGGTGCATGTTTGAACAATTTGTGTCTGTGAGAGACTGTGTGTGTGTGTGTGTGTGTGTGTGTGTACATGGGTGATCATGATATTTTTACAGGAAAATCAAGAAAGCCTCTTAGGATGATGCTATTTCCCTGTTCTGAATGGGCCTTGCCATTACTAAGTCCTCCTGAGAGTGCCCTGGAAGAAAGGGAGTCCTGGTTTCATTGTTTTCCATCTGGTTCCAATTGAGGAAAAAAGAATAAAATAAAAAATACCATTTGTGCTTTCCTTAGGTTACACCTTATACTGTTTGGGGGAGAAATGAACAGAATAGGCACCTTTCCTGCTAGCATAGAATGTGTATGTGTCCTTCTACTCCTCTCTTCCATGTGGTCATTCCCAAGTCCCCAGACTTGACGCTATGCTAACTGCAAGCCAACTTCTGACTGGAATAGGCACCTTTCCTGCTAGCATAGAATGTGTCCTTCTACTCCTCTCTTCCATGTGGTCATTACCAAGTCCCCAAGACTTGACGCTATGCTAACTGCAAGCCAACTTCTGACAACAGAAAATACAGGTTCTCTTCTCTGTTCTTTCTGAATCACTACGATTAAGGGATTCTTAGGGCCGGGACTCTAAACACTGTGCAATTTCTAAGAAATTCACCAAGCTGTTAATGCAGTAAATATCTGTTTAATTTACAAACATCAGTAGTGTCACTGATATTAGTCTGGAGAAAGACAGAGCACATCCGAATGATACATGTACATCTAATTGTCTTTGTAAAAAGAGCTTTTGGAAAGAAACATCTGCATCTTTACAGGGTACCCTGGGATTCTGAGGAGGGAAGAGCACAGTCCACTATAAATCACTCTCAATTCTACATTATAATTTAGCAGCAAACATGTTAACATGGGAATATTAGGGTCATAAAGGAGCTTTATTGTTTTTGGGGAAAAAAATCACAGTTCTTGTCATTACAGCCTTTTCTTTTGCCACTCCACTCCCCAAAAGGGCCAAAAGGGTCAAGGACGTATTAATTTGTAACAGATCTACTTCCTAGTGTCAATTGCTACATGCCTTCTCTGTTCTGTGAGGACAGTTGCAGCGGCCACTTTCTGTACAAGGACTGTCTCACTCATAGACTTTACAAGGCTCTGCAGGTGTCCTGAGTGAGGCCAGTAGGTCAGTGACACCAGTGGTCAGATGTCCACGTAAACAACAGACCAACACATCTTTATCCCCAGATATCACCCTATGTTAGTACTATTGCCAAAAAGATCCTGATTTTTAAGTTTGAAAAAATGTACAAAAATATCAGGACAATTATAAATTAATATATATTAAAGCATCAAGAAACAGCAAAAGGATGGCCTAACATGTTAAGTACAATGTACTTTGATACAATAAATATTTCTCATGAAAACGGAATACTGTATAGGGCTGTTTAGAACTCATAGAAACAAAAAAAAAATCATATTACTAATTTATTTATCAATAATCTATTGGTTCTTTATCATCTCCTTTATCGTTTATATTACAAAAAAATTAATACTGGAAAACGGTCGATAAACACTTTTGTGTGCTTCTTGTGCTAGCATGCCGACCTGTATAAAAACACGATAACATGTTAGCACCCCCATCCTGTCTCTCACGAGTGGGACCCAGGTCTCCCGGGGCCTCTAAATTTTGCACAAAATATTTCTCATCCATGTGTCCTATCTGCGACTCCTGGGCTCCATCCCTCCTCCTTGCATCCTCACTCACACATGTGCTTGGTCCCCGTGGGCCGCAGTGACTCAGATGCGGGCTCACGGGCCTGTGCTCGGGCCAAGTTCAAGTTCAGGCTCGCGGTTGGCTCCCTGGGTATGTGCTTCGTCCCCATCGCTGTTCCAATGCCTCTGGGTGACCTCCCTTCCCACTTCTCCGGCGTCGGGGAAGCTGTGGTTCACGCATTTCTTTTTTTTTTTTCTCTTCCAAATGCAGGGAAAAAAAGTCTTTATTCTCATAATAAAAATAAGTCTGTTCTGTATCTTACAATATATTTCAAATATTTCCACTAGGAAGCATTCGCGAGTCCAGCGTGGCCAAGCAGGAGACAGCATCTGCCAAGACAGCAGCCCCGGGAGGCGGTTAGGAGGCGCACCTGCTGCAGCCGCACTTGACCACCTTCTCGACCTCCTCCACGAAGGACGACCCGTCAGTGCATTCGAAGGAGTATTTCCGCCGCTTGCTCCGCAGGGGTCCGCAGCACTGGCCCCCCGCGCACCCGCCTCTGCACTCCAGCCGGGACACCTTCTTGGTTGTCTGGCAAGCGGCGTAGCCCTGCTGTTTTTGGTAATAATCTCTGATCCGCTCCCCTTGGCAGGAGACTTCTAGGGAAGAACACAGAGCACAAGCTGTGAGTCATGCAGAGGGAGTGCGAATCCGCCCTGGAGCCAGCAGGGGGCGCCTCTCCTTCCTGTCCCTTCCTGCTATTGTCAGTTATAGGGCATATAGGGACTGGTGGCTTGGCCTACTGTTCTTTGAAAAAAATGCTTCTTTGGGGCCTTTATTTTCAGTGAATATTGTCAGTGTGAGCTGTAACTACTATGGCCACTGGACTGACAAGAAAATTGGGTCCCTAACCCTTTTATGGCAAAAATGCACCTCTTCTGTTTTTACACTCCCAGCAGCTGGATCTGTTTACCGTAGGGAGACGTTTCCGAGAGTATGCGGTTTAATTTATTAGACCTGGGGTTTAACATCATTCAGTCTGTTACTTGATACAAAGAACATTCCACGGACTTCATAAATTACCCTGGTAGGAACGAGTTCAAAAGGAGCCATCTGCTCAGAGCTTCCGTGGGCACCTTCCCCTGGTCTGGTCCCTCTGATACACTCAGCAGCATCTGGGCCAGCTGGAGGCCAGGGCGAGCTGGTCCCACAGACACGAGGGAGGAGAGAGGCGGCCAGCACCTCAGCCCCGCCCCATCCCTCGCACCTGCATAATGCGCTGGGATAAACCATTTTGATTCTAATGACAGAGGTGATTTTATCCTCAAGCTAGAGCCTCTTTATTAGCTCCCTCTTTGTGCCAGGAGACAAACTCAAATATATTTGGGTGAGAACATCGGATAAAGGTAAGAAAGGAGTCCAGTTAGGTGGGCTTCTACATAAGGCAGAAGGGAGGGGTTTCACAGCAGATCAGCATGGGAGCAGACAGCTGAGGCGGGTACAATCTTGATGCAGAAGGTTAGGACAGCTTTTTCATGTCTGCTGCCTGCCTTCATGACACTGGGACATCAATCATCAGCAGCAACTACAAGTCCTGGCCTTCCTGCTCTCACTCCCCCCTCTCTGGCTCACTCCCATTGTCTCCCTTTCTCTCTCTTTTCAAAGACAAGGCCCTCTTGCTTTTCTAAGACGCGGAGGTGCCCAGCTGGTTGGCTTACCTCGGTCACAGCTGTCCCCGGTGTATCCGCTGCTGCACTCGCAGTAGGGCTGCCCCAGGCCCGACAGCCTGCATTTCCCGTGCTTACACTTGATGGCCTGGCAGGGGTTAAACAGGTCCTCCTCTTCATCACACAGGACACCCCCGTGGCCCTCCAGGCACTTACAGCTGTAGGAGAAGGCGTTGATGGGCAGGCAGGTGCCATGCACGCATCTGCATAGAGGAGGAAGGCAGGAATGACGATGCATGAGCAGAGAGGAGGAGGATGGAGGAAATAAGAAGGAGAGAGTTTAAGGAGCTGACTCCCTCCCTCCCTCTCTCCCTTCCTCCTCCCCTCCCTTTCCTAGGGTTGGCTTTGAGGATTGCCATATGCATGTTTCACTAACAAGTAGCCCGAACTTACTTATTTCCAAGACAGGGGTCATTGGTCCTCTGGTCACAGAGGGGCCCGGTCCATCCTTCCTCACACTCGCAGGTAAAGCCAGACTGGCTGCTGGCCTGGCACGTGCCGTGGGCGCACACCTTCTTGTGGCACGGCTCACAGCCGGGCAGAATGCCCGTTTGCATGGGTACCTTGCGGAAGTCCTGCAGCTCGCTGTTGATGTAGAGGTTGCGGATGCAGCCGTGGAAACTGGTGCCATTCTGCCCGGGGGCCTGGCGCAGGGCGGCAGCCACGTTGTTGTTTTTCCCGGGCATGCCTGGGGAGGGACAGCAGGTCAGAGGTGAGGCTCTTTGGGGACTCCTCAGCCATTTACCACCCAGATGCTCTTAGCTCTCCCGCAGGGTGGCAGTGTGTGGGACACGCCTATAGGAAAAACTGATGGCATGGGCATCCGGTCCTGTGGTCTCAACCTGGATGCACTTGGGAATCCCATGGGCTCTTTGAAGAAATACTGTTGCTTGGGACCTCAGCCCAGACCTCCTTGATCTGATTTTAAGGGCAGGGAGGGGAGAGAGAAGAGGTGTGTTTCTTTTTTCTTTTTTTAAAAAAATATATTTTTATTGATTTCAGAGAGGAAGAGAGAGGGAGAGAGATAGAAACATCAACAATGAGAGAGAATCACTGATCAGCTGCATCCTGCATGCTCCACACTGGGGGTGGAGCCTGCAACCCGGGCATGTACCCTGACTGGGAATTGAACCATGACCTCCTGGTTCATAGGTTTACAACTCAACCACTGAGCCATACCAGCTGGGTGAGATGTGTGTTCTCTGCTTCTCTTTTTAAAGAAAATACTCTGGGCAATTTTAATGTACAACTAGAGAAAGGACCTAGTTCACTGATGGACAATCTTTAATTTTTAATATTTGTTTCAAACCAAACCTGACATGAAGGCATACATATATAAAACATAAAAGCTGAGCTACTGTTCCCAAAAGGCAGGATTGGGAAGCGGGTGGGGGTAGTGCTCTCTCCGGTCTCCACACTCAACCCCTCTACCTGGACACACCCCCTAGAAGCCTAGAGTTCCACAAAGCAAGGTTAGTAATCTCTGACTAATCCTGCCTCTTAAAGACAAAAGGCCCAAGGCCCAAGGGTCTACTCAATGTCACCCAGCAGGACTGAGTTCGAGTCAGGCCGATGAGATGAACCTCTGCAATCTCTCATCACAGTTCAGTCCATCCGGATTCAGAGGGTGAGAGCTGGGGGTTCACAGTGACTGTGACCCTGATCCTGCCAAATTCTAAGCTAGCAACTAATCCAGGTCACCGCTGGTAACATCCGGAGCACAGCCGTGGATGCCAGGGCCTCAGACACTCGCCATGCTTCCTGTCAGGACAGCACCTCATTCACATCATTGTTTTTCTTGCTAATTGGGAGGGAAACCATCCTATTCCAAGACATCGGAAATACAAAAGAAATTCCTCCAAACACAGAATTAGCAATCTCTGTATATATTCATTCCACTAGTGACAGTCATGGAGTAACCCACATTTGGCAACACTGAGGAATCTTTCCACGGCCTAAGCCAGACCCCGAAATAGCTCCTGGATGAGATCCTACAGGAGGCAACTGTCCAGGTCGCGGTGGGAGAAGGGGAGGACGGTGGAGGCTCGCAGAGAAGTTGATTTCCCGCTGGCTGTTCATGTCCTCCTTGTGCCTGGACTCTGAGCTTCTGGCTGGAGGGTTCACGAGGGGAAAGCCCTGGCTCTCACTTTCTAGGGGGTTCAATGGTTACAAAGACCAAGAACCTGAGTACTCCCTGGGCCCTGCCTCATGGCATCATCATGTTTCCCATTCAAAGGAGCCAGAGTCAGACAGCTAAGTGCACAGCATCACAAGGCTAGAGGTCGAAGTCTTTATTGTTGGTTCTGGGTGCATTTGGGCCGGTCTAGGGCTTGGTTTTCTCATCTATAACATGAATGGATGGACTAAAACAGTTGTTTCCACGCTGGTCCTACATAAGAACCACCAGAAGCGCATGCCCAGAAGGCGGTGCCCTGACCCCCTCCTCTCCCCGCCCTGAGATTCTGACTCAGCAGGAAGGTGTGTCATGCAGGGATTTAAGTGTTAACCTGCAACTCAGGTGATTCTGAAATAGGTGGTTCCCCATCACACTTTGATGGGTCCTGAACTATGCACTTGGCTTTGAAGTTCCATGAGTTCAGGCTTTTAGTCTATGTCCATCTGGCCTTGGAGACTGGGCGGCAGTGTAGAGCCGGGTCAGAAGGATGAAGCCTGCCATTTCCAGGAGAGGACCATGACAGGAAATTCCTTGCTCTGGAGTAAGTTCTTTTAATTTACTCTTATCTGTCCATCACATATGTGTGGATTTTAATGTCCATATGTGCATGGGTCAAGGTTAAATTACTGACTGGTGATGTTCCTCAGCAGGGACAATTGGGAAGTGTGTTCCTTTTATTCCCAAAGCTAACAGCTGTAAAAAGTCCAGCTTTGATCATAGTAAATTGTAAACACTGATCCATCACACATGTATTTACTTTCAATAGGACATGATACAATGAAGAAGTATTCTGAGTCAACCTTTCGCACACCTGCCACAGTTCTGACTAGGGAACTAGGTCTTAAATGATAAGCAGAAGTAGATCCCTGTGTTGTTTTAGCCTTTCTTCCAAGCCATGGGCTATAGCTGGAGGTCAATCAATCTATCAGTCAACCGATAACTTAGTAGACAGTTTTAGCCTTAATAAACTCTACATATTTTAAAATGACAACAAAAGGGATCAAGTGTCAAAGCTGATGTCCTCTGTGGCATTAGGAGACTGTGACATAATGGAGGGGTCTTTATGTGCAGGTCTTAACTATTGTTTTTTAATCCCATCAAACAATGCTACATGTTCTGATTGATTATTATACAGAAGAGCATAAAGATTAGACTGTTTTGTATGGAGCAAGGTCTATATCATGGGTAACTGGTGACCCAAGGGAAGGTAAAGCTGCCTCCCTCTTTTGATAGACAGTGTTCCTGCACAGGGCCCAAGGCATGGTGTCATCTTTGAGGTGTGTCCCTATTTTCAAACCGGGAGAGAGAGGACAGCTTGTTTACCCTGGCTCTTCTTGGCTAACCCGGTCCTCCTGCCTTGGCCATGGAGCATTCAGGGCTGCGGTTCTACCATCGCCTTGTATTTCTTTCATCTGAATTACCCTTGCACTTCCTAAAGTCTCTGAGGAATAAGACTGTCAGAGAAGCATTGTGTTGGGCACATAGCATGTGCTTAGTAAATATGATTTCTCTCCCATCTCAGGTACCTCTGTGACTTGCCTTGTCCATCCCAAGGCAACAGCTATTAACTGTAGTCCAGGCCAAAGGGAAGGCTCTGTCTTTTAATGAACCTCATAGTTGTGATTCCCATGAAGCAACTACATCAGTCAACTTGCTGCACAGACTTAACAGGTGAGACATTTGATTACTTGAAAATGTGCCTGCCTTCCCCACACCTGTGGGCACAGAAGAGATTCTTTCTCAACTCCAGATCTCTGACAAATGTAATAACTTAGTTTTCAGAACATGGGAGATGCTCAATAAATATTTACAGAATGGAACCAAAGACTTTTAACTTTCTATATAAGTGCTAAGATTTTCTATTGCAGAAATTATTGAAAACAAAAGTGTTCTGGATATTCAGCACAATTCCAAACAAAGCTGTCCAGGAAGGGTTTGAGGGGTTGAGGACATTGTGCAGCAGCCAACGGTTACTACTATTTTGAAAGGAATGAGGCGAACTTCGTGAAATTACCTGTCATGGTGAAGAAATCAGTTACATTGACCTGTTGAAAAGCTTAGCTTATTTATCTGTAAGTTAATTTTATCAGTCAAGCTACCTCACTCAATCCAATGTGATTAAGAGTGGATGCTCTCTCTTTTGTGGATCCTCTCCTCTGAACTCCTTCTGAATTTTGCGGATACTTCCTTCCTCATCTATTTACTCATCTGACTTCTTCTTGCTTAAAATAAAGTCCAGAGTCTTTATCCCTCTAAGCCTGAATCATCTGCCTTCCCAATCCTTTCTCTTGTTCACCCACATTAAGGTCAGAGCTAAACAAAAATACTTTCTATTACCCCAATGCAATTTGTACATTTAACTCATTCACTTATTCATTCATTCATTCACTCATTCATTAATTCATTCAATTTCATTAGTAATTATCCTGTCATCTGATGAGTTAGCCATTGGTGGCCCAGACATTCCAGCATGGTAATATGTTCACCTCCTCAAGGGACCTGCGGTGAGGTCATGCACTCCACAGTGTGCATCAAACCTGTTTTGTCTTTTTTTCATTGTCTGATTTATCCTCTCACCACTTCCTTTTTCCATAGACCAGATTAAATAATAAGATGAATTTCTATAGTGTGTAAATCACCTAGCATGTGATAGACACAAAGAAATACCAATGTTCTTCTCCACCCCAACGACCCATTTAGTTAAAACTAGAGCTGGGATTACAAATGGTCCCTTAACAGCTTATTTGGGCTCTTCCTTTTCTATCCTTGTTGTCTTTCAGGGATGGAGCAGTAATGGTCAATGACCATGGGACCAGGCACCAACAAACTTCAGAATCAGGCTTTGATGACAATCACATATCAAAACCCACTGGATTTGGAAGAGTGCTTACCTCCTACATAGAGCGGGGAGTCAAAATTCAGAGTGGACTGCTTTGACAAGTTGGTGATGATTTTGGGGCTCCCTCCATCCACGGAGAGGGAGAGACTCTGGTCCAGGGCAAGTAGCTCCACAATGTGAAAGTTTCCATCATTGATCGTCTCCACGCTACACACAAACAAACAAAAACAAAACTTAGATGGTGCCTCCATGTTCTTCATATTAAAGAAAAGAAGTTACAACACAAATCCAATAAGCACTTCTTGGGAGAACATACTCCTATCTAACATGAATAAAGATAAAAAACATTGGTTGATTTAAAAATAAAATATATGTTCAAGGTGATAACATTTCTATTACTAGGAAAGATAGAAGCTTGTTCTTCCATTGGGAGAAGTGGAGATGAGTACATTTTATCCTTATCCAGTCATTTTCTCCTAATATATAGAAATTAAAAAGACCCTTGATGTATTTGCTTTAAAATGCCACGAAAGTTCCATTTACAAGACAAGGAACCTACACCTGCATCAAATACCTCCTACATACGCTAATGTTAGGAGATAATTGCCTCTGCTTTCTTCAATCTGCACGTAAGACATAAGAATCAAACATACACATGAATACAGGAAGAACCACGGTGGTAGGATCACTGTACTTTAAAAAAATGATTATATTGATCGTTAGAGAGAGGGGAAGTGAGAGGGATAGAGAGAGAGAAACATCAATGATGAGAGAGAATCATTGATCAGCAGCCTCCTGCACGCCCCCTACTGGGGATCAAGCCCACAACCTGGACATGTGCCCTGACTAGGAATTGAACCAGTGACCTCTTGGTTCATAGATCAATGCTCAACCACTGAGCCACACTGACTGGGCTGCACTTTTTAAAATGTGTTAATTGATGATATACTCTTACTTTCTTTGCAGTTTTCAGAAGGCCACCCATCAAATGATACTCCTGGGAAGAAATCTAAGTTTAGTGAAGAGGAGGGAATGCAGATTAAACAGAAAGTGTAACATAGTTGTATCTAGGAGTCTAGTGCTGTCAGTGGTTCTTCAGTGTCTCTTCTATAACTTTGTAGGGCTGGGTCCAGCAATTATTCAAAAAAGTTTGAGGGGGCTTATGAAAAGTCACAAAATGGTTAAAAACTGAGGTCAATGAACCGTGAGGATTGGGAATAGGGTGAACTTGGGTGCGATCAGTACGTAGGTGCTGTGTGGCTGTGAAGTGGGGCTGTACATCTCACAGGAGTGCTGCAGTCAGCAAAGATGAGAACAGGACCCATGAAGAAAACAGGATCAAGACACAGTGCATGTTGGGAAGATACTCACCTTTCAGTATAGATGCAAAAGAGGGCATAATGCAAATTGGGCCCAAAAGTAAATAGTGAATATTACAGAATTAATATAATAGTGTTTTGACTGCAAAGACTTTTTTAAAAGGCTCAAAAATGGAAATATCAGAGCATATGTTAGAGAGATTGTGAATACCGAATATTCTCTACACAAGGTGTTTCCTTAAATTCCCAGGAGCTGATATTTAGATTTGCTAACAGGTCAAGCCTGGGAAATAACAGAAGAATGTATTGACATTTCTGCTCAATGCTTCTCACCACAGAAGTCTAATCTTTTCCTTTTTTTTCCTGCATAAAATAGATTTTGTGATTTGACAACAATATAAAGCATTTTGCAGAACTGTGAAAACACCTGAAGTTCTCTATTTTAAGTGGTTAAAGGAGCCCCTGTGTGCAGGGATCTTTGATAACCTGTCTCAAATGTCATCTTTCAAAAATGTTAGATATAAAAATCAATATTTTTGCCTTCTACACATTTATTATCCCACTAAAATCAACATTTAAAAACGCTATACAAGGACATTGTTTTCTAAATAAATTTGCATTGCAACTCTTAGTGGTCTTAAATATGATGGTTTTCTAAGGGGATATGCTGAGTAGAAATATCAACTAGTGGTTAAGCATACAGATTTTGATGTCAGGTAAACCTGGATTTAAATCCAGGTCTTGAATTTATTAAATTTTTGACTTTAGATAAGTTACTTAATTGCCAATGAATTTCAGTGTTCTCTTCAGTAAATGTTAGTAAATATTTATTCCTCTTATAATTAATGGGAGGTCTATAGAGAATGATTTTTTTTTAATGCAGAGCAAAGCATCCAGCATATGGAAAGAACAAAGTTAAATGTTAGATATTAGTATCGTCTAGACTAATAAAAGGGTAATATACTAATTAGACCGGGTCAGCTGGCCATCTTCCAGATGTCCAACTTTCTTCTGGACAAAGCCATGGTGGTGGGGGCCGAGGCAGAGGCAGTTAGGGGTGAGATCAGGCTGGCAGCAGGGCAGAGTTAGGGGTGAGATCAGGCTCACAGGGGGTTAGGGGCGATCAGGCCGGCAGGGGAGGGCAGTTGGGGGCGACCAGGCCAGCAGGGGAGGGCATTTATGGGTGAGATCAGGCCGGCAATGGAGGGCTGTTGGGGGTGACCAGGCCAACAGGGGAGGGCCATTGGGGTGACCAGGACAGCAGGGGAGGGCAGTTGGGGGTGACTAGGCCAGCAGGGGAGGGCATTTGGGGGTGAGATCAGGCTGGCAGGGCAGAGCAGTTAGGGGCGAGATCAGGCTCACAGGGGGTTAAGGGCGATCAGGCCGGCAGGGGAGGGCAGTTGGGGGCGACCAGGCCAGCAGGGGAGGGCATTTATGGGTGAGATCAGGCCGGCAATGGAGGGCTGTTGGGGGTGACCAGGCCAACAGGGGAGGGCCATTGGGGTGACCAGGACAGCAGGGGAGGGCAGTTGGGGGTGACTAGGCCAGCAGGGGAGGGCATTTAGGGGTGAGATCAGGCCAGCAATGGAGGGCTGTTGGGGGTGACCAGGCCAACAGGGGAGGGCCATTGGGGTGACCAGGACAGCAGGGGAGGGCAGTTGGGGGTGACTAGGCCAGCAGGGGAGGGCATTTAGGGGTGAGATCAGGCCAGCAATGGAGGGCTGTTGGGGGTGACCAGGTCAACAGGGGAGGGCCATTGGGGTGACCAGGCCAGCAGGGGAGGGCAGTTGGGGGCGACCAGGTCAGTAGGACAGGGCAGTTGGGGGCACGACCAGGCCAGCGGGGGGGGGCAGTTGGGGGCAAGATCAGGCCAGCAGGACGGGACAGGGCAGTTGGGGGCAACCTGGCCAGCAGGGGAGGGCAGTTGGGGGCGATCAGGCCAGCAGGGGAGCAGTTAGGTGTCTATCAGGCCAGCAGGAGAGCGGTTAGGGGGTGATCAGGCTGGCAGGCAGGAGTGGTTAGGGGCAATCAGGCAGGCAGGCAGATGAGCGGTTAGGAGCCAGTGGTCCCAGATTGTGAGAGGGATGTCTGACTGCCTGAGGGATCTGACCTAAAGCGACAGTTGGACATCCCCTGAGGGGTACCAGATTGGAGAGGGTGCAGGCCGGGTTGAGGGACACTCCCCCCCCTCCCTGCATGAATTTTGTGCACTGGGCCTCTAGTATCAGTACATAAATAATGCCATGCTATGTCAGAGTTTTCTTCAGAAAGAAACTAGTCCAGTTTCATTTTTAATAATAATTGTAAGATTAAAAGACTGGCAAAAACACAGTAGTTTGTTTGGGGGCATATCTTGTTCAAGTTACTAAAAGTTTTAAGTAAAACATTAAAATAAAGATATACATAGAAAAAGTAGTGGTCAATCACTTTTTTCTTTGTGATCATATGCAACTCTCAAAATGGTTTTCTATCAATGTTTTATGAACACTGACCTTAATTAAGCCATAGGTATTAATAACGCTCCTCTCCCTTTTCTTTACAATTGTAAAAATAAGCCCTATGTACTGGGGAATGGGTTCTGGGTCACATGGGTTTTAGACAATCAATCGAGGCTTGTCATCATCAATGGTGGTGTTTGCTACAGTACAACTGAGTATGCAACCTTAAAGCAGGAGCCATGTATTACTTATTTCTTTACTCTTTAATGTATCCAGTATAGTGTCTGGTATATAGTAGATGCTCAATAAATATATGTTACGTAAATAAAATGTGAGGGAGTTGTATTAGGCATAACATATATAGTTTTTTAATAATACTAATGGGATTATAGTTACACATAGTCTAGAGCAGTGATGGCGAACCTTTTGAGCTCGGCGTGTCAGCATTTTGAAAAACCCTAACTTAACTCTGGTGCCGTGTCACATATAGAAATTTTTTGATATTTGCAACCATAGTAAAACAAAGACTTATATTTTTGATATTTATTTTATATATTTAAATGCCATTTAACAAAGAAAAATCAACCAAAAAAATGAGTTCGCGTGTCACCTCTGACAAGCGTGTCATAGGTTCGCCATCACTGCCTTAGACAGTGGTTCTCAACCTTCTGGCCCTTTAATATTTAAATCATTTAGCAAAGAAAAATCAACCAAAAAAATGAGTTCGCGTGTCACCTCTGACACGCGTGTCATAGGTTCACCATCACTGGTCTAGAGACTTCAAGCAATCTTCAGGAAGGACATCTAAACAATGCACTTTATTTAAAATATCTGATTTTTCAGGGGCCATATCCTGAAGGACAATGCTGGGAGATAAACCTTGTTCAGCTTGTCCTCGGTCTCATTAGGTTTGTGACACTGGGTTTGTGACACAGGTAGTTTTCCTCTGCTTTCCTTCCTCATCAGGGAAATGTGATTAATAAGACCAAAGAAATACATAGCACATACTATGAGCCAGGTTCTGCCCTAAGAACTTTACATGTATTGACTCATTTGATACTCATAACAACTCTAAGGCTTGGGCACCTAGGGTATTCAAGGTGGCACAGCCTGTGGCCAAACGAATTTGAAGCCAGGTTGTCGGGTTCTAGAGTGTGTGCTTCTAATTATTATGCGTCACTTTTACAAAGAAAAGACAACACACATAAAGAGTACCTAGTACTATACAATCAACGTGTATAGGTGATTTCTCTCCCAAATAGCCCAGGAATAAAGTTCTATGGAAAACGACCTCATATGATGATTGCACAACTTGTACATTTACTAAAAATCAAGAATTGTAAAAAAAAATATGCCATAATCTTATCATGAGAGTCTGAAGGCTATGAGAAGGCATCTGAAGTGTATAGACATAAAACCTGGATTTGGATTCAATTTTCCCAATTATAAAATTCAGACTGACCATGTTTCTCTCCTCCCAAAAGCTTTGTGTCAAAGCTGATCATTCCAGAACTTGGCAAGAGTTATCACTGAGCTGAATTCCATTTTTTTTCCGATGAAGGCCACACTCTGGCCTTTTAACAGATATGTGTTGTGAATTTAATATTTTTATTTTAATATATGTTTATTGTTGATAGTATTATAGATATTTCCCCCTCTTCTTCCCTTCCCTCCCTCCTCCCAGCCCCTAACAACCCCAGATCTTCACTACCCTATTGCCCGTGTCCATGGGCTATGCCTATTAGTATATAAGTTCTTTGGTTTATCTCTTCTTGTCCCCCCAACCGCACATTGAGGTATGTCAGTCTGTTCTATGCCTCCATTCTTTGGGTCTTATTTTGTTGGTCAATTCATTTTGCTCAGTGATCCCACTTCTGGGAATACTAGTATATCCTAATATTTTTAGATTCTTTGTTTTCTAAGGTGGCATTGTGGGGATGGGGCCTGGGGGGGGATATGTGAGAGCTAAGAGTATTCTAAACTGGTGTTTCACGCTGTCCTGTAAAGCATACCATAAACTGTGGAAGGATCAGGAATGCCCTTTTAAAATAAGGCAGTGTCCGACACAGCAGTTGTTACACAATAAAACAGCCATCATCGATTTTACCATCTATCACGGTCATCTCCTACCTACCCACTTGAAATGCACAGGTCCCTCTGCGTTCTGACAAGTATTGATAAACTCTCTCACTGCCCCCTCGGGAACTATATATCTGATGACTCACAGAAGTCACAAGTGAACCACTTAACATCGAGCCTTTCCACTGGGAACATAAATTGCATTTATTACCATTATTATGTAATTCCGTTTTGCTATACTCATCTGTTACCTGACGTTTTCTATTTTTGAATTCCTAAATGGATGTATGAAAACAAAGCAGTTACTCAACTGTGTCTTGTGGTCTGCTACAGAAAAAGAGTTTAAGAACTTGGGGCTTAAGAGAAGAGAGGCTCTAACCTGTCTCAGATTTTCCTAATTTATGTAGGACACATTAACAGTGACTTTCATATTTCTATCTCCCCCATAAATCTTGAGTTATTTCAGTAACTGAATAAAGATAAATAGTTCATTTGGCTTATGCAAGGTCCAGCTTTTTGCTTTAAAAATTTAAAGTATCTGTTGGCACATTCTGTGCAATTAAATAGGAATAAAAAAACAGACAAATTCAACTGGTCACCTCATTTTGATATCTCTTGGCTGAAGATACGTCAACTGTATGGTGGGAGGGTAATAAAAATTTCCCTGCCTATCTGTTTAAATCAAAAGGAATGTCCGGGCCAAATGGGATCAAGGTATTTATGGATATGCATAAGAGTTTTCACAGGGACATTTTATAAAATAATGAGTTTATCAAGTAAAGCTATATTTTACTCAGTACTTCAGAGGCAAATTATCTAATTAAAATGCACTAAAATAGAAAGTGAATTCTGCCTTCAGTCAGAGCCCCATGTAAGACAATAACATTTGCACTTGGGTATTTATTCTTTAGCATCTGGATACTGAGCATGAAGAGCATCCATAAACCACAATCATTACCAATCATTGTGCACCTACTGTGTGTCTATCACTATACTAGGAGCTTTGCACTCATTACTTACAATTCTCCCAATCACACATGAAAAACAGATCTAATTCCAATTGCTCAAATGAGAAAATGTAAGTACACAGAGGTGCAGTAACCTGTTCAAAGTTATAAAGTTGGTAAAAAGTGGTGTCTTCCCCCATGTTATATCGAGAAGGGCCGAGTTTTATCTTGGAAACGAGAAGAGCATATTGATTCTGTTTCTCCAATGAGAACCAATTTATTATTATTATTATTATTATTATATTTTTTTAAGCCAAGCCAGTAAGTTGCCTAACTCAGAGGCTGTGCACTGAACCAAGCCTAAAAGCCGGAGGGGAAATTCCCCTGAAAGTGTATGCATTCCTTAACTACTGAAGCCAATTAATGCATGGTACAATCCTGCGCTTCTGTGAGCTATTTATTTGTTTTCCTAGATTTTAAATCGTTGACCATGTTTTCAAAGAAGCTGTCTGGTTTGGAAAATGACATTAATTTGAATCTAAAAAACAAGGCATGCCATTTTTATTAAAATGTTTAAAGTTTCTATCTAGATGACAACAGTCACTGTGAAAGGCAATAAATTATCAGCCTGCTTGAGAGAAAAATGAATTACTCCATTTCTGTCCAAGGGATTACTGCTGATGGTAGTTTTAAGTTTAGGCTGTCATTCATTCATTCATTCATTCACTAATTCATTCATTTACTAATTTGTTCATTCACTCATTCATTCATGGCACTATTGCCAATTCCCTTTTGATGCTATTCTCTAAGCAGTTTAAAAATTAGGCTACGTGTGATATTCTACATTCATTCACTCGTTAGGCAGTTCATGTCATCTCTGCTGATTGGATCCCTTAGACAGCAGGGATCTAATGTTGGCGAATGTCAATGACTAGCTCTCTGAAACAAGAAAAAGAGCCTGGATGTTTAGGGATTTCTGTGGTGGAAATACTCTCCACATGGCTGATTTCAAGGCCAACATCAAGCATGATGTCATGGAACTCAGATATGAGAAGAGATGCACATTCAGAGCCTTTATAAAAGTGGTTCTGAAATCATGGTCCCTGGATGAGAGTATCACTTGGGAACTTAGAGAAACAAAAACTGGGGGGCATATTTGAGATGTGAGTCAGGAGCTAGAGGTGGAGCCCAGGAATATGCATTTTAACATACCTTTCAGGTGATTCTGATGCACACTGTTTGAAAACAATTGCTCTACACCACTGCCTGCATGTCTGGCCCTGTTAGCAGTAAGTGTGTCTACAAGAAACCATGACCTTTTGAAATCAGATGTAAAAAATAAAATGAGCCCTGGTGGTGTTTCTCAGTGGTTAGAGTGTTGGCCCATGAACCAAAGGATTGTGGGTCTGATACAAGTCAAGGACATGTACCTGGGTTGCAGGATCCCCGCCCTGGCTGGGACGAATGTGGGAGGCAATCAATTTATGTGGCTCTCTTGTATCATTGTTTCTCTCTCCTCTCCCCCTCCCTTCTACTCTCCCTAAAATCAATGGGGGAAAAAATCCTCCAGTGAGGATTAACAACAAAAAGAAAAGGAAATAAAATGATGAAACGTGCATGCCACTTTAGTCCTACTGGGAAAGAAATAATCACTATATCTTGGGTTTTTTGAATCACACTTAAAGCAATGTTAACTATTCCCTCTAGACATAATTCTGTGAGATAATGGTTCTCATACAGATTCATTTGAGACAGTAACTGACATCTAAAACGAAACTTTTTAAAGCAAAAATTACCCTACAGAAACAATAACTTAACATGTGGTTATGTTCCCCTAATTTTGTCAGATTTCGTTTTACTAAAATAAAATCCATTTCCATCACTGTTGAAAAGAAACCATGCAACTGCAAAGATGCACCTGTTGCACAAAATCATTCTTTTGTGCGATGTTCCAACAGCACATTAAATAACGCACAATTTGAAGAAAAGTTTACCATAGTCATCTTTTACAACATAAAATTACACAGTTAAACTGAACTTAAACTGAACAAATTCTCTAAGGTAGGAATACATAAAAATACCTCTTATTAAAACAGCAGGGTAGTGTACTTTTCTAATGTCAGCTAACATGGAAACACATTCAGTTTTGAAAATTTAATTTAACTCAACAAAATATGTATTAAGCAACAGGGTTGTTGCTGAGTTTTGCTATAAAGATGGGGAATGAATACCTTTCATCAAAGTTCACATCCTAGTTGTCTGAGCAAGGTCAGAAGTATTTGGATAAATGCCAGAAATTAGTAGGAGCAGAATTAAGACTTGAGACCAATTTCAAGTTGAAGGTAAAGGAAGGAAAAAGAAAAGATTAATAGTAACTCCACTACATCTATCTATATATATATGCCCGAGAAATTTGTACTGCCTCTCTATGAAGTTAGGATCATGACAGGGACCCAGGTTTGGGTGAAGCAAAGGAAATGAATCCAGTTTTGGATACTCCGAAATGATAATCCCAATAGCTATCATTTTTACTATTTGGCATGCATTGTTCTAAATATTTTACATGTATCAAATCATAAAATCCTTATCACAGTCCCACAAAGATAGAACTCTGATAGGTTATAACCATTTACCAGGTGAGGCCCAGAGAGCTTAAGCCATATGCTCAAGATACACAGGTAATAGACAGCAGAGCTGGGACTGGAATTAAGTCACACTGTCTTTAGAGCACCTGCTCCTTTTGATTACTTCAATTTTCAGTTTGAGTAAACATTCAAATAGTTCAAAAACCCAAATGATATCAAATGGTATTCACATACAAGTCTTGCTTCCAACCAACTGTTTCCTCTCTTCCCTAGTTTGTCTATGCAAATACATGGAGATAGAAATGCAAAAATTCACCCATGTTTGACACTGTTTCTGCCTTATTTTTTTTTATCCCCTTTGAACTGAGCAATAGACCTTGGAAATCTTCCAATGTAATACATAGAGAACCTTCTCATTTCCTCCCTCCCTCCCTTCCTTTTCTTTTTAACAGAGCATTCCATTTTGTGAATGTACTGTACATAGTTTACTTAGATAGAAACTAGGTTGCTTCCTAACCTTTGTCTTTACAGCCAATGCCACAGCAAATTACCCAACACACATATTATTTCTATGTCTTCAGCTATATTTGTAGGAACAATTTCCAGAAGTGGGATTTTATAGGTTGGAGAGTAAATATAGTTGTAATTTTGATAGATATTTTCAAAATGCTCTCCATAGAAACTGTTAACAAGCTATACTTCTAGTGTTAATGTATAAGGATTGAGGGTACACTTTTAACTCCCCTGCTACACCCCAGAAAGAGCTACCAGAAAAATTTTCCTGTATGGCTACAAGGTAGATGAGAATGAAGACAATGAAAATGGGGAGTGAGGACAGTGCTGGGTTTACAATTCAATATTCAGAAAAACCTTATAGGGAAGATGCTACATTATTTACAGAAATGAGTTCTGAGGTACAGAAAATTATGTACCTTGCCTGAGTTTATATCCTAGTAATTGGCCAAGTCTAGATCTGAACACACATCTTAGGCACTATGATTCTTACCTGTCAAATACTAGGGTGTTAAAATAATTTAATTGTTCCCTGTGGTCTCTATTATACAAAAACAAATTTCTATTAAAAATTGGAAAATTGATATAGCATATGATATCTATACTAATAAAAGCCTAGGTGGCCCTTGTGCAGGCCGCCGCCACAAGATGGCCACCACAAGATGGCCACGTGCACAGCAGAGGTGGGGCCTGGCAGCCGCTCCGCACAGTGAGGCCTGGGGGTCCTGCGGCGTGGAGGAGGCTGGTCCTAGCGTCTCTGCCACCTTGTGCAGAGGAGGCTGGTCGTGGCAGGGGAGGGCAGTTGTGGACGATCAGGCCAGCAGGGGAGGGCAGTTGGGGGCGATTGGGCTGGCCGGGGAGGGCAGTTAGGAGCAATCAGGCCGGCAGGAGAGTGGTTAGGGGGCGATCAGGATGGCAGGCAGAAGCAGTTAGGGGCAATCAGGCAGGCAGGCAGGCAAGCAGTTAGAAGCCAGTGGTCCTGAATTGTGAGAGTGATGTGGGCAATCGGGCCAGCAGGGATCGGGCCTAAACTGGCAGTCGGACATCCCCTGAGGGGGGTCCCAGATTGGAGAGGGTGCAGGTTGGGCTGAGGGACAGCCTCCCCACCCCAAATTTCGTGCACTGGGCCACTAGGATATATATATATAAAAGGCTGATATGCAAAGTGTCCCCTCGGGAGTTCGACCAGGAGATCGGGAGTATGATCGCTTGCTATGACATGCGCTGACCACCAGGGAGTGGTGCAGAACGAAGGAAGGCCCCGGCCAGCAGCCAGCAACTGGGAAAAGAAGGCCCCAGCTGGCAGCCAGAAGGAAGGCCCCGGCCGGCAGCCAGCAACTGGGGAAAGAAGGCCCCAGCTGGCAGCCAAAAGGAATGCCCTGGCCAGCAGCCAGCAACTGGGGAAAGAAGGCCCCAGCTGGCAGCCAGAAGGAAGGCCCCGGCCGGCAGCCGGAAGACCCCAATTGGCCCTGATCGCTGGCCAGGCCTAGGGACCTACCTGTGCACGAATTTCATGCACAGGGCCTCTAGTTTACATATAATACATATTAATCAATTCAGTCAGACTATCATCTCTCTATTTGAATTTCAGGTAATTGTTGTTTCTTTTCTTTTCCTTAAAAAATGTAATAACTTTTCTTGAGTGTTGTGCCATAAACTGAAGAGCAAGCATTAGTTAAAAACGATGCTTTTCCTAGACTTCTGATTCATATTGTAAAATGAGTCACATGGTATTAAAGGTATTTATAAATGCCACAGGGTGTACTCTATTGCTTGTTAGGCAAAAATGGTAATGAACATAAACTCAAAATAAGCTCTTTATAGTAATTTCTCATTTGGATATAACTTATCCTGGTTTCTACAACTTATCTAGAAATGCCTTAAATATACATATTTTTGTGAGAACTAGCTTTAATAAGCTAACCTCAAGAGCCTTTATTATGGTTTCTGAAAGTATTCTACTGTTTCACTGCATAGAATAAAACAAAAACATCAATCCCAAAAATGAACCACAAAATCAATATTCTGCAATCTTTTTATGGGCTGAATCAAATTGAGGCTATATGATTTAAGGCCTATCAATACCTTCAGTGTTGGCACTAATTCATTACCATTTGGAGATGAAGAAACGATCTCATTTCACTTGGAAACCAATAATTATGTGTTTGTTTCCATGATGTAAATATTCCCAAATGGGTTAGCTCACCACCAAAAGGATTCCATTCATGGCTACAATTGGCATTGACTTTCCTGGAACTGTTATGGAGGATTAAATAGGATATGAAGGCTTTTGAAACACATTGATTATATATATATATATGAATAACACAAACAACATACAGGCCAGTATCTCTACTTAGTCCCAATCAATGCCCACATATTGGTTGTCAAGCTTGTTTGGCGTACAGATGCACTGTGTTCACCACAAAGGGTATTTTAAAATAATCTGAATCAATATTTAAAGGAGGGAAAACTTTATAGTTAAAAAACTTCATATTTCTGCCTTTAGTTGGAAAAGCTGGAGTTGTAGCAAACGTGGCAGATTCAGGGAGAACTGAGGAGATGTAGCCTAGTCCTGTTTGGACAAAGATTTGCTTTTGGTTCACCCCAGTCACAACCACTCTTATTGTATTGCCAACATCAAGGCTGTTTGTAATAAAGGAATAGGTCTCTTAAACGTTAGATCTCTTCAAGAGAAACAAAATGATGCCCAGCAGCATGGCTCAGTGGTTAATCATGGACCTATGAACCCTGTGGTCATAGTTCAATTCCTGGTCAGGGCATATGTTGGGTTGTGGGCTCGATCCCCAGTAGGGGGCGTGCAGAAGGCAACCGATCAATGATTATCTCTCATCATTGATATTTCTATCTCTTTCTCCCTCTCCTTTCCTCTCTGAAATCAATAATCATCATATATATATAAGTAACAGAATGAGAATATATTCTTTTCTTTCAATTGGTCTGTTTAGTTCATTTAAATTACCTGCCTAGGAAAACAGACTGCATATAGCGTTATGACCCTGCTCTAAATGTGTGACTACTCTGTTTCTACATGTGAGGAAATTTACTAGGTAACTTTTCTGCAGGATGACAGAGGGGCTCTGAAGGTTAATCTTATGCCTCATAAATATCTTCCCTTTCACGTCACCAATGTATCATCAATATCATTATATTATTTAAAAAAAGACTTCCAAAATGAATGATAAAATTATCTATGATATATTCTATGCAACCATTGGTTTATTACATGAAAGTTCTCTAAGGGCAGGAGTTTTGTTCCTGAAATCTTGGAACAGGGCCTAGCACACAGTAGGTGCTCAATAAACATGTGTTGCATGAAGAGTAACTTTATATTTCTCACTGTGCTGAGTTTCTACTGCAGTTGTTTCTCTAGAGCTATGCTCCACAGATCTTTACGGGCTCTGAGCCCTAGGAAGCTCCAGTGTGACTTACATTACTGGGATTAGTGGGCTCATTGTTTTCTGGCATCTGATTTGGCCACAGGGAAGCACCAGGCAGGAGACTGTTGGGAGGTAGGAGAGTGAGGTTGCATATTTAAAACCCTGGCTCCGCCCTAACCGGTTTGGCTCAGTGGATAGAGCGTCAGCCTGAGGACTCAAGGGTCCCAGGTTCGATTCCAGACAAGGGCATGTACCTTGGTTGCGGGCACATCCCCAGTAGGGAGTGTGCAGGAGGCAGCTGATCGATGTTTCTTACTCTCTATCCCTCTCTCTTCCTATCTGTAAAAAATCAATAAAATATATTTAAAAAATAAAAAATAAAAAATAAAAAATAAAACCCTGGTTCCTTCCCTGGGGACTCACTTCATTGAAGGTCAGAGCTCCTGCCCTGCAATCCTCTCCACATTCCTTTTCTGGTCCTATATTTCCATAGGCTCTGCCTCCTCTCACTACTACAAGCAGATGGGTGGGAGCAGCATCCCTCCTTTCTAGCCCCAGGGCAAAATACTACCCCTACCAAGCTTTGTAAATACAGGTGTTCCCCACTTTTCAAAAGTTCACTTTACTTCCACTTTACTTTAAGAGAGACACTACATTAGCATCTGCTTTCCTAACCAAAAGAAAGGAATCTGACTGAAGGAATGGGAAGATAAGACACTTTCTTTTAGAAAGGGAAATACTAGTAGCATTTGTTTTTCAGTGAGCCTCTGTAGAGACAGTGAGGCGCCCGGAGCAGCAACTGTAGTAGGGTCAAGCTCCTTCCCAGGACCCATACCCAGAATCTCAGCATCCCGCCCCCCTAGCTTTGAACTGCGTGTGAGAACATCTGTGCTCTACCTCTGTGTATTTTGTGCGTCCTTTAGCAGATATGTCCTAAGATAATGGCTTTTCTGCTTTACTCCATTTCGGTTTACAAAGGGTTTTGTGGGAAGGTTCTACTCTTGGGTAGCGGGGGAGACCTGTAGTCCTGTAATAAGACTTTCCTGCAATTATCCAACTCATGCCATGGGTAACACACTCACCACAGAGTCTGCTGGAGCCAACTGATCCCTCCCCTCCGCATTACAAAACAACAGAGAAGCAGTGCTTCATGAAACAATGGTTTTCACCTTTCCCAGTAACTGAGAGATCTTCACCTGTAAATGGCAGAGGCCGGGTGAGAGCCGGTGTCGTAGCTGGCGCGCACGCGTCCCCGGTAGAGCTCTACAGCGATGTGGTCCTTGTCCCCCTTGTACAGGAGGATCCCACTGTCTTCATCGGTAGCAATCTAGGGGGAAGGACACTTCCGTTAGTAGGATGGGTCGTCACCCAAACACATTTCATCAGAAAGAAACAAGGCTGCTTAGTGAAGGGTTTTTTTCTAAGCTTTATGTTTTCCTTATGGCTATGAGAAAATACGATACTGTACGTTGAAATCATTACTTGAAAGATGACCTAGTCTAAATTACTTCCTTGCAAATAAATTCCTAAGGAACTTTAAAAATACATTCATAAACATATTTTTACTCTTCCTGTACATATGGGCAATGCCAAAGCTTCAAGATGCATGTCCCATGAAATATGCAAAAACAAGGAATTTACATACCTAATTTACACTTCGGGAAATTAAAGCTGAAAAATAGTTCCCACAGCATTAGAGTGCACAATATCTAACGGAAACCAAGCTTTCCTCCTTAGCTATCAACTATATTTTCTCAGCAGAGAATGATAACGTCTAGTCAGGAATAAAAATGGTGGTGTTTCTGTTCTGTTGAAAAAGAACAATAACATGCGCCTAAGTAAACACCGCTGCCTGTGCTTGCACTTGGAGCTTTTCACTCACCTGCTCGCCCTGCTTCTGTAATGGACTGTATTTATGGCACATGTGAAATGCGACTGCGCTGAGCAAGGTCGACTTTCATATTTCATATAAAGAAGTGAATTCTTCATAGTGATGGCATGAGAAGAGGGAAATTTCTCTTTTTGTCCTGCTCTCTGGCTTTTAAAGAAGCAGTTCTGTTAAAGTTAGGACCTAAGCCCAAACAGCACTGGGCACTTCTCATAACAATCAATGTGGCGAATGTTGGCAGCCAGGGAGACAGGCTTTTTCGTAAAGAAGGCCTGGCTGCCTCCCGGGGTCCCATTCCCCGTGACTTCTAAAGAACGCCCCGCCCCTCCCTGGGTGCCAAGGTAAACCAAATGGAGAGTGGGACCGATAGGAAACAGGCTAAAGCCATTTGAACTCAACACATATAAAATATTTTATTTACTGGATAAAACTAACCTGCCCCCTGTCACCTACAGGGATTACCTCTAATCTACTCTCACCTTGTCTACAGGGCACTGAATCACTGACTCAAAGGTAAAGGTGACTTGGTGGAGAGACTAGCAATAAATCTGTTTGTTAATTTCATGTCTATTCTCAAAGGTTTCCGGTTGAAAAGTTGCAAGATGCTCGCTGGATATTTTGCAGTGTAGAGCCCGGACTGCAGTCATAAAGATAAATGAATAAAAAGCCTTTACCCAAGCACAAAACAAAGATATATATTTTGTTACTGTGTGTGTGATTTTCTCAAACAAGTAATGAATAAAAATGCCCGGTTCCCACTTAGCTTAGAAAAACACAAATGTTGGCGAGAAGACTGACGCTTTCCCACAGGGGTGCTGTCTGTTATTGTGTTCTGCGGCCTGTAACTGTCTATGTGACAAATAACATCACTCCCAAACCACCACCGTGTTTATGCTGTAGAGCTGGATTTGGCTTTCTATGAGATCGGCTCTTGCTGGTCGGGGGGGAACCTTACCTGAAGTGAGATGTTCGTTTGAGGCCGAACCTTGGCCGAAGGAATTTGAAGATAGGACTCCTTGTTTACAAAATTCACACTAACCAGCTTCTCACACTTCTCCCCCTGGTAGCCAGGCAAACACTGGCATATGGGCTCATTTATCCTGATGATGCACTGAGCTCCATTCTGACACTCAAAATTGTCACAGGGGCTGGTTCGAGGGAGGACCATGGGTGGAGAAAATTCACAGAACAAGCCACTAAGGAAAGAAGAGAAACATGCTGATTAGATGTTACTGAATGGCCACTGTGCACGGAATCCCGTGAGCCCTAACTCTCCACACAGATGTGAACATCTCTTCGCACCTGTAACCGTCGGGGCAGATGCACGTATAGCCGTTCACTGCGTCCGTGCAGTGGGCCCCGTTTTTACACTTGTGATCCTGGCAGTCGTCGAAATCCACGTCACAGTGCTCGCCGATGTAGCCTGGGGTGCAGTCACATCTGTTTGAACAAGCAAGTAAATGATTTCAAACCCAGCTGAGCCAAAATAAGTCAAACAGTTGCATGTCATCTAGGAAAAGATGGCACCATCTTTAAAAAATGTACTTAGACATGCTCACAGAGCCCCAAACTAAAGGAAGCCTAGAACACAGTACTGGTCTGCAAAGTATCCCATGGCTTCTCACTGGGAACTGTCAGGGGAATGGTGATTTTTATCTTCTGACCAGAGTGAGTATCCATAATCCAAATAAGAATAGAATCAGTGCACAGGGTTCCTTCTCTCTATCTTGTTTGCTTTCCCACTTTCTTCCTCCCTTCGTCCCTCCCTCTCTCTGGCTCTCTCTCTCTCTCTCCTTCCTTTCTCTCTCTCTTTCCCTTCCACCTCCTCTCCCTCCTTCCCCCTCTTCCTTCCTCCCTTTTTCCCCACTTTATTTGCCTACAGTGTCCACTATTTTCAGCTCTAATTCATTGGAGGAGTTGAGATGATAAAAACGCTATCTATGTTGTCAAATTTACTAAAAAATATTAAGCAATTTCCAAATAAATAACATTTTAAAAATTAATAATAGAGAATAAAATGCATTTTTATGAAAAAATATGTTAACACTGGATACCCTAATCCATAATAAACCCAGAGAATCATTATGGCAGAACGGGGTTGACCTAATGGAGTGAGACAGGGGAGCTGACACAGAATCCCGGGGCCAGTCTCTTGCACAGCTTCTCAGCCTGTTCCTGCTGGTGGAGGGCGGGTGGGTCTCAGCTGCTCTGATGCTGAAGGACCAGGGATAACATACAGCTGATGTTCTTGGAGCACTTCCTCTGTGCCAAACCCCGCCCTAACCACGTGGCTTATGTGGATTCACTGAATGCTCTCTGCCGGAAACCAATTCCAGCTTGTTCAGCAGGGCTGCATCTGGGAATGGCTGAGGGCATTTCCCCAAACCTGAAAAGGGATGATTGCTTGGCTGCCAGACAGCTCAGGGCATCTTAATCTACATGTTATTGCCTCCTACTGGCCAAACACCTGGACAGCCATAGGCTAATTCCCCCATTCTGACAATGCTTGTGTATATGAAACCCTGACCCTTTGAAGTGTATATCTCTGCCTCTCCTCAGGACAAATTGTGTTAAGAAAAAGCATGGGGTCCTGGGATGAGAAGACCTTAGACCTAAGAACTTAGAATTTAGCTCCTTCAACTAGGCTCCTCTGACCCCCAATGCCTTTCAAAATTATGCTTCATCTCTGGACTCCTATTTAATCTATGCACAGCCTTCTCCAGATTTGCTGAACCCTTCTTGATGCTGGGACAAGAACCCCGGCAGCTCTCCACAGCCCGGTGACATTGGTGCTACCATTGCTCCGCTCTACAGGGGAGGGAAATAGAGGACACATTGTTTAAGCATGTTACCCAAGGACATTCAGCTTGTGAGTGCCACAGTCAGAAACTGAACCCAAGAAATCTGACAAGAGCCTGGGTTCCTAACCACTGCACAGCCTATTTGATAATTAATCCCGTAGGGCTGTCTGCAAAACCTGCCCCTCTCCAGTGCTGACCACTGGAATCTCTACTATGACAGCAGGTCTCAGGACTTGAGTTGCTTGAGGGAAAGCAGTGTGGCCAGAGCAGGGGTTCTGAACTATGCTTTGTGGAGCTATAGGGGACCATGGACCCCTACAGATATGGCCATGGCAGGGGGTGAGGTGTTTCTGGTAGCTTCCCTCCACCCTCTATCTGCCTCCCAACACTCTCTTGTTGCAATTTATTAGTTTTACACACTGGACTCCCATGAGCATTTCTGTTTTGGGTTTAAGAAAGGCTTCTCTGGCCCTGGCCGGTGTGGCTCAGGTGGTTGGGCATCATCTCATGCACCAAAGGGTTATTGGTTCAATTTCCGATGAGGGCACATTTCCTGGTTGTGGGTTCAATCCCAGTCAGGGTGCATGTAGGAAGCAACCTATCAATGTCTCTTTTTCACTTCGATGTTTCTCTCTCTCCCCCTCTTCCTTCCTCTCTCTCTAAAATCCTACATAATAAAAGGCTAATATGCAAATTGACCAAACAGTGGAACGACCAGTCGCTATGATGCACACTGACCATAAGGGGGCAGATGCTCAACACAGGAGCTTCCCCCTGGTGGTCAGTGTGCTCCCACAGGGGGCGCACCGCTCAGTCAGAAGCCCTGAGTCATGCTCATGGCTGGCGAGTGAAGTGGTGGTGGCGGGAGCCTCTCCCGCTTCCACAGCAGCACTAAGGATGTCCTACTGATGGCTTAGGCCCATGGGGAGCGGGCCTACACCATCAGTCAGACATCCCCCGAGGGTTCCCAGACTGCGAGAGGGTGCAGGCCAAGCTGAGGGACCTCCCCTCTGAGTGCACAGATTTTGTGCACCAGGCCTCTAGTCAATAAATAAACAGAAAAGGTTTGCTGACTTTAAAAAGACAAATATGGAAACTATGGTTTAGCTTTACAGAATTTGGACTTGGCTATTAGAACTGGGTTTATATCCTGGCTTTCTTCTTAAGTGTATGTCATCATCACTAAGTTGCCTAATCTAAGTGTTCATTTCCTCATCTGTAACATATATAGAATAAAATAATTTCCATCTCATAGGTTTGTTAAAATATTTAATAAAACTACCATCTATAAAATAATTAGCATAGTGTTTGATTTATAATGCATGATCAATAAACGGTAGTTATATTTTTAAATAATTCCATTAAGTCTTTATAATTCTATAAAGCCTTTATGGTTAGGCTGTAGCAATTACCCACTTTTCTATTTTAAATCCATTAGGGTTTAAGTGAATGAGGATAATTAAAAACACCCAAGTGAATGTGGACATTCCTGAATGCCAGGGGCTTTGTCTGCAAACACAACATTGGGATTTAAGAGCTACTGGATAACTGATGAATTAAAATAAATGGGCTAGCACACAGACTCTCAGCTCTGCCTGTGTGAATTAAGACATAAAACTAGCTCACTGCATAAGCGTGCTTCCCCTAGAGCCAGTGGTTTCAGTGCTAAATCATAACAATGCAGAGTAAAGAAGTCTGAAGAGACGTGGACCCTAAGTGGCTGTAGACACTGAAATAGATGGACAAGCACCAAGAGAAGAGCCTCCATCCATGTTAATGTGAGCAGAGCTAACGGGCCGAGCGTTAAAAGAAAGAAGTGCTCTGAAACACACTGAATTATTTATCTGAGAAAAGAAATCAAAGCAAAAGATAAGAGAGCCATACATTCACCATAGTGGCTAAGAGCTATTTTATATTCTCTTCCCTACAAATGCCATTTCTCAAGCCCCTTAGAACTTGGAGTCACATTATAACCAACATTTTTTTTTCTTTTGGTCTTTCTTTTGCTCCTCAGATCTAGCTTTAAAACAGGAAGAAAATATTTAATTAGGAATTCCTTAAAGTTGTATTATCAATAAAACCTATCATATTCCCTCAACTCCATTATCTGGCCAGGAGTGAGGAAGAAAGCAAAGACTATAAAATATACTGTTTGGAAGCCCAAAAGCTGACTAAGTAAGATGCATGCTTGAAAATACTGCTTATGGCATATCGTGGTCTAAAAATATCTCAAAGCAATTTAGGAGATTTATGAGGTATATAATGAAGCAAGAGAAGTAAAACCAGCTCTCTCAGCTTAGTAATAAGAAAATGAAGTAACAGTACAAGTTGTTCAAACAACATTTGTCACGAGAGATTTTTCTTTAGCAGCATTCAAATAGTTTTGGTTTTTAAGTCCATTTTCTTTTTGCACCTCCCTTTCCCACAATGTGCAGTTTTTTAGAATGTGGGAGTAATGGCACATACTATGACTTCACCTACTTTCTGCTAAGCTACATCCAGCTGTAAAACAAGCTCACAAATGACTGTGAAAACCACAGGTTCCCAAATCAGCGAACCCATAACCCAGGAAGATGCACTTTGAAGAGTGTGCACCTAGAGCTGCCTGTATGGCTCAGTGGTTGAGTGTTGATCCATGAGCCAAAAGGTCACTGGTTCGATTCCCAGTCATGGCATATGCTGGGGTTGCCGGCTTGATCCCCAGTAGAGGGTGTGCAGGAGGCAGCCGATTAATGATTCTCCCTCATCATTGATGTTTCTCTCTCTCCCTCTCCCTTTCGCTGTCTGAAATCAATAAAAACAACTGAAAAAAAAGAGTGTGAAACCTCAAAAATTAAAAACAGAACTACCTTATGACCCAGCAATCCCACTTCTGGGTATTTATCCAAAGAAATCCAAAACACTAATTCGAAAAGATATATGTACCCCTATGGTCATTGCAAAGTTACTTACAAGAGTCAAGACGTGGAAGCAACCTAAGTGCCCACTGATAGATGAGTGGATAAAGAAGATATGGCACATGCATACAATAGAATAGTACATGGTCATGAAAAGAATGAAATCTTGCCATTTCTGACAACATGAATGGATCTCCAGGGTATTGTGCTCAGTGAAATAAGTCAGACAGAGAAAGACAAATACCATATGATTTCACTTATATGTAGAGTCTAAAGAACCAAATAAATGAACAAACAAAACAGAAACAGACTCATAGATACAGAGAACAAACTGATGGTTGCCAGAGGGTAGAGGAGTTGGGGGACTGGGTGAAAAAGGTGAAGGGATTAGAAACTACAAATTGGTAGTTGCAATGTAGTCAGGGGACTATGAAGTTCAGCATAGGAAGTGTAGTCAATAATATTGTTATAGTTATGTATAGTGCCAAGTGGGTACTGGACTTATTAAGCTATCACTTTGTAAATTATATAAATGTCTAACCACTAAGCTGTACACCTGAAACTAATCTACACTAATAAAAGAGAAACATGGTAATTGGCGTACGACCGCTACCCTTTTCATTGGCTAATCAGTGAGTATATGCAAATTAACTGTCAGCCAAGATGGCGGCCGGCAGCCAGGCACTGAAGCGAGCACGAGGCTTGCTTGCTGCAGACTCCAACGTTCCCCGCCTAACTTGCCAGCCTCTCAGTTGCAACTCTAAGCAACTATATACTATGTTGCAAATAAGAAGCTAAACAAAACCCCAGAAAAGGGCTTCCATTCAGCCGGGCTCGGACCACAACATTGTATCTATGTTTTCAGCAGCGAGGCCTCAGAGCTAAAGCTGGCCCAGAAAAAAAAAAAAAAAA
>NW_005371541.1:1306897-1315465 GCF_000412655.1 Myotis brandtii
TCTAGTATAAAATAATATTGAATGTCAACTGTAACTGAAAAAAAGAGTATACAATCTAATGATGGTAATAGAAGACATTGAATTAAAGATTCATCTTTTTGAAGATGAACTTCCTCATTTTGAAATGATTTCCATTGTCTTACTAATATTTTATCTTATAACTGCATTGCACAAAATCCTATGAAACCTATATAGCAGATAAGCAGTTATGGAAAACCACCTTCTTTGCTGATGATTTTATCTGAGAAATGATATTTGTAATCGAAGTGATAGACTTTCAACTTGCCAACTGTGGGCAGATCAAAGACATTAGGAGTTCAACTAATTTATGTACAGTATATAGATGAACAAAAATGCAATGCAGAATTTTGTATAAAGATTTTACTAAGAATTTTGTGGTTTTTTGGGAAGTATAAACTAAAATTTGAAAATTAGTATAAAAGATATTCTTTTCCTTTTTAGTAAGTCATCAAATGGAATCAGTAGATGTTGCAACTGTATCTGAATATTCTAAAATGATAAATTTTAAGCCAAGTTGCATCAAAGAATTAAATACATCTTGAGAATAGATATTTTTCAGATTCATCTTTAAAGGCAGTGACGGGGTCTTGGTAATACTGACCCTTACCTCCCATCCTACAGACAATGTCTGATGATCCATTGACAAATTTCAATGTTAGAGTCCCAGCTTGAATCCCATCTCCTCTCACAAAACTGTTCCTGACCTGAGCCACTTTTAATTCTCTGAATCCCATGGCAATGTAGCCTGAGTAATTTCACCGAGAAGATCAAGTATGTGAAAGTGAGTAGCTATAAAGCAGTATAAAAATATAAGATGGTACTATTGCCACGTGCCCTGACCCATGGCAGGTGCTCAATAAATATTGTGGAAAAGGACAAATGATGTTATTTGCTAGTTGTCTGATGTAAGCACAGCTCAACTCCTGAACCCGGATGGGTCATCCCCGAGCGTCCAGCTTACCTTCCATAATAAACCCACTGCAATGTTAAGAAACTACAAAACTCCTTAGGGGTCACCTGTGCTAGAAGAATCACCCAGCTGGGAAGTATATATCTGAGCTCCAGCTCTGCCAATGAATAACCTTGAGATACCTGGGCAGCCACTGGCCGCTCTGGGCCCGGTTTCCTCATGTTTAAAAGGAAGCATTTGGGCACGATGGTCGCTAAACTACTACTGTCTCTAAGGAGAGAAGTTGCAGTTGATAGACCCTTGAGATATTTCAGGATTGTGGCAAAGATGTAATTTAATTTGATACCAAACCCATTTCAGGAAGATTGCTGAGGAAGACATAAAAAATGATTTTGAAGTTCTGAGTTCAGGTGAGGGAGCTCTCTACTCGGAGTGGCTGTATGCTTTACCATCCCCCAAAGACGTTTGTAAGGTGAAGGGGGTCCTATCAATGAATATGCTGAGACAACAGGCATGAACTGGGACTGTCCCTGGACAACCTGGGACATAGGGCCCTCTCTCTTCCTCACCTTGGAGAGTTAAAACATTGCTGCAGATCAAAACATTTTCAGTTACGTTAAATTAAACATTCAAATAATAAAGCACCTACCAGATATTCCAAATCTATTCAGCCTTCAAAGACATTTTCATAAATATAGTCAAAGGCTATTTTACTTCATGCACACCTTCTTAGGAAGAGTCATGGATAAAAAGAAAGCTCTTTTATTTTATTTTTCAGTGTACTAAAGCAAAGTCCATGCTGTTTATGACCATTTATACAAATGTCTGGACCCCAGAGAGTATGTCCCTTTAATCCTGAGCAAAGGTGTGAAGCCAGAGCCTGAGGGCAGGTGGAGAAGAGCAGCTCCGAGCAGAGGGGGCCCCCAGGTGAGCACCGAGGCAGCCCCTGACTTACTTGACTCCCTTTGGCGTCAGGATGCACTTGGAGTCGTGCTGACAGGGGTTCAGGTCCTGGGCACAGAAGTCCAGCTTCTCCTCACACAACTCGCCTGTTAACATGGCAAACAGCATTAGTTCAGAGAGGGAGGTTGGCAGCCTTCCGGCAGCAGGCTGTGCCATGGGCCTTACAGTGTGACCCAGCTTGTGATTGGGGGGAAAATAATCACAAGAAAGAAGCAGAGGATCCAAACTGCTGGTTCTATTGGTATGCAGTCTTATGATTTGGGACAACACAAGTATTGCGATCTGTGACGAATATTCTGTTGGATTTAGACAAAGGAAATCTGATTGCTTTTCATGTCTGTTATTCTATTAATGTTATTCTGGACTTTTTATGGAGGTATAGCATCTACCCAGAGGATAAATGAATAGCTAATAAATATTCACCGGCTGAGCCTACTCATGTCACCACATCTGCATCCAGGAATAACCCCATCGACCAGCATCCCAGAGGTCTGGGGTAAATAACTGCTATCCTGACAGTTAGTACCACAGAACAGTCTTGCCTGTTTCAGAGCTTGACGCAGGTAGAATCATTCTGTATTTACCCTTTTATGTCTGGCTTAGTCTATTTAACGTCTGAAAAATTAATCCTCGGATCTTCATAGTCTCCAAGGTCTAATAAGTCTAGAATAAAATATTTTCCCCACTTATGACTTATTGCAATAGCTCCAGAGAATACTTCTAAGCTACCTCCACCAAGATAGACAGGAAAAAGCAAAAGGAAAATCAATCTAAATAGAGAACATAGACTTTTTTCTGGGCATCAGCCAGCTCGTAAGGAATAGTTTTTGTCAATAAAAGTGAGTGAAGAGCGTAACCATGCGGAGTCTAGACACACTGTGTTAACTGCACGTCTGACTCTTTCTTAGAAACTTTCTTCAGATACAAAAAACATGGTTCTATTTCATTTTCAGGTATATTAGGTCAAATAGGATTTTCAGAGAGAGGACTTTCCCAATCATTGTGTGAGAGATTAAGGGGACTGGAAAAATATAAAAGTTCTTTTCTATCTTACTTCTGAATTAATTTTTAATTATTTTAGTGACACATCTATAGGCTGCTGTTCATTTCCAAGAAACTATTGGAACTTTGATTTGTTCAACATGTGTGGATTTAAACAGTACTGGTTTAAAAATGAGGAGTTTGCAGCACATCCCTTGTTAGAAGACTATCCTTTTAGTAACGCTTTGCTAAGGGGTAGACGTAGTTGCCTAATAACTAAATGTGGCATATTATTCACACTGCAAGCATCTTTTTCTATGATGCAAGTATATAAATGTGCTCCTCTAAGTGTTACATCAACTTGATCTATAATAAGGTAGGCATTTTTTCTCTGTCTCTTAAGATGAACTCATTGCACTGAAAGTCTCATATATTTCTTGGACAAGAAAGCTTTTTGTGTCTCTAAATCTGTACAAAAATGTTTTCTCAACTATATATGATGAGCTATTTTTAAACAGGGTTTATTTAAAACTTTGTACTTTCTGTTAGTATAAGAAAGGGGTACATGCTTCACTTTTTATTCACTTTGATCTGATCCTATTCGACCCAACCCAACCCAACCCAACCCAATCCAATTAAGCCAATCTAAACTGTCGTTCATAAGGATTTACTATATGATGTTCTGTGCTAGATGCTGGGGCTACAGGATGGATATGATGGGCGCTGCCCTCAATCATCTCCCAATCTACCGCCAGGGGAAGTCTGAGCTGGAGATAGAACATAGAGAATCAAACTTCAGCTCTGAGGGATGAAAATAGGAGTTGTCCCTTTCTTCTCCACCGGATATTTCTTCATAAACTTGTTGTGGGCAAAAGGTGAGAAAGGAAATGATTCTAAGCAATTACTGGCTAAACAGATTGCCAAGTGTGTAATCAGTCACAGCTTTAAGACTAAGTGTGCCAACTTGAGTGTGAAAAGCTACATCAATGTCAAATATTTCTTACCTTATAAGGAATCTATGCTCTAAGAACAGCATAGCAGTAATAGTAATCATTGCTAAAGCTGTGTATGATAGTTCTTTGTGACCATTACATAGCTACACATTGGACTCTCTGGTAAGATTGATTACTTCAAAAAGGATTTGTCTCCTTTTAAGTATCACCAAATACTGTAATATTAACAAGTGTTACAAGAGCATTTTCTGCACCCCATTACTGCCTAATTCACTATTCAAGCCCAATCTCCCATTCCTATATTCTTGGCACCTGTGACTATTCACTGGCTTACAAATTTATCTCAAATCTGTGCCCAAGCTGATGGTGTTTCATTTTGCTTTAGTAACTTTAACAAGTTCTGTTTTCAGTTTTTACATCCATTCTGTGTCCCCTTCTTTATGAAAATTTCCTAGATATTAACCATTTGTTATTTATGTACAATTTTTATATGCCATGTCTGCTTCTGCCTATCTAATGGTACATATTGTATGCACTGTTATCGACTTAACAATTATATAGTGCTTACTACTATGTGTCAGAGAGTTCTAACGGCTGTGCAAATATGCCGTCACTAAATGTTCATGAGAATCATATAAGGTAAGGTTGTAGGGTTGTTCTGTTTGGGGTGCTCTTCATATTATTGGTGCTTATTTCATTCCCTTTCTTTGAAAGTTCATTGAGAGCAGTATGCTTGGCATGCATAGCTTTACATATTTTTAGAGTATGGTTTGGAGAAATACTAAAATAATAGTTATTGAAAGAAAGAGTCGTGCTTTTCAAGGCAATAACTCTATCTTGCTGACCTATATTCAACTTGGATTTCAATTTAACCTTTAGACATTTTTTTCTGGTTCATTTTATTGAACAGTCACTCATGAATAATAACTAGGTTATGCTCTTTTCTTTAAACATTATTTTAGATTTTTCCCTGGCCAAATGTTAAAATAAATATTTTCATTGGGCTATTTAATTTGTTGTAATTGCATTGGATTATGCTGTATTAAAGTTTAAATAGTGTCCCATAGTGGTGAGACCTAGGAGCTCAATATAAGATGGGAAATGTAGCCCTAACTGGTTTGGCTCAGTGGATAGAGTGTCAGCCTGCGGACTCAAGGGTCCCAGGTTCGATTCCAGCCAAGGGCATGTACCTTGGTTGCAGGCACATCCCCAGTAGGGAGTGTGCAGGAGGCAGCTGATCAATGTTTCTCTCTCATCGATGTTTCTAACTCTCTATCCCTCTCCCTTCCTCTCTGTAAAAAAAATCAATAAAAACTTCTCAAAACCTCAGAGAATTGAGAGGAAATTATGCTCTTCTTCTTCCTCTTTTCTCCTTCTTCTTTTCCTCCTCCTCCTCCTCCTCCTCTTCCTCCTCCTCCTTCTTCTTCATCATCTTCTTCTCCTTCTCCTTCCCCTTTTCCTCTTCCTCTATATCATCATCATAATCATCATCATCATCTTCATCATCAGTATGTGTGTAGTCAAAGCAAGACGTGTGAGTGGAAAATCAGGAAGAAAAAAAAGGTACCTGACTTTGCTTTTTCAATGGCCCAGGGCCTGCCTCAGATCATATCATCAGTGGTTGCCCCCCTTCCTGAGATGATAAAGTGTGAGGTGACAAAAGGGAAAAATGGAAATGTTCTTCCCACATAGTTAATGTTATAATCTGTTAATTTTATAAGCAGGTCTTTATATTTTAAACACGGCATCAGGAAAGATAAGTCAGCCCATTGGAGTGGATAAGGTCACCGTGGTTGAATACAGATTAAATTTCGGTGCCCATGAACTCCTCAAAAGACGGGTCCAAACAGACCCTGACTGTGTAATTTGACACCAATCAGGAAAGCCTATTTATTTGCTCTCAGCCCTGGATCCTTAAAGGTCCCCAACGATAAAGCAATAGTGTGGACTACCATGGTTGCCTGGCATTTATGATCTCACTTTTGATGAGACAAGGAAATTCCTCTTCCTCATGCTGCTAGTTTTCAGCTTTTTTGCTGATGAAAAGTTACAAAGTTGTGTGTGTGTGAGTTGTCTGTGTTTTCAAGAAATACAGAGTGGTCAACCAAAGAGCCTATTGCTACCACTTCAGGATATGAGAGTTAGTGTATGATTGGCTCTAACTTGTAAAAAAAAAGCATCATGTGCCTTAAATAGAGGTGACTTTCTTTATAAGAAAATAATGTCTGACTGTGTCTGTCTGGTAAAAATGGCAAAGAGTGGGACTGAAAATGCCTGAGTTCTATAGTTACACTAATGTGAGCTGTGATGGAACAGGGGAAGAGTGATGTTCGCTTCCCTAAAAGGCTGCGATTCCTCAAAGCCTACTCTAGAAAGAGATACAATTCATTATTTACTGAACACCTGTACATGTGGATTTTATGAAGAATTTTATGTACTGGTAACGTGACCATACATCCTGGCTTGCTCAGGACAGTCCTGGTTTACACCTGTTGACCCAAGGTAATTATCAATAGTGCCCCATGCACCCACACAGATGCCCTGACTCGGATGATAAATGTTATGGTCATATGAGCAGTAAAAGCTGAATCATCAGAGTTAATGTTCTGTGTGGAGTGACGAGTGAACGAACATAAAGGGAGAAATCATAGGCAGAAACTACTCTGACCGGGTGAGATGACATTTGGGTTGCTGAGTTATTGCTTGGAATGGCCTTCTGCAACTTATTCAGTATAAAAGAGTGGACTGGTTGCAGAGAAGTGAACTGTTTTATTGCTCTGGGCCCCAATTCTTCATTGGTGAAATGAGGTTCTGAAATTGAAGGTATACAAGGTCTACTGTGGCTCTAAAAAAGTATTTTAAAAATGCTTATAAAGAGACGGATAACACAGATAGCCAGTTAGCAGAGGGAGCATCACGCTGAACTGCACACAACAATGTTATTGCATTCAGTGGCGAAAACAAAGTGTCAGCGATGCTCAGAGCCCCCTAAGGTACCAACATTGCAAAGAGGCAGAAATCTCTGTGCATTTTGATGGTTCTTCCGGCCAGAGCCCCCTACGGTACCAACACTGTGAATCTCATTGCAATGAGGCAGAAATCTCTGTGCATTTTGATGGTTCTTCCGGGAAATAGTGCCTGGAGTTGGCCTTGCCTCCTGTTTCATTTTAGATCCATGAACCGAACTGATGCTAATGTTCCTTCCTTTTTAAACACCAGGGGCCTTTCCCTTTTATCTTCATTTGTACCTCTGGTATCTTCAGTTATCGTTTTGTTTACATCTTATTACCAAACTTACCAAAATAGTTTTATACCTGTTCTATAAACTTCTCCCATGGAGTGATCTGCCTATGGCTTTTCTAATGATTCTGACAGCAAATCAGATTTCTAACATTATCCTATGTTTTGAGTGGCAATTATGTGTGAGTCCCTGTGTTAAATGCTTGGTGTCTAATGGTGAACAACAATGACAACAAAGAAATGATGTCCCTACTCTCCTGGAGCTTATCCATGAGCAGTGGAACAGAAGAAAGATATTAATCTAATAATTTCACAAGTAACTCTAAAATATATGATAAATGCTGAGCAGAAAAATGTCCAGGTACTCTAGAAGAGGGACTGCCTGTGAGGGAGGCTTTTCTGAGGTGAGCATGGGATGTGAGAGTGAAGTGGGGGTCTCAAGGGCTGACAGGGGTTCTGTGCAGGAGGTGGCATGGGGAATGTGAGCTCTGAGAGACAGGAAGTGAGCCCAGGAGAGTGTAGTGCGAGAGATGGCCACAGAAGTTGGCAGGGCCCACTTGGTAGAATGTCTTTAATCTATGAGCATTGACGGGGTACCACTGCAGGGTTTGGAGATGGATGATGTTCAGATGACATCTGCACTTTGAAAAGAACATTCTGGCTGTAGTAGAGGATGGATTACAGAGGGGCAGATATGAATGGACATGAGAGATGACTTGGCTTGCACTCCATTGGTGATAGAGGAGATAGGAATGGCCTGGAGAGGTGGTCAGGAAGCCAAACAGGTGAACATTTGTGATGGATTTGGATGAGGAGGCAGTTGAGGGAAGGAGGTGTCTGGAACTTCTAGGTGTCTGGTGTGTATATTTGGAAGTGCTTTTTAGCGACACGGGCAACACTGAAAGAAGATCAAGTTTTGTGGTGCAAAGATCAAGAGTTTTAACTATGGTGATGTGGTCTTATGGGTTGAATGTGTTCCCCCCGCAAAAAAAATACATATGTATGTTGGAGTCCTCCAGCACCTCAAAATGTAAACTTATTTGGAGGTAACCTCATTATAGAGGAAATCAATTTTAAAGAAAAAACACACAAAATCATCAGGGTGGGCCCTACTCCAATATGGCTGACGTTCTTATAAAAAGGGAAAATGTGACAGAGAGAGAAGATGATATGAAGAGCCACAGGGAGAAGGTGCCCAGCTACAGGCCAAGCAGAGAAACCTGCAGCAGATTCTCCCTCACAGCACTCAGAGGACCAGCCCAGTTGACACCTGGATCTCAGACTCCCAACCTCCAGAACTGAGTGATAGACAATACATTTCTGTTGTTTAAGCCATCCAGTCTCTGGTACTTGTCATAGTAGCACTAGCAAACCTATACAGGTGGTAACTTCTAATTTAATCAAGGTTTAGGGTGGGGAATAAAAGTTTATTCCTTAGTTCCTTCCTTCCTTCCTTCCTTCCTTCCTTCCTTCCTTCCTTCCTTCCTTCCTTCCTTCCTC
>NW_005371541.1:1315520-1317500 GCF_000412655.1 Myotis brandtii
TCCCTCCCTCCCTTCCTCCCTCCCTTCCTTCCTTCCTTCCTTCCATGTCTCTTTCCTTTCTTAATTCATCCCATGGGGTTGTTCTCTCCTGAGCCTCAAATTTTCTCCCAGGTCTCAGAGCTTCTTCAATTGTCTGTAATAAGTGATGCACATGGTCCAAGACCATGACCTCTGCACTTCAAACGTGGCAAGGTCCGTACAGAGTACAACAGAGTAGTCTGGCATTGCCTTTGTTTGCTGCTCGGGCTAGAAGCCTCTCTGCAAAGCACTGGTTGACTGGGACCAATAAACCCTCAGCCCTCCCTCCAAGGGGAGCCGGCATTAACAGTTAGGGTTTGCAGGACGGGCTACCCAAACATTAATAAGTGCCAATGACATATGACGTTAGGCTATTAAAGGTGACAAAGGCAAGAGAACCACACACTGTGGTGTCTTAGCGAGGGGGAGAAAAGTGAGTCCAATACCTACTCCCATCAACTTTACCATAAATTTGGAGATAGGCTTGAACTTTGAATAACAGCTGCACTTCAAAATAACTACTAATATCTGTACTATCCTTAGTTATAAAAATGATACTCTTGACCTGACCAGTTTGGCTCAGTGGATAGAGCGTCGGCCTGCGGACTCAAAGGTCCCAGGTTCAATTCTGGTCAAGGGCATGTGCCTTGGTTGCGGGCACATCCCCAGTGGGGAGTGTGCAGGAGGCAGCTGATCGATGTTTCTCTCTCATCTTTGTTTCTATCTCTCTGTCCCTCTCCCTTCCTCTCTGGAAAGGATCAATAAAATATATTTTTTAAAAATGATACTCTTGAAAGCGTTTTATAAACTTTAATTATGTCAAAGACACCAAGACTCAACACAAGTGGAGGATACCTGAGCTATTACCAATATGATTTCCCTTTCCCACATAGGCACTCAAATTTCTTAAACAATATTTTTCTAAAAAATACTGGCTTAACTCATGGCACTCTTCCAAATTCTTAACTATGGTGATGCTTTGGCAAATCAATGAATAATGAAGATACCATCTAGTCCATGGCAGTTAAATGTTTCCTGAAGTGAATAATAGTGTAAAAAGAAATTAACCACTTGTAATAGCATCTATTTATATGTACTCTGGAGTGAGAATTTTTTATTTGACCAAAATTTTAAAAAAGGTGCTTTGGTTTAATAACTTTTATAATGTAGTGTTGGGGAAAACATCTTGAGTTCTATCCAGCAAACGATTAAAGGGGGAGCATGACAAAATCCTTACCCTGTAAGTTCCAATCTGTAATATTTAGAGAAATGAGATGCCCAATTTTTCAGTACCCTGTAGAAGTTCCGTTTAGAAACTGCCTAAATGACTTATTATTGTTTTTACGTATTACTGAAAACTATGCTATACGGTCCACAAATTTATTATTACCCCTAAAGAGATTTGTTCTCTTTGTAAATTGTTTTAATCAGAGGCAACGTTTGAAGAGTTACTGGGATGGATGATTGATTGCTTTCTATCTACCAAGAGATCTGGGCAACAGCATGTCTTACCTAGGCTTACTCAGTCCACAAAGCCTGCTTATCAGAGAAGTTGGTCATACAGTCTCTAGATTAGGATTTCTGGAATTTTCTAATTCAAATCACTCTGTGTTATGTATTGATTTGCTTTACACTAATGGAGAAATAGGAAAGGGTGGATTTGAATTAATAAATGTCTCATCTGAATCTTTCTAAAAGTTAGACCTTTAAATTCAGGTTGGGCATGTCTGTCTACAATAAAAATAATTTCAGTTATGAGTACTATGGCACTTCTGAGATATTGTACTTCACTGTTGCTAGTTTCTGCTAATGTAGCCAGATTAATTTCTTTTTCCCTAAAACAGAAAAAAAAATTGTCAGAGTTCATTCTGAGGCTCATGGGTAATGAACGGGGTGGGGAGGGTTCCGTGGCTGACGGTGCAGCCTGTCCTTGTTCCTATTTTTAAATTATGCAAATATATA
>NW_005371541.1:1317607-1341249 GCF_000412655.1 Myotis brandtii
ATAAAATCATTGATATTGACAATAATGGGAAGGGAATTTATGACAGCAATCTGAATAACTGGACCAGAATTCTAGTGTTATAACTAATCTGTTATGACATTTTCAAATATACTTGGAACAAGGAAGGAAGTCTGGTTGAATTCCTGACAGAATCCCCAGGACACAGATTTTTGGAGGGTCAAATGCATCATTCTTCAATTATTTGCATTTGAGCTCTTACTTGGCTCAAGAAAAACCTGAATAAATGGTACCAGTTTACTCTACTTACATTGGCACAGCAAGGGAAGTTATCAAAAAACAATTTATTGGACACAATAAGTGAGATTTAATTTTTTAACAGTATACTACTTGAGGATAGGACCTTTATTTATAGTTATATATTTGTGCCTCTTTATTCCCATTCCATTACCTAACAAATTATCTGTCACAAAGTAGATACTTGATGGCTGCTGGAAAATATGACAGATAACACGTAATGAATTGCATCTGGAGGGAAAATATGTTTTTAAATGTTAATAAAGGTGACCCCAATGGCATGAGGGGCCATGTAAGGAAACAGAGAGAATATAAGGAAAACGGGTAGCAGATTTGAGTTCTGACATCAGCCTGAGATGGGCAGCCTGTGGACTCAGACACCCCTACACTCTCGTCTGCTAAAGCATGACAACCCCCAGGGGAAATGGAGGGGATGAACCTGAGAATCAAGGAAGTGTGTGTGTAAGCACTTAAGTGCATGCTTGAGAAAGGTTAAGATAAATGGATCTGAATGACTCTCACTACCAAATTTTAAAAACTCCATCCAATTCCTATCAGAAATTGTACATTTCTCATTTAATTTTGTTCATTAGATTCCACATATAAGTGAAATCATATGGTACTTGTCTTTCTCTGACTGGCTTATTTTTCTTAGCATAATGCTCTCCAGGTCCATCCATGCTGTCGCAAAGGGTAAGATTTCCTTCCTTTTTAAGGCTGAGTAGTATTCCATTGTGTAATTGTACCATAGCTGTTTTATCCACTCATCTACTGATGGGCTCTTGGGCTCCTTCCAAATCTTGGCTATTGTAAATAACACTGCAATGAACACAGGGGTGCATATATCCTTTCGAATCAGTGTTTTGGGTTTCTTCGGATATATTCCCAGGAGCGGAATTGCTGGGTCATAAAGCAGTTCCATTTTTAATGTTTTGAGGTAACTCCATACTGCTTCCCACAGTGGCTGCACCAATCTGCATGGCCACCAACAGTGCACGGAAGTTTCCTTTTCTCCACTTCCTCACCAGCACTTGTTTGTTGATTTATTGATGATAGCCATTCTGAAAAGTGTGAGGTAATATTTCACTGTGGCTTTCCATTTGATCTTTATTTGTGTAAAGAAAAACATTCTCACCCTATCCAGTTTGGCTCAGTGGATAGAGCGTTGGCCTTCAGACTGAAGGGTCCCAGGTTTGATTGCAGTCAAGGGCATGTACCTTGGTTGCAGGCTCCTCCCAGGCCGGGGCCCTGGTTGGGGCTTGGGCTCCTGCAGGAGGCAACCAACCCATGTGTTTCTCTCACATCGATATTTCTCTCTGTCTTTCCCTCTCTCTTCTACTCTCTCTGAAAACCAATGGAAAAATATCCTCAAGTGAGGATTAAAAAGAAGAAAAACATTCTGTGTCCTCTCTCAGACCTTGCAGTGGAGCAGGGAGATGGGTGAACATAGAGGGTGGACACAGATGATGGGATTCTGGGACTCATCCCAGGTCAGGTTAACTGAACTGGACTTGCATGAAAATTATCTCCATTTCCTCCTTTCTTGCTGGGCCAGGCCGGAACTATTTGTTGCAGACTCTGCTCAAGCTTTTCACCCACATTTCATAGCACATTACCATGGGCAGATGCCCAGTCTCTAATCTTGTCAGTGCTGGTGGTAACAATTGACTTCATTTCCATTAGTAAAGGATTACTTATAAATGGCATGACTCTATTTCTTATTTTTTCAAAATAGCCAACATTTTCTGAAGATTCTTTTTCCATATCTGAGGCTTTCTTATTTGTGTTAACTGTCCTGAAATGTGTCCTCTCGGTCGGAAATAGTTAACTGACCTTCGCAATGGGATCAATAAACAATCCAGATCACATGCACTTCCCTGAACTTAATGAAGTCCCATTGTTAGTAGAGAAATACCAAGAACTGATCCTGAGGGACTGTGAATTCCTAAAAATATGGGAGCCACTCATGAATGTCCTCTTGGTGCCAAAATTGTGCAAAATGGGACACGTGCACAAGCAGGGCATGGCCAGAGTAACCTCGTGAGACGGAGTTAACCATAATTCAAAATAGGAAGGCTCCAGAGAACATGCTATAAATGTGGATATGAAAATGTTTCCAACAAGGTCAATCCTTTTATGTTCTCACTTTTGTTCTCAATGATGTAGAATGGATTGCTCCATAATGCCTGTTTGCCAGAGAATTTGGTTCATTTTCATAGTCAGAAAGGGGTCTCTCTTTGCTCATGAACCGGTGGAGTAACTATATGATGCTGTTAATTTTCCTGGGATATGAAGAATGATGACTTTAGCAAAACAACTGACCTAGTCTGAACTTGCAGTGAGGACCAAAGCCAAAGATTTTGCCCGGTGGACAAGGGTAATGTTTTATGCATTTTTGGATGCTTAGCACAGTGTCCTGCATAAGGTATTTTCTCAATAAATATCTCTTGAGTTTTCAAAATGGAAAAACTTACCTCCCCAATAAATAAACAGAAAAGGAAGTATTTTTCAGTATTTCCTCATTGGAACTAAATAATGGAGCTAATTCCAACAGCTACTGAAACTGCAGAAATATTTAAATCCTTTTTCAAAATAAATAAATCCAAGTTGGATTGAATAAGGCTTGGTTAAGCTAGACTGTTGTTCTGGGCTCAGTGGTCCCTGCCTATTAACTTAAGAGCAAACAGAATCATTAAAATGTTTTCTGAGGTTCAAAGGCTTTTAAGAAGGCTTTGCAAGGTTGAAAGATGAATGTAAACCACACAATATCATTAGGCTGCCAATGTATTCTCTATAGTTAAAACAGACTGCAGGTATGTCTGCAACTATATTAAATCTGCTATAAAGACCTTACACATCTCGAGGCAGAATTAATAACAGAAGGGGTCACTATTTTTAAAAGATCATGAAAATCCAAAAACATACACAAAACCTAAAAAATGCAACCAAGCCCAAGAGTTCTTCAGCATTTACTATTTCCTTCCACTTCAAAGTAGAGTAAGGGGGTGAAGAGAACCAAAGGCTTAACACCAAATAAAGCCTTTCATCATAGTGAGCATAAAAAACAACAACAAAATAATACTTTTTAAAAAGGCAGTGCTGAAGAATATGGGGAGAAAAATTTCCTTCACACATGTAATTTCCATTAGGTGGGATTTTCTCTATCAAAATAATCATAAGAATTCGTCTGCCATCAGGAATGGCATCAGCTCATCTATGTCAATGCAGTAATGATGGTTGGAATTAAATGATGCAAAACTTTACATCAGTCATACAAGGCAGCTCTGATATCTCTTCCGGATAGACATATAACATTTTAAAGTGTTTTCCCGAATTAATCAATATCCCTGTGATGGAAAGTAGACTCGTCAATAGGGGAATTAATTAATTAATTAATTAGTAGATTAAATTTGCAGGCATTGATTGGATACTTCTTTTCCCTCATGTGTAGATAAAACAGACTGCTTGTCAGCACCTGAATTTTGTGGTTCCCTTTACTCTTTCCAAATGCACATCAGGGACACTATGTATGGCAAGCTGGCGAGACAGCAGAAGAAAAGCTTGTTGGGCATCATCAGTCAGTTGGGGCCATTGTGAGAGGTACCAATTCTGAGCCTGGACCGTGGCAGCAGATAATCAGGGACTGGTCCTAGTACAAGTCCCCCAAGTCAGAGGGCATGCCGTGGGGTCAGCGAGGTATTGGATGGACCCCTCTTTACAAGCTGTGGATCCTTGGGTAAGTGCTTTCTCATTGTTTTATACAAGTTATTGCTCCAACCCTTATTGTTCATGTCTATAGGGATTTAAACATTTTCCCTATGTCAGCTAATTCTAGAACTTTTTTTTTATTATTTAAGAAAATTACCCTCATTGTCATAAAGAAATTGAAATTTCATTTCTAGTTAAGTTTGGGGTTAAAAAATAGAGAACGGTTTGACTGCTTTTAAAAGCAGATTCAGTCATCAGCAGATTCTTAGAAAGAAAAGACATGTTTTATAAACCTAAGCATGAAATTTAGTCAACACATGAAACCACGTGGTGATTGGAAATACTAGCACACTGCCAGGCTTGCTCCTGAGAGTGCACAGAGCTACTTAAGGGCATATTCCTGTGACAGAACAATTGCTATTATGTTTCTGAGAGACTCAGACCTTAGACACCCCCGCCCCAGACCACCACATGAGTTAGTACTTGGATGGTATTTGACCAAGAATGGTATTGAATGCATTAATCCACAGAGAACTGACCAGGCTAGATTTTTACATTTTACAATATGAAACCTTTTTTTTTCATGTTTGTCAACTTAATTGTGTTTGGTAAGTGACCAAACACAGTAAATCGCCTGAATGATGCAACAGAAAGAAATGAAGTCCTTAGCAAGAGGAGACAGGGTGGGCTGCTGTATAACGTACCCGCATTAGCCCTATAATCTTCCTGCCAGTGCTTCACAGACAACTGGCACTGTCAAGACAGGCACACATGGGGCTCCTCAGAGGCCGCTGAGCCTGCACTTGGCACTTAAAGACTTTTGGCCAACAGATTGAGTCAAAGTCCAATGTTATTAAAATCATTCTGAAACTTTGAGATAAGGCTTCACAAAGGTTCCGTGGTGATTTCTCAGGCATGCCTACTGCCCTGATCATTTCTAGGACTCCCTTTCCTGGGCCATGATGGATTTGGGGAGCCACATAGACCATACCGATGTCAATGATTGGATATGGCTCTCTTTATGTTTTAAAAATACTGCCTTGCCCGGCTGGCGTGACCCAGTGGTTGATTGTAGACCTATGAACCAGGAAGTCATGGTTTGATTCCTGGCCAGGGCATATACCTGAGTTTCAAGCTCAATCCCCGGTAGGGGGCATGCAGGAGGCAGCCCGTTGGCTCTCTTTATGTTTTAAAAATACTGCCTTGCTCGGCTGGCGTGACCCAGTGGTTGATTGTAGACCTATGAACCAGGAAGTCATGGTTTGATTCCTGGTCAGGGCATACACCTGAGTTTCAAGCTCAATCCCCAGTAGGGGGCATGCAGGAGGCAGCCAGTCAGTAATTCTCTATCATCATTGATGTTTCTATCTCTCCCTCTCCCTTCCTCTCTGAAATCAATAAAAATACATTAAAAAATACTACCTAGTACTTATGATGTACTGTAACATGAATTCAACAATGTCATTCTATAAACCAACCTCTTGGGCTTTGTCATATTTATTTTATAAAATGTTTACATAAATCTATACACCTTTCAATATTTCTCTTGTTTCAACTTACTAAAGATATTACTTTAAGGTTATTGAAAAATTCCCAGTATTGAAAATACTTCTATCTATACCCTAGGTATACTAAATAATCTACATTTTTCATTATAAAAATAATTCATGTTTGTAATATCTTTTAAAGAGTAAAAGCAAACAGACAAGTAGAAAGTAGCAATTATTAGTCTTTCTTTTTCACCACCCTCTTCCCGCTCAGAGGTTTCTTTCATAGCCTTCTACAAATTGGGCAAGTGCATGTCAGCTGCCCTTTTTATAGTGCTTGGCATAGCTACCCATACATCAAGGATCTGCATGACTGAATCAACATATTAATTTCAGATTTCTTCCACATTCCTTTTACCATGTACATATAATGACATCCATATAGCTTTAAAAGAAAGAAGGAAACAAATAAAAATCATAGTAAACTTAAAAGGCGACTAACCTTTTTCCACCTCATTCAGATTAGCAGCTGGCAGCGACAAAGACAGAAGAGACAAAAGACTATTTACATTGCGATACAACAGCAGAGCACAGGAAGCTAGTGTATTTATAACAGAAGGGCCCAGAGTGAGTGGGCGGGCGAGGAGAAGTGAGGCTTGGATTCCTTACCTACAGCCAGCCAAGCACACAAACAAGGGGGACAAGAGGCGATAGGCAAACGCCATCACAGGGAGCCAGGGATCTGCATCTCAACCGGGTCACTTAACCAGCCTTACTTTTTAACACGTGCACGTCATGGTTAGTGTGTGGGCATGGGAGGTTAGGAAAACAAAGAGATAAGGGTACAACGTGGAAAGATTAAAATAGTCTCAATGTTTTCCGCATCTTTACATGCCCAACTGGTATGGAAATGTTCGTGTACAGAATTTGGGTAATCCTGTTAAGTGACATCCTGGGTTACAGCGTGATCAATTGTGTGTCATCTTTGCATGTGGTTCCATGAAAGTAGGGTTGATTAAGAAACACAGTCTTGACAGAGCAAATCCAGGGTCTGACTCTCGGGAAACATGCAAAGGCACATTTTCCAAGTCAACACCTAAATTCATACCAGAGTTTAAGACAGGGCGCCAAGTTCTCAACATGGCAGGGGTGCCATGTTTATAATGTTCATTTTTGTAAGTTTTGAGCTTATGTGATTGCAGGGATTCCTTGAAAATGCACCTTCAAGAAATGCCTTGGTTTTAGAGAGGATACAACAATGATTTTTAAAAATAAAAAAAATAAAAAACAATTTCTCAAGCTAAAATTAAAACCCTAGAGTAAATTTTAAAATTATTTGCTTAGCAATTTCTGAGTCTGACTTGCTCCATTCTTGGTGTATTTTAATATAAAATAATACTGAATCAAACTTTTCCAAAATTAACTATGCTCAATCCTTAGTGTAGTGGTTTCAATTTAGAATCATATGGGATTAAACTTTTCAAAAATTAACCTGTCTGAAGAATTAGCCATCAACAACCATCTATTATACAACTGGAACAGATAATGGACTGAATTAAGTAGAAAACAACAGTTTTGATAACTGGGGGAGGGGGAGGGTATAATAAGTTTTAGATAATATAAAATCAATATTGACTCTTAAAATGTATGTTGTTAATCCCTGAAGCAGAAAAAAGCAGATAGTTTTGTCCTCTGATAAATCAATAACTATTTACTATAATGTGCTGGTTACACAGGCTTAAATAAATTTAATAAACTTCCCAATGGTGGTTCATTTTATTTTTGATATTTGTAGTCGTGTTTTATAGCCTGCCCATCACATCGAGATTTCTCCAGCAAACTGCTTTCAGATCTCTGCATTTTCTCCATTAGTAATAGTATGTCCAGTCTGACTCTTGCCACGGATGCCAAATGTAAAGCCTTCCCCCATAATAATTTATGAGCTTTTTCCATGAAGTTTTATTTGTTCCAACTAAAGAGTTCACGTTCCCATCCATGCCTTTGGGGCATCGAGTGAAAAATCTTCAAACAGAAAGCAACTTGTGACTTGAATGATTTTTAAACAATGACAACATTATTATATTCCCTGAGCATAGCAGGGTTTCTGTTCCCAGATCTCATGCTCATTAATCAGACTCCAAACTTACATCTAAAACAATACAGCCGCATTATACGAAAATTCCTCCCTAACTGCGGACTTGGATGAAGCAGGATATAAAACTCCGGAGCCCGATTTATATTTTCCTATAATTAAAGGCCACTATGTGCCACTAACTTCAAAATCTGCAGATGGTTGTTTGATATTTTGCAAATGAGCTCATCTCACATATGGACAAAAATGCTATAGTGAATAGATGAGCTACAAAAGGGCCTCATTTAGATATTTGCTCTAATGCCAAATCATCAAACTCTTTACTGCCCACAAGACTCAGCCCAAAGTCAGAGTGGTAATATCTTCATGCTATTAAGTTTCTATTGAGCTCAGTATTTTTGTTTATACTTTGCCAAAATTCAGGCAAACTGATATCTGTAATAGCTGTGCTTAAAAAGACTCAACGAGTCTCAGGAGAACCAAACGGCTCTTGACAGATAGTCCTGGCAGGTTCCCACGTGATAGCTTTAATAGATGTCACATTTTGGCTAAACAGTGGTTTTGCTAAGTTTTGGTTTTTTTCTTTTTATGTTTCAGAGAAAGAGATCTGGCACAGAGAGATGAGGCTTCATAATATTTTTCAGAGGAAGCAGCACTAAACGGAGTCACTTCGGGTGGAGATAACATGTGGGCCAGAGGATCAGGTGTGGGAAGGGAAGTTGGAACATGTAGGTTGAGAAGATAAAACAGACTCAAAAGAAACAGGTAAAGAAGAAGGTACAGCAGATCTCAAGCCAAAGCAGGGGAACCCCTCCAAACCAACTCAGAAGACTCTGCCACCTTCTGTAATTGATCATGAAAAAAAAAAAAAGGCACGTCAGAACCCAAAGACCGCAGTGCTCTCAAGCCTGGGTTGTCAACACAAGGAGGATATTGACCAATTCCTGGTTGCTGGGCTCTGGATCTCATTAGCTGGCCAAAGTGTGATTGAAGTGCTTTGGTCCAATTTCTCCTGGCCAGAGTATACTGGTTTAAAAAGGCCTCAAAGAATACGTGAATTAAACTCTTTCTGTGATGATGATAGAGCAATGGCAGAAAAAGAAAACGATTTATTTAGGTAACAGATTTTAGTGCAGACATTGGGCTTTATATACAGGTCTGAATGAGCCTATGCAATACAACTCAATTCTCAGGGGAGGCCCCAGGGCTTCAGTGCATGCCGAATACACTTGCTCTCCTTCACTAATTCAAAATATCAAAGAACACTCAAATTCTGCCCTCTAAGGAGCCCAAGGGCTACATATATGTAACAGAGAAATTGGTGGATATAACATGTTCAATTTTCTACTGTAACTAAGTATATTACTTTATATGGCATTGGATGCTTCACTGGTATAAAAAAAAAATCCAACCATGAGAAGCCAGCTTCAGAGGCACTCAGACAGATCTGGGTTGTCAAAACAACACCCCATTATTCTATCTCGCATTTTTCCCATCAAGAAAGGTGAAGTGAAATGCAAAGTTGGGGCATGCCATAAAAGCTTAAATGTCCATGCTTTCCTAATAAATCCTGGGACAGTTAGTCATATGATGTGACTTCATCTTTCATGTTTGGAGATGCTGACCTTAGGCATCTACATAGTTATTTCACCCTCTGATATTAACTATGTATTACATCATGTGGAAATACATGCAGCTAATGAAATGTACCCAGCCAAATGAAAATGGTAACTTCAAAAAGAGTGACAGAATTTACTGCTCCACTTTTTCTTACAAATAAAATGCATAACATTCTCTCAGTGGTTTATTAAGAAAACAAGATTGTAATTGTGACGTTTCTTCTTCATAGCCACAAAACTACATCAAAATAGATATTCTGACATAAAAGCCACGTTATAAACTTGATGTTGACTTTACAGCCAATTGGCTTATCCAGGGAAGAAGTGAAGTAGGTTGAACAGCCTTATGAGATTTATCGTCTCAAGAAACAAAACGTCAGAAAGAAGGTGACAGTCTCATAAGATTATTCAAAGTGGTCAACATTTTTATATTTGTATTTTATTTTGAAGAACGTGAGTTATTATATGAAAGCACTCATTGGTGAAGAAGCAAGTATGGATACAATCTAAAATGCTTAATTATGTTTTTGACTATATTAAAAAATGCCCCTTTTTACATGTGTTGGATAGCACAGGAAAAATGCTTTGTGTGTGATAACATTCAATTATGAGACTAATAGGTTCAGTATGTAACTCCTGGTTTTGCTGGATAGCAATAACATGATAGATAACTGAGATTGGCGGGTCTTTCATTGGGTTGGCTGAAACCATTGTTGACTCTGGCTGTTATTTACATTACCTCTAATTTCCCAAACACCTACCAGTTATTGAATTATGCAATGGTTTACTAAACACATGCAGCAAGATTCCCATGATGCATTCAGATACATGGACCGATGGCTGAGCATTTCCTACCTGTGTACTCAGGTGGGCAAAGGCATGTGTAGTTGTTAATCCCATCAACGCAAGTAGAATTATTTTCACAGTCATTATCTTCACAGTCATCAATATTGATTTCACAGTGTTCTCCTTCAAATCCATCAGCACAAATACACCTGAACACCAAAGGGGGGAAAAGTAAAAATAATAATAATAACAACTCTGCATTTTAAAAAAATGTGGTCTACATATTTTAAAATACTAAATACACTTATCAATTGCAGAACTTTTAACTACAAAAAATTGATTTTTAAATGACATGTTGTAAGCATTCATTTAAGGTAATATCCTGCTAATCAGAAACAATTCGAAAAAAATTAATGCTGGCTGGAAATGGCCCTGTAAGTCAATAAATCCAATATATCTGCAGATCTACAACACAAGCAAAGTTTACTCTATTTTAATCTCAAGTTGTGCTCTAATAAAATAATCAATACTTCTTTGCTCACAAGTGACGAGGAACTGGTTCTGATTTTTTAAAAAATGACAACACCTACTACCCTATGTATAATGTTCTTGATGTCTCAAAACAAAACAAAAAGGGAATTTGAAAAACAAATTTTGTCTTCCTTGCAATTATAAAATGTGAATGTTCTCTTTATGTCTCAACAAATGTAATTTTTTCCATTGGCATAAAACTCTGTACATTTCATCTTGCTAGGTATCAGAATAATCTTTGAAAAGCCTTGATGAAAAAGTGACAGTTTCATAACAGAATGCAGAAATGAAGCCTATTTATTATAAAAAGTGATATTCCTAACAAGCTTTAGTAGTACATTAGCATTCTTATGCAAAATTATTAGTGTCATCATAAGAACTCTATTTCATAATTCATGAAGTACATTTGAGGTAATTGTACTGTATGATTAAATAATTCCAGATTAAAAATGCTCACAGCATGGTTGTCTTCTTATATTGGGGGTTGGAAATGAATCATTAATTTTCTGTTTCAGTGGGACCTACATCTTTTCATTACACACTGTCTTTAAAGCAATACACACAGCAACAAATGAATATATAACTTTCAGTAGGAGACTAGTTGGCTATTGATTAGCATAATGTAGCCACTCCATTGTCTTGATCTAATCTAACTTGATTAATCATAATGTGTGCATGTACATGTTTTACAATTTCTGGATTTTGTAGCTGCCTGAGCTGAAAATACGGAAACACCTCTATTTGTTTTTATGTTGCAATATCTTAGAGAGGGACTCACACATGTTGTTCTTGTGAATTGATTCCTGGAATTCATTTTAAAATAACGTTCCCAGATTTGAAAAGAAGAATGTGTGTTTGCTTAATTATTCTTGCTCCAATACTTCAGACACAGACCACAGACTAATGAATGACCTACCAGAATCCATCTTTGTCACCTTCTTTTAAGTGGCAAGTTCCTCCATGTTTACATGGGTTACTGATACATGCATGAATTGGGACATCGCAGTCCTGCCCCTGGAGAAGGAATGGCCAAGCAGAGTTGGGTATAAATAAAGTAGTTGTTAGCATAATAAAATAAGGTAGTTGACAGCACACTAAAATGAGGCAGGCCCAGCAATGAGAGCTAGGCTTTCAGATCATGGCTCCTATGACAGCTTCGACTCACCTTGAAACCATATGGACAGGTACAGCGATAAAAGTCAACTGGATCATTGTTACAGGTGCCATCATTTTTGCATGGATTTGATAAGCAAGGATTACACTTAGCTAAAATAGTCACATCCACAGGACCTAAAAAGTAATTGAAAATTATGAGAAACTGGTGCTTTCTATTTTTAGATCACTTAGGATTATTTTAATGCTTTAATGTAACAGTATATTTTGTATAAAAGTTATCAGTCACATATCTGTATATAAATCTCTTCCATGACAAAACCAGAAATCAGCATCATCATATTATGTGCAAGAATGCAACAGGAGGCCTTTTCATTGAGGGATGGTGAGACTCCCCAACATCAGAGTGGGACTCTGGGCTTTGATTTAGGTGGTTAGTACCTGATGTTAATCATGCTAATGTTACAAGGTCAGTCCCTTCACCGGCCAACTAGCTTCAGTAGTTGAGCTCCATGGCCACTGCCTGTATCTTAATTTCAGCCAGCTGCCATGGAAAGACATGTCACCCATCCCAAAGAGGACTGTGTGTGTGTCTGTGTGTGCATGTACATTAGGAGATGGGTGGGTGAGTTTTATGAATAAGTAGAAACTCATCAGTTAAAATATAAATTCATCAATTAAACATGAAATATTATGCACCTGCCCTGATAACATTAGTTCAGTAGTATTATTTTCATACAGGAGATACAAAAAACAAAAAAGCAAAAACACACCATTTTTATGCACATGGAAATAAACCAAACACACGATCTCCTTCTGTATCATCCTCACCCAGAAGGATTTCCCAATGAAACGATCTCTACCTGCTATCCCACTTTTTGGAAAATATATTTTTTTAAAAAACTCATGATCCATAAAAAGTTTGGATTCAAAGCAGATTCAGTTGCAGCTCTTTTCCTTTGGTTGCACATATTTATACCATAAATGGCTAACAGTGTAGAACCTGCACTGTCCTCACTTAAATCACATTCCACCACCGAAACCAGTTTGGCTCAGTGGATAGAGCGTCGGCCTGTGGACTGAAAGGTCCCGGGTTCGATTCCGGTCAAGGGCATGTACCTGGGTTGTGGGCACATCCCTAGTAGGAGATGTGCAGGAGGCAGCTAATCGATGTTTCTCTCTCATCGGTGTTTCTAACTCTATCCCTCTCCCTTCCTTTCTGTAAAAAAAATCAATAAAATATATTTTAAAAAAATAAATAAATTACGTTCCACCGATGCTGCTTTGCACTGGTGGTGAGACCTCACTAGACAATCTCTTGGCAATTGTCAGATGAGGACATTCTATCAAGGTGACATCTTTATACATAAAACTAGAGGCCTGATGCATAAAATTCATGCAAGAGGCTCGGCCCTTGCAGCCCAGGCTTCATCCGGAAGCTCATCCAGACGGTTGTTCTGCTGTTTGGTCTAATTAGCATATTAGCTCTTTATTATATAGGATACAAATATTTTAATCATGTCTCCGCTATCACTGGTCTCTCTAAAAGACTTTATCCTCATTGAAAAAACAGCAACAATTTCAATCACATGTTTGATCACATGTCCTTTTTAGCAATGTTATTTGAGTGGATTGTACAGCATGCTCCCCTTTACTGTCACTGCTCTAACCTTCCAAGGGACCTCTCCCCAAACAGTTGTATGGCTTCTGCTCATATAAAGTACCTTTCATCATATTTCTCTACCAATCAGAGTTCATGTTTGTGAGTTTTTAGTCTACCAACAAAAACTCATGTATGAAAGAGAATATGGGCATGAAAACTGCATATCTTTTTTTTTTCTTTAAATATATCTTTATTGATTCCAGGGAGAGGGAGAGAAACATCAATGATGAGAGAGAATCATTGATTGGCTGCTTCCTGCACACCCCCTACTAGGGATTGAACCTGCAACCTGGGCATGTGCCCTGACTTGGAATCGAATCGTGACTTCCTGGTTCATGGGCCCATGCCCAACCATTAAGTCACACCAGCCAGGCAAAACTTCATATCTTAATAGCATTCTCTCACCCTAGGAAGTGCCAGCCAAGCACGTATAATGGTTTTTGAAGTAAAATAAAAAACAGAATAGTTCTCTGTATTATTCAACTTTTCTATTAATAAGAAGCTTGAAATATAGAGATTTCTCTTCCTATTTAACCATTTGAAATGCATGACAGATCTGGGGATGGTGGTGTTAACAGGAAGGGGTATTGTTCGCTTCTAGTGACACCTCAGCCATTAAGGGAGGCCTTGCCAATGGCCCCTTCACTTTTTCTTGGAAACCAGAATAACTAATGCAGCCTCTATATCAAATTGCAGCTGGGAAATTTCTGGGATTAACACCGAAGTGATCTTTATAGAAATTCAATTTCTCACCCCTCCCAACTTATTTATCAATTAAGGACAAAACTTTAGCTAGTCAGCATATTGCAGAAATGAATGGTGGCAGTTATTTAAAGCAGAAAGTTAAATTAACGAAATACTCCACAATAAATGACTTTGTATTTGCTAAAGTTATCACACTTAGAATCAGCGATAGGAAAGGAAATAGCTAACTGGTAATGGATTCCTTAGCTAGGCCAGAAGGAAAAAGAATCTAATCTTGAACAAAGCCATTGGATAAAGCAGCTAAGACTGCATCTGGCAAAACGGCATGTCAGCAAATGCTAGGACTGGACACGTTCATCTGGCCACTTCCCAAGACCTTGAGAAAAATTGTCTTTTTGTCTATTTCTGTGCTTTCAACCTTGTAAGGCTGTGGTTGAATAGAGGAGTTCAGGGTTGACAGTTTCTACGTTTATTTTATGGAATGTGACATTCTTCAAAAATTATGTTTGATTATTTAAATGAGACACTAAAGGGAGGAAAAACTGGATACGTGGATACATCTTGAAGAATTCAATAGAGTATGCAGGTGACAAAATTGCCAGGCTGACATAGTCCCTGTCGAGTTTAACACAAGGTCAAGATTCATTTAATAAATACCCACTGAACAGTATCATATTAATATGTACAATATGAGTTCACTGCATTGGTTTCTGATATAGCTAATCCTGCTTAATTATTTTCTATATGGAAACTCTTACTGGAATGCAAAGGGAGATCATTGTCCCCTTGTATATGTTCAGTTTAGCTAAAGGAATAAAAATAATCAGCTTTACCACATACGCAGGCCTCTTCTGACACTTTCTTAAACCTACGAACTGTTTTGGTGACATCAAGGTGTGGAAAATAGCAAAACACTGAGTTCTAACGCCCTCAGGTTGGAAAGTTGCTACTATTTGCTTCTCCTTTTAAAAATACTTCTTTGAAAGTCAGCTCTTAATGATAATTTCTTATTTCTAGTACTCAAGTCTGAGTAAAGGGTAATTCAAAAGCTGTTTGTAACTTATATACATTCCAAATAGCAGCATCCTCTGGTATGCCCAAATACTTTAACTTCCTTTCTACTTTATTTAGACTGGAATTCCACCTAACTAAACATCCTTCTTATACTGTGACTTATACATTTACATGGTTTATCTAAACCTTATTTCTCTGTTCTAATCCCTTGGAACTACAGTTAACCCTTGAATGATTCAGGGGTCAGGGGCAGTGAACCCAAAGCAGCTGAACATCTGCATGTAACTCTTGATTCCCCCAAAAGGTGTCTCTCAGTAACCATGGGGATTGTTCCAGAACCTCCAGTGGATGTCAAAATGCTCAGTCCCCTATATAAAATATGCGCAGGTCAATGAGCACAGTCTACCCTCAGACTCCCAATTGCAGACAGAAAGCACTACAGGTATTTACTGAAAAACACACACAACAACAACAAAACACACACAAAACAAACAAAGAAACAAACAAAACAAAAAAACTCATGTATAAGTGGACCCTTGCAGCTCAAACTCATGTTTTTCAAGTGGCAACTATGCCTTGTATCTGGTTTTCTTCTCTCATTCATTTTCCTACCCATGTCTTGCTTCTTTTATAAGACCATCTTTTATCTCCTGTTTGTCTTCAATTTATGATTGATTTTCTGCCCAGGACACTTTCTCGGAGATCCTCTCCTGTAAAGCTCTTATTCAAGGGGAATGACATCTTTAATCTGCTTCCATAATAAGATGGTATCAAAGTTAAAGGAAGGTGATAAAAAAAGTCATAATGAAATAGTGAAGAATTTGCACAGCTCTCTAGAAGCAAACCAACACTTGCAGGATTTTACAAATTTGATTAGTCTCAGGTGAAAAGAAGGGGCCCACGGAACAGGAAATAGAAAAGCCTTTTAGCATAACGCATAGTAACGGACAGAAAATCGGAAGTCTATCAACCCAAGTTAGTAACCTAAATTTGTCTCTTAAACGTGTAAAGTTAGGAGAATGTTGGCAGCCATTTCAATGGGTGGTTTTCAGCATTAAATGAGATGCTAATGAAAGTTTGAGTACACATTACAGTGAGAGCCAGCGCAGAAGCCTCAGTGAGTTCTGACCCTCCTCCCCAGAGTCCAAATAACTGGGTGATGGGGGGAACATGTGTGGTTTACTGAAAAGGAGACACACAGTCTTCCTTTGCTTGTTTACCAAAATTTAACACACAGACACTGGAAAATTAGAGCTTGCCATTCATTCATTCATCACAAGTTCACTGAGTACCTTTTGTCTGTCAGGAGCGGCTCAAATTTGGACAAACTGTTAGGGCTATTATTATCAAAACCCTGGGGGAATGGAAGTGGGTGCCAAGAGATAATTATGCATTGAGCAATAACACTCAGAGTTGATAATTTTACATTTTTAAGACTGCAAGTTTGATTTGTAAATTCGGTATGGACAGCCACCAGAAATAACAGTACAACACAGAAAAAGAAGGAGAGGTTCTCTTTAAGGAATGACAGCTTGCTGCAATATAACTTTGCAATTTTCATTCTTTCCTTGTTCCCAAAGTAAACTGGTTATGAGAATTGTTAAGCCCTAACTGGTTTGACTCAGTGGATAGAGCGTCGACCTGCAGACTCAAGGGTCCCGGGTCCAATTCCGGTCAAGGGCATGTACCTTGGTTTCGGGCACATACCCAGTAGGGAGTGTGCAGGAGGCAGCTGATCAATGTTTCTCTCTCATCGATGTGTCTAGCTCTTTATCCCTCTCCCTTCCCCTCTGTAAAAAATCAATAAAATATATATTTTTTAAAAAATTGTTAAATTAGTTCCAAAATATTAGCCCTCTTAATATGTGTGTTATAGAGGAGAAAACAAATCTAGCTCCAGGGATACAGGATTTACTAATGTCACTGAAATGAAAGAGGCTAGTCTAAGGACTGATTTAAGACTCGGTCTTGATTTAAGAGAGCCTTCCAGCATCAGCTATCTGGACTGGAGGTGTGTTTAGCTTAATAATTCAAAAGGAAATGAAAAGAAAGTTTGGCTAACAATTTGTCTTTGTCAGTTACTTTAATCTTTAATGGAAGAACTGCCGGACCTCAAATCCATTAAAGCTTGTAGGCAGCCTTGCTTACTTGACTCAAATCACGAGCTGTGCACCTGACACCAATACTGCCACCCACTGAGAATTGTATCTCACTTTGATTTATGGCTGAAAACTCCAGACACAAATTTCTAGCTATATCCCAGAGCCTGCCTTCATTCTGGTATTCCTTGGAAACATGAGTCAAATAACAAAATCATCCAGCACTACACTTGTAAGAAGGCTAAGGTATGTCAAAGACGACTAAAAATAAAATGTAGGGGGTATGTGAGGTTGGGCACAATTTAATAAGAGGTTTTCATTTAAAACCAAATACTCCGCACTCCATAATGTAATGCTGTTACATTATTGCATTTCTTAAGCACGAATACCAATCACATATTTTAAAATTCCATCATTAAGTCATTCAATTATCAGATATTTATTGAGGATCTATTGTGTGCAGGATACTATGCTAAGTTTTGGGAATTCAAAGCCAAGTGAAATAGTTGAGTTTTTAAAGACATATTTGTATCAACTATAGAACGCAGTTATATGAGGATGTGGGTAATGGAAATGTATGTTTTGGAATATGTTTTAAGTTTCTGCAAGCGATCAAGGGGAGTAATTCACTAAATGTGTGAGAATATGAATCTGAAATTATAAGAAAAGTCATGACTAGATATTTGAAGCCATGAGGTTTAGATCAATTAATTTAATAAGGCTAAGGAGAGGACTTCACTCGTGTTAATATTAAAGAGTGGTGAAAAAACAAGAGTGGTAAGAGGAGTCAGCATAGGAATAAAGGTGTGTGTGTGTGTGTGTGTGTGTGTGTGTGTGTGTGTGTGTATTGCTGATAGTATTACAGATGTTCCCCATTCCCCTTTTACTCCCCTCCCTTATTTGTTTTTTAAAGATGGTGTTTTTGGCAAATAACTAGTACACACCTGAATATTTCTTTAGCAAGTGAGAAAATCATAATCCATAATAACGTAAGGTTATTTCAAAATTATAACTATGTGCTAGTAGTGCCAATAAAAAACATAAAAAGTGACAAAGTTCTAAAGATACTTAAAAATGATATACTGAGTTTTTATTATTTCTAATTTCGGCTAAATTATTTAATTGCCTTCATACTTTATTTCAATCACAATGATAGCAACTAATAATTTTGAGACATAAAAGACCTCCAGTTTGTTAAAAACTCCCCCCGAAAAGAAGATGCTGTCCTTGCTGAGAAAAACAACAATATTACAATGTAATTGCTGGAAGATACAGAATTTCCCCCAGGAATTCCAGAATCTAGAAGATTCTTAACATATAAAATTAGAGGAAGAGACAACCACGTGGTGGTAAAATGTCGAACATCATGGGATACAAAAGAGCCTCAAGTTTTCTTGACCCTTTAGCTGACCTTTACTAAAAGAGGAACTTTGACACCATATCTCTGTCTCTTTACTTGAGCTCATGGCTATCAGACAGAGCCCATTGGGCCTTTCCCTCTCATCTCACTCTGTTCCACTTGACTCAGAGTCTCCCGATAGCCTGATAGGTCTGGTGGTGGTATCAGTTATAGTTCCATAATTGTTTTGTTTGAATATATAACATTAATATCATATGTACATACATATACATATATACATACATATACATATACATACACACACATATTTTTTTTTTCCTATCACCAAACTTCCATATTGTTTTGGAATTATCTATTTAAATAGATCCATTGGTAAACTCTAAACTCCATGAGGGCAGAGTTTCTTCTCTGTTTTACTTCTTGTATTCTTAACACCTTAGAACTATCTATGCCTGGTACATAACAGGAACTCAAATAATATTTGTTGAATGAAAAAAGGAACATATCATTCATTTGCATTAGACTCTTCACTCCTTAGCACATTCAAGGGTTTAATAAATGTATGACACATTAAACATGAACTGTTTAGTTGTCTGTGTAGCTAAATCTTCCTGAACCAAGAGCAATACAGGGGATATTAGATATTAAAATATTTTACATCCCATGCTGACTTTCTCAATGAAAACCCGGGGAGGGCAAAAACCTCGGCCTTATTGTGAACTGCTTAATCATTCTAATTTCCTCTGATATCTGAAAGATGAGAGCAGGACCTCTGGGTTACAAAAACAAGTCATATCCATCTGTTTCCCACTCAGGAATGTTTTACAGGGTATTAATTCAATATGCTCTGATCATCTATTTTATCTCATTAGTTTCTTCCATTGTTTTTAATTTTAAAACTTTATTTAAAAAGGGAACTTGATAATATCCATGGACTCATCAGTTTGCTCTGCTGAAACTATGAGATTATACCATAAATAAAATACTCTGAAAATGTAGTATAAAAATTGTTGTGAAAAAATTAATTACTCAAGATAATAGCCCAGTCTTTCCTAGCAGAGGAAACTTCTAAATTATATTTAATTATAGCTATGTAAACATGTCTTCAAATAAAGAATATTCCTCTTTTTGCTGTAATTTAAATTACATATTTACAAACCTTAATAGGAGGAGTGTGTACTTACATGTTTTCATGAATAAAATAAAACACATTAAACTGGCATAACTACAGGAAAAATTTCATTAAAATATAAACAATTCAAATTATAAAATACTTAAGGAGCATCATTTTATCGCTTTTAAGCACTCAGATTTCCTACACTGAATTATTCTAATTGAAAATTAGGACACTTTGCCTCCTACCAATCCATTTATTTATGTTAATATGTACAGCAGCATGTGAGTGGTTCAAACTTTCATTTTCTCAATAGTGGGGGGGGGGGCATCTTATTTATAGTGATAATTTGTTTTGAAAATATTTTTACTGAAAATTAGGACATCAACTTCAGTTGCAAGCTCTGCAGTCAGGCAGGGCTCAAGTCTGGCTCCTTCACTCAGCAGCTGAGTGATTTTTAATTAAATCATCACCCTACATTACAGTATTTTATTCTCTCAAATGTGGAAATAATTGTACCTACTATAGGAATGATGTGAAAATTTAGAGATACATAGCTACATAAAATTCTCAGCACAATGCAAACTGCTCTGTACAAACTGGCTGTTGTTATTGTCACTGTTATTATTTTTAGTAGTCGTGGCAGTATGGGCAGAGATCCAATCTGAAATGTTATAAATGTTGAACTAGCCCAGAACCTTAATTATATTCAGGTATAGCAAAAGTGAGTACATCCTGAAGTCTGCTAAATGCAATGTTGCTGTATTTGTTGACTTCTGAATGCCTACACTGCTGGCCAACTGGTCACACCCATGGTGTTTGCTATCCAGCTTAGGGGAGCACCTTGAACATTATAGAATCCGTTAATTTGATAACTCAGTGAATATTAAACTAAACTGCCACAGTCCAGCTGAGAAGCCTAAGCCCTTAAATAATTTGTCAATTAACCAGTCTCAGCTCAACCGTTTCCTGGAGGCCCTGGAACCCCTCCAGCACTTGGCTCCTGCTCAGCTCTGCTCCTGCAGCTCCGCCCAGGAGCACCCTGGTCCCACACTGGCCTGCTTCTCCACACAGCTGCCTTAGACACACCTGCACACTCACCCTTCACGGTCACTTGCCTCTGAGCCCTTGGAGCAACTCTTCTAGCCAATATGGTAGCCACTAGCCACATGTGGCGATTTACATTCACATTTAAATTACATAAAATTTAAAATGCACTTCCTCAGTTGCACTCGCCACATTATGTGCCCAGCAACCACTATGGCTAGTGGCTACCACACAGGATATTGCAGACATAGTATATTTCCATCACTGCACAAAGTTCTATCAGGCAGATAGGCCAATATCCCCTCCCGCACATTTCCATTCACAAGATAGTAAGTACCTGAGACTCTATAGTCATTAACCAAATGAACAAAAAAGGTAAGTCAGATAAATCTTGAGTTAAACAGACGTGTATGTACGTATGTATATATGTATGCATGCATGTGTTTGGATTTGAGAACATTTAATCAATTAATGGGAACCAGGGTGCTCTAAGGATGGAATAAAAAATATGTAGCTTTTCTCAAATTTGTGTTACCATGACTTTTTTGTTTTCCTGAAAAATATCTCTGGCAAACTCTAAACTTTAAGAAATATAGAGAAACACTAGCATTTTTCAAAATAGAGTACATGTATCCTTGAGCACAGAGAAGTGTAATAGAATCAATCTGCAGTTTCTCAACTTCCCCCACACAATCTTCCTGAAACCATTCTGCCCAGTAATGTTCCTAAGAATAAGAGTTATGCCAGTTTCCCTTTCCCTTTGACAATCATCTCCACTTTACAAAGGACAGGGTACCTCTCAGCCCACCAGGAATCCGCCACAGGGTTGCGGGCACCCCAGTGGGAGATGTGCAGGAGTCAGCTGATCGATGTTTCTCTCTCATCGATGTTTCTACCTCTCTATCTCTCTCCCTTCTTCTCTGTAAAAAATCAATAAAGATTTTTTATTGATTTTTTTATTGATTTAAGAGTTATGCCAGTTTCCCTTTCCCTTTGACAATCATCTCCAATTTACAAAGGACAGGGTACCTCTCAGTCCACCAGGAATCCGCCACAGGGCACTGCCCAAGGAAACGGAGTCACCAAAGAACAATGTAAAATACTGCAAAGGCTCTTGCAGTCAATGCACACAATCTCAGAGAGGCATTTGCCAATAACATTCTACTGTCAATAGCAATATTAAAATATGGGTAAATAATTATGCTGTCCCAATCAATGGTGTCCCAATCAACGGCATGAGTATTAACGGAAATAATTCAGTTAAAATAAAAAAACTTAAAAACTCACAGATTTTTGGTGGCAGGAAACTTTTTAAAATTTTAATTATATATACTTTTTTTGTAACAAAGAACGATATAATTCTCTGAGGTATTGGAAATAGAAATTCCAGGAGAAAAACCTAAGTTCAAGGAAAAAGAAAAAAGAAGGATCTTGTTTTTGTCTTTTTTAAAAAATATATTTTTATTGATTTCAGAGAAAAAGGGAGAGGGAGAGAGATAGAAACATTAATGATGAGAGAGAATCATTGATCGGCTGCCTCCTGCAAACCCACAACCAGGGCATGTACCCTTGACTGGATTTGAACCTGGGACCCTTCAGCCAACACTTTATCCACTGAACCAAACCGGCAAGGGCTTGTTTTTGTCTTTTAAAATTAGCTGTTACATGTAGATTCCACCAAATACATTTAAAAGAATAATGGCAGAATTTTGTTTTAAAAGTCAAACATAGTGCACTGCAAATGACATATTTTGCAACCATTTATAGCTATGGAAAAAAGCATTAGATGCCAAGTTAAAAATGTTTGTAGGGAACATAGGTTTAGAAAATTCCTTCTTGCCGAAACCGGTTTGGCTCAGTGGATAGAGTGCCAAGTTAAAAATGTTTGTAGGGAACATAGGTTTTGAAAATTCCTTCTTTAATCAATAAATCATGGAGAGTCCCTCATCATGTTTGTTGGTCTTTTGAAGAGTTATAATATGTTGGGTGCTTCCTGTGTGTAAGGTAACATGTTCTACATATATATTTAATTCACCTAATCCTTTCCCCCCAACTATATGGGGGGCTAATTGACAAATATAATGGCATATATTTAATGTGTACAATGTGATGATGAAATATACATGAATATTGTAGAATTAAGATAAATAACACATCTGTCACTTTGCTTAGTTAACATTTTTGTGTGGTGAAATTGCTCAAGATCCACTCAGCAACTTTCAAGTATACAACATTGTATTATTATTATTATTTTTTTTTCTCAGAGAGGAAGGGAGAGGGAGAGAGATAGAAACATCAATGATGAGAGAAAATCATTGATAGGCAGCCTCCCGCATGTCCCCAACCTAGGGGTCAGACTGCATGTGCCCTGACACATGCCTTGACCGGGAATTGAACCATGACCTCCTGGTTCATAGGTCGACTCTCAACCATTGAGCCATACCAGCCAGGCCAACATTGTATTATTAACTACTGTGATCATACTGAACATTCCATCCTCTCAACTTATTCTTTTTATAACTGAAAGTTTGAAGCCTTTGACCTACAGCTCCCCATTTTCCTTTTCCTGCAGTCCCTGGTAACCATCATTCTATTCTATAAAATTGGCTTTTTTAAATTAAAGATTCCACATGTAATGATTTATCTAGTGTTAACAAAGGTCTTTTGTGTAGGTACTGTCATCGCCTCTGCTTACACAGGAGAAAACTGAGGCACAGTGTAGCTAAACTGCTCCATAACTGCTACAGAGTGAACCTGGTTTTAGCCCAGAATTGGTTAGGCCGGGCCTCAGCTCTCACGCTGTGACCCCCTGAGCACAATGACCCACAGTGACCCCCCTGAGCACAATGACCCACAGTGACCCCCTGCACACTATGACCTACTGTGACCCCCTATGCACTATGGCCTACTGTGACCCATGCACACTAAGACCCATTGTGACCCACTGCACACTATGACCCACGGTGACCCAATGTACACTATGACCCATGGTGGCCCCTGCACACTATGACCCATGGTGACCCAATGTACACTATGACCTACTGTGACC
>NW_005371541.1:1343385-1426320 GCF_000412655.1 Myotis brandtii
TGTACACTGTGACCCACTGTGACCCAATGTACACTATGACCCACTGTGACCACTGCACACTATGACCTACTGTGAGCCCCTGCACACTATGACCCACGGTGACCCATTGTACACTGTGACCCACTGTGACCCACTGCACACTAGGACTCACTGTGACCCATTGTACACTGTGACCCACTATGACCCAATGTACACTATGACCTACTTAGATACATTTTTCCCACCTAAAGGTGTGAATGTTGGAAGCTTATCTTTTCAGCTAGGTTTTCAAGCCTTGGAAGGCAAGAACATAACACAAATTTCTATATGTTCCTGATACCAAGGATTTAGTTTTACACATAAAACATGTTTTATAAACATTTACTGATTATACATTTTAAATTTTCAAGAATTTCTCTCCTCTATCTATTAATGCTGAGTGGCCCTCTTGAAAATCTACAAATTAAGAATGACAGTAACCTTCTGTGCCATCTTTGGTAAAGAATATACATCCATGCATTTGAGCCTGGCTGGCGTGGCTCAGTGCTTGAGCACTGATCTATGAACCAGGAGGTCACAGTTTAATTCCTGGTCAGGCATATGCCTGGGTTGTGGGCTCTATCCCCAGTGTGGGTCATGCAGGAGGCAGCTGATCAATGATTCTCTCCCATAATTGATGTTTCTATCTCTCTCTCCCTCTCCCTTCCTCTTTGAAATCAATAATAAAAATATAAAAATATATTAAAAAATAAAAAATAAACCCATGCATTTGACTAGAAAACATGGAAAAATATACAAAACAAGTTTAATAATATTTACCTCTAGGTTTTGGGATTAATGATTCATTTTAGTTTTTGCAGAAATGAAACGTTTCTTATTGTTTACAATTTATTCTTTAGATTTTTCTATGTTGGGTATATATTATTCTTGTAACAATAGAAAAAATATTTTTAAATAAGATGCTATTGCAAATCCACAAATACATAAAACAAAGGGGAAACAAGGGACATAAGGAAGGAAGCCACAGCCATATTATCCCAGGAAGAGGGTAGCACGAGAGGCCCGAGGGGAGGTTTGGCCTGACACCGGGGGGCTCGTCTTCTTACCTGGCGTCAGGGAGCCACAGGGCCCTGGCAGCCCTGGGAGCGGGGCACACGTTCAGACAAAGCAAAAGCCCCCATAATATGCTTGTAAAATACTTTACAATACTTCACATTGCAACTTTAATGCCCAACTCTAAATAAAAAACCTGAGTAAATGTTAAGTTCATATCTGTGTCAGATTCAAACTCTTTTTACAAATAAAAAATGAGCAGCAAGACATGTCACTTGTTAGAGGCTATGAGAGGAATGTCCAGAAATTGTGCACTCTTCACTTCTTCATGCGATTTAAAGAAAACCTCATAATTTCCAATGGACTATTTCTGCAATTTATTTGAAAAGCCTCCTTCTTTACTTGGGTGCCTCAGGTAACTGCTCTGTCTTGCCCAAGCGTGGGTGGAAACAGTAGTTACTGGGGCTTTTCAGTGATACCTTTAAAATCTAGCAGCAAACGGTATTTTTTTTCTTTTGAAATAGACATGGCAAATTTTTATTTACAGAAATACAAACGATTAAATACCATACCTTGACATGTGAATTTTTTGGATGGAGTTGTGAGTAACAGTTTATCCGCCATTTCTCCTGGTCCGGCGCAACGGGCAATACCCGGTTCTTTATATTCCGACTTCACCCACTCGGATAACCACTGCATGTTACAGTCACAGTAGAGAGGGTTGGCTCCAATTGCTCTGAAAAACACCACACACACACACACACACACACACACACACACACACACACACACACAAGTATTATTTCCTAAGGGAACATAAAGCGATGCTCAGTAGACATTCCCTATAGATTTACTGGCAAAAACAACTTAGAAGAAAATGAAGACATTGGGTTACCCATTTTCCTGGATTATGTGCAACTGAGATTTAGTGAGTCATCACTAGTGTTAACACACACCTGAAATTCAGACAGCATCCAGGTATTTGCAGAGACAGGTTTAAATTGGGTGGAGATCAACGCTGCCTTCATTCACCGATTATTTAATGAGAACGCAATCACGATGCTGGGTTCCGGGGACCCCAATATGAAACCTACATTACTCTTAACTCCCAAGAACTCCTTCTGCGAGGGAGATTAACCTATACACATATATGCACACACACTTCCTTTAGAAGTGCTCTAGCAGAAGGATTTACAAGAGGACTGTGGACAGAGGATAACTCCTTGGGGGACTGGTGGTTAAAATGTCTAAGCTTTTAGATGAGTCAAGTAGGTGGGGAAGGCTGGGGAGGATGTTCCAAGGGTAAAACCAGTGAGACACAGACACAAAGATGAGAAAGTGCCTGGGAAAACAGAGACGCTAGTTCACAGAGCTGATTTAGACGGTCATTGGATGAAGGTCCCTTTACAAAGTGTTTCATTTCAGAGCTTTGGTTGCTACTCACACAGGCAGCAGTAGCGATAGGAAAAGTAATCAAGGCAATAGCTAACATTTACTGCGTCATTCCATCGGCGGGGACTGTGCTAAGCCGTGTATTTACTTGAATTACATCATTTTATCCAAAATAGCAACTCTCTGATGGCAATAGTATTAATAAAGCATTTTACAGATGAAGAACCTGAGGCCAAATAAGTTAACCACTGGGTTTGTAAAATTGCCAAATTTGGGCACAAGAGATACATAAAACAGCATTTAAAAACTGATTAATTCTGATTGATAATTAACTTCAGATTAATAACATTTTAGGTCTACGGTCTACACAAAATTGAAGTTACTGTTTTATTAGAAAATCCCCATAATATGCTTGTAAAATACTTTACAATACTTTACATTGCAACTTTAATGCCCAACTCTAAACAAAAAAACTGGAGTAAAAGCTAAGCTCATATCTGCGTCAGATTCAAACTCTTTTTACAAATAAAAAATGAGCAAAATGATGTTTTTGAGTCATTTGGTCTCTTCCTTAGTGACATTTGCTAAGTCCTTACTATGTGAGGGATGCACAGAAAAAGTGAATAGAGCAGAGCTGCTTATAATCTAGGGAGTAAGAGACAAACGCATACAATAAATACAGGAGTGAACGGAACACAGGACAAAGAAGTTCAAGTCGCCCTCACTGTGAGCGGGGTGGCCACAGAAAGGGTTGTTCCCCTGAGCTCAAGCCACGTTGCCCAGGGCAGCCCTTCCTGCTCCATCACCCTGACCTAGCGGATGGGACGGCCGCTTCCTTCTTCTTTGTGCTGGGTCTGGTCTGCCAGAGAGCACCACAGTCTTGCACCCAGAGCTATTGGCTTTCATTACATTGTGTCTCAGGCAAATGACAACACTGAGTGGTCCTGATGTTGACTTTGAGGTGCTGGGGTTCAAATATGGAAAACATAGAGGTCTTGCCTCCTGCGCCCTAATCGTTTAGTTGGAAGGATTATTCACTGTAGGCACCAAACAATCAGATGTGCAAACACCTGCATGGAGAACACAGCCCCCATAGGACAAATTCAGATGTAGCATGATTGACAACTCACTCCTATCCTTCGCCCATCCCCCTTTCTCAATTTTCTACAGTCTTATTTGGGGTTTGGTGGGTTTGGGAGGGAAGGGCAAAACCAAGAGGGGACATGGCAGGCAACCTCTCTGGGGAAATGGGAGCCCAGTGACACTGATATTTAAGCCAAAGCAGAGAACTGCTCCCCAGGAATGCCCCTGCAGCCCGCCCTAGGAAGGCTGTGGATCCTAGGACCATCCCCCCAACTTCCGTCCAGGTTGGCCATGGTCTTAACAGTACAACCGAAAATAACAGAATCATGAAATTTGACCCAGCTGAGTTTTTGGATCCCATTTATCTCATATTTTTAATTTCTAAAATTGCACTTCCAGGAAATATGGAGGTGCAAATGGCTGCTATAACAAAGAACACAAAAAAGTGTTTCACCCAGTGTGAGGATTTGGCTATTGCCCTCTACCACATTATAAGGTCGTGAACTCGGTCTCATTTATTTCTGCATGGAACCATAGCCATTGCTGAGTAATATTTGCTAAATAAATGAATCTTGTTTGAGGCAACCAGGGTAGGCTTCATGGAAGAGGTGGTACTTGGGATGTGTCTTAGAACAATTGGGTTTGGAGAGACTGAATGGAAGAGAGCCAATATTTTAGAATCAGAGAACAACGAGAGGAAAGGTATTGGCTAGGACGTTGGGTAAGCAAAGAGAACTCTACTAATGGGGAGTATGGGCCAAAAGAATAAATGAAGGCTATCTTGTGGAGTTCACCATATCTACATTGAAAATCTTTACATTTTCTTTAAAACGGAACCATTCACATGTGATGATGTGACAATAAAAGGGGCAGCAGAGGATGCGTGTTGCAAACTCGCTTGCCAGGGACAGCTGGAGCTTAAACCCACATCACGAACTAGGTACTCACAGGTGTGATAATGCAGAAAGATCGTTGAAAGCACCTTCAGGCACAACAGAAATGTCATTTCCATGTAAAGAACTAAAACAAGAAAAAGAAAATTAAATTTCCTATAACCCAGAGAGTTCAGAAAAATCCCCATGCATGTATATGAAACTTCAGTTGATGATAAGCATTTTAAATCAGTGCAGGCAAGATGGTCTAGTCCAGCGTTCTCAACCTGTGGGTCAATAAATAGCTTTGATATTTATTTCAGAAAGCAAAAAATTCGCCAAAACCGGTTTGGCTCAGTGGATAGAGCGTCAGCCTGCGGACTGAAAGGTCCCAGGTTCGATTCCGGTCAAGGGCATATACCTGGGTTGCGGGCACATCCCCAGTGGGAGATGTGCAGGAGGCAGCTGATCGATGTTTCTCTCTCATCGATGTTTCTAACTCTCTATCTCTCTCCCTTCCTCTCTGTAAAAAATCAATAAAATATATTAAAAAAAAAAGAAAGCAAAAAATTAGTTCCTACCTCAAGTCATATGCATAAAATAAATTCTAGGTTGAAGAGTTACATGTAAAAATAAAATTGAAGTGTAGTAAGAGAAAATACAGAAGAGTTCCGTTTTATAAACAGGATAGGAAAGGCTTTCAAAATCATTGTGTAAAACTCAGTAACCATAATGAAAAGGAGTGATACATTTTTGAGAACAGAAAATTTACTCATACTATAAAATATTACATATAAGGAACAGGATGGGGAATATTTGCAACACATATAAGATACGAGGAATAATTCCTTTGTGAAAAGACCTGCAAACTTAGAGTCAAGTGCTAGATGTACAAAGATATGTAAGTTAATAAGGAAAAGATAAAGTACTCAATAAAAATAGGGCAATGATATGATCAGGCTCATAGATTAAGCAGCACAAATGCTCAATAAACAAAATATATTCAAATGCTCGAGTAATTGGAATTGCAAATTAAATCAGAAATGGGAAATAAAGTTGCTTTTGTCATACAACGAAATGAAAGGATTGATGATATTCAATATTGGCAGGAGTGCTTTAAAGCAGGTACTCTATTAAATAGTTGGTGGAAAAAATAAATTTGTAAATTGACAAAATCCCATTTGAGGGGCAATGTGGTGTTTATTTTTTGTATTCTCCCAGTACACTTGACAGTAATTCCCCTGCAAATCACTGCTGAACTTGCTAGCACATTTGTACCAAAGTGGACGTGTGGGCTGTTCTTTAGAGTGATGAACAGAATTATGAAAATTTGGAAGTAAAACAAATGATAGTGAAGATGTGACAGAAAAAGAACAATTCCTATTTATGGCTTTTCAAATTGATATAGCCAGGGAATATGTATATCATCAAAATAACCAAATGGTTTGCCCTCGCCAGTTTTGCTCAGTGGATAGAGTGTCAGCCTGTGGACTGAGGGTTCCAGATTTGATTCTGGTCAAGGGCAATTGACCTGGTTGTGGGCTCAATCCCCAGTTGAGGGTGTGCAGGAGGCAACCGTTCAATGATTGTCTCTCATCATTGATATTTCTCTCTCTTTCTCTCCCTTCCTCTCTGAAATCAAGAAAAATATATTAAAAACAAAAACCAAATGTGTATAAGGGAGGATCAGAAGAGAACATCAAATTGGATAATGGTAAATTCTTAGGGACGGTACTGGGCTTGAGAATCATGTTTTATTTTATATACTTTAAAATTCACTTATTATGTAATTAGCAAAGACAACATTTCCTACATTTCCTTCAAAATTAGTTGACTCTACATAAAACATACCTCTAAATATTGTATATTATCAAATAAACAACTACAGCAAAAACGTGACAGAAGAGAAAATTACATTGTCCAAATTAAAGCTGATGAACAATGATGTAGTCAGATATGCTTTTCCAAATTGGTAGTAAATGCATATAACCGAACACACCCAAGGATCAACAAAGCCGTTAAGCCAGTAGTAAATAGACAACTCGATCCCTGAGAAGAGTTTCTTTGTTGAACATCAGATGCTTACAGTAATCGAAGAGACTTCAATCCATCGAAGGTTCGCGGAGGGATACATCTCAGACGGTTGTAACTAAGAATCCTGAAAGCATATAGAAGCCAAGTGGTCTTACTCAGGCATCCAAAAAGGGTCGGATGTCATTTTTAAAATAAAGTGGCTAAGAAGAAGGTTATTTTAGTATCTTATAAATTGAGAATATTGACACATAATATTTAAAAAAATATTATATTGTTTTAGTGAAACAACCTATATATTTCGTAAGTACAGCCCAGAAAGCTTCCTACCTCCACAGGTGCTGATGCCTCAACTATGCCTTCCCGAAGGTGACCTTCTGCATACATTTGCTTAGGCATCTCCTCTAACCCCACCACAGGTGTAAATATCCCTTCTGTCTTTTATAGAACCCACCGCCTTTTGTAATGTCTGTGTTTGCTGGCTGATTGAGGCATTATTTGTCTGTTTCTCCCAGCAAGTATTTACATTCCTCAAGGGCAAAGATGCTATCTGTCTTGTTTACCAGGAATGTCCAGTGCCTAGAAAATGCACTGTGCCCACGAATTAATGAAAACTCAGTACCGCACTTTCAAACTCACAAGGTGAGGAGCTGGGTCATGTTGCTGAAGCTCTGGTTAGAAAGGGTGCTTATTCGGTTGTTACTTAAGTCTCTGAAAGAGAAAAAGAAGGAAATGGAGTCTACTGTTAGCACAGACATGGAAATATTCATGATTCATAGAAAGAGAAGGTCTTTTTGTTCAAGGTCATAGCAACAATGTTAGCGCTCAGCTTTTACCTGAAAATAACAAGACATCAGGCAACCTTCTAGAATAGACTATAATGTTATTCACAACTATTCATGCATCTTGCTTTGGCCAATGAGGTGTAGGCACCCGAGCCAGTTTCACTTCAGAAAAGATTTAGAGCGAGCTCACTTTCCCCATGTCCTTTCTCCTCTCTCTCCTGTAAGACTTGTGACCTTCCCCAGACCCTGCTACTGCTGCCTGGTCCCAGAACAAAGGCATGTGGAGGCCAGTTACAATGGACACATTGTATGGGGGGAAAGAAACTTTTGTCTTTGAAAGTTCCATCAGTTACACATACTTATCTTCTTGGGAATATATCCTCACGAATATATCCTCTCTCTCTCGCCCTCTCCCTTCCTCTCTGAAATCAAGAAAGACGTATTTGAAAAACCACCACCAACAACAACAAAATGCCTTAATTAAAAACTCTGCTCTGCCCTTGCCAGTTTGGTTCAGTGGATAGAGCGTTGGCCTGTGGACTGAAGGGTCCCAGGTTCCATTCTGATCAAGGGCACATGCCCAGGTTGTGGGTTCGATCCCCAGTAGGGGGCATGCAGGAGGCAGTCAATCAATGATTCTATCTCATCATTGATGTTTCTAGCTCTCTCTCCCTCTCCCTTCCTCTCTGAAGTCATTAAAAATATATTTAAAGAAAAGCAAAAAAACAATTTTGCCCTTGGCCAGTGGTCGGCAAACTCATTAGTCAACAGAGCCAAATATCAACAGTACAACGATTGAAATCTCTTTTGAGAGCCAAATTTTTTAAACTTAAACTACATAGGTAGGTACATTGTTATTAACTTAATTAGGGTACTCCTAAGGCTTAGGAAGAGCCACACTCAAAGGGCCAAAGAGCCGCATGTGGCTCAAGAGCCGCAGTTAGCCGACCACGGCCCTTGGTCAAAGTCACCAATACATACTAGATCATCAGTAAATATCTATTTATTGAATGATAAGTAAATGAGAGAGATGTGAATTATTTACTGAAGCTAAATGGCTATTTATAAGTGCATTTTGTACTATGGGTTATAATTTATATTCAGTGAACTTGATCTTATTTTTGCTATATATATGTGATATATATAATATAATGACATAATATAAATATAACATATAATGAAATATAATCATATATAACATTTACATATACATATTTTGCATTTTGCTTTAGGAAAAATTATGAATATATATGCCTCCATATATTCAACAATGACACAGATATTAGTGAAGATGTATATATTCACTAATGTTTTCCTAAAGCAAAATGCCAAATATATAAATAAGAGAAAAATTCATGAAAAAATAATTTAGGATATAATTTATGTGTGTGTATTTATATTCATGAAATTTTTCTGGAGTAAAATATATGAATCATTAAATGCAAGATCCAGAATAGCTAATTATCCATTCCTTTATTAAAGCACCAAAAGTATCAGTAAAATGGACCAATTAAATTATGAAAATAGTAGGGATGTTATGGAAGCTCTAAAATCCATGTTCTCAACTACTGAAGTACTATACCTAACTTTTAAAAAGGAAATAAATATATCTATATCAGCAAAATGACTCCTTGGTGAAACCATTTGTGGATCTACAAATTCTCATTTTTCATTTTCAAATTGGTTTGGAATAATCACGCACTGTCCCGCAAATGACCCGGTTCTGCTCAAGTGACCCTTTGGAAACTGCAGCAATTTAATGGTTTATTTAACAGAACAAAATGCACGTAATCGCTTGTTGCTGCTGTTAAACAAATAACTAGGGCAGAACAAGGCGCCTTGGAGGGTATTCCTTTTTCCTTAATTTCATAGTTTGTCATCTAAACAGTCCTGGATGCTTCTTACAAAGTGTTTTCCCGTATTTTTAAGGAAAATTGAAAATCATAAGCATCATTTTAACTAACCTCCACCTCCCTAGGGCAGCGATTTTCAACCTTTTTTCATTTCATGGCACACAAACTCATTATTAAAATTCTGCAGAACACCACAACTATATTATAATGTTTGCCGATTTCACAAAAAATAGGTATACCTTTGTTGTTGTTAATCCTCACTCATGTTGTTGTTAATTCTCACTCATTTATGTGAGTTATTTTTTTAGAGAGTGTGGGAGGGAGGGAGGGAAGGAAGGAAACCAATAATGTGCGAGAGACACATTATTGGTTTCCCCCCACATGTGCCCCATCTGGGGCTGGATATAGAACCTGCAAACCAGGTACATGACCTTTGAGTAGGAATCAAACCCATGACTCTTCAGTGCATGGGCCGACATTCCAACCACTGAGCAACACTGGCCAGGGCAGAAAGAGGTATAATTTTGATACATTCAAAATTGTTGGCTATTGTTGTGTTGGCTATTGTCATTTTTTAAATTTGACAACCAAAGGGAAAAGATATCAGTGCCCCTGGCTAAATAGTCAGGCATAGCATGTTTTAAAAATTCTTGCAGCACACCACTTGAAAATTGCTGCCAGAGGGCAATGTTTACATTGAGAAATTCAACATCTTCTGCTACCTCAGTTTCTAGAATTCACCAATTAGGAATAACCTCCTAAGCCAGTCATATTTACTCTAAAACCAGATAGACTTAAACAAGATAAAGTATTTCCCTTTACATTCACTATTGTTGCTAATATTTTGTTTTGTGAGAAATGTTATCAGTTTCTATCAAGGCTACCCTAAGTGTGACATTATATTGGGTGAGGTTATATATTTTTAAAAGCATTTTGCACATAACTAGATAGAAATTTTTGTGTGCTTAAATATAATCTTATATCTACTTTAAAATGGTAAAAAGTTATTTACATACATGAATGAAAAAAAGATATTATCTTAGGACATCAAACCAAACTAAAAAATCAACAACAGTGTTTTGAAATTTATACTCAGAATGTCAGCGTCTTTGTCACATTTTCTTAAATACTGTAGAAGTAAACATAGATTTTATAAAATGAATTTGAATACTGGAAGCCCATAACAATTCATAATTTATTATATAAAGAGAATCAAACCTAATAAACCAGATTTATGTTTCCAGTGAGATTACTATCATCTACCGTCTTTTGTTTAAAGTCAAGAATAAAAATATGTTTTTCTACCTTTCCTTGGCTTGTCATAAAATAGCCCATATTCATTATGAATAGCAGTACCCTTCTTGCCAAATCTTTACAATCCTTTGATACAGACTTAACCATATTTGTACTTTGACGAGAGGACCTTTTCTAGGCCTTGCCATGGCCTGACTGATACACAGTGAAGCCGGAGCTAGTGATCCAGAACCAGGTGAGCGAGGGGGAGCCTCTGACTGTGAGTGAGTTATATTATCCGGAAGGCTCACTACATCTCTGCCCCTTGCTATCCCATTTTCATGAAATAGAATGAGAAGTCAAAGGCAGAAACATACCGTAAGTTACTTACATAAGAGTTAAGTGTTTGTAGTTAGAGAGTTCCTTAGGAACCAATGTGAATTGATTCCCATCCAGGTACCTAAAAACAAGGAAACAATATTATTATTATTACTACTATTATTATTATTTTAATCCTCATTTGATGATATCTTTTCCATTCATCGAGAGAGAGAGAGAGAGAGAGAGAGAGAGAGAGAGAAAGAGAGAGGGAAAGGAAGGAAGGAAGGAAGGAAGGAAGGAAGGAAGAAAGAAAGAAAGAAAGAAAGAAAGAAAGAAAGAAAGAAAGAAAGAAAGAAAGAAAGAAAGAAAGAAAGAAAGAAAAATGCATGGATGTGAGAGAAACACATTCACTTGTTGCCTCCTACACTCGCCTGGAAAGGGGCCAGGGATCGAACCTGCAACTGAGGTATGTGCCCTTGACTGGGTAGTGAAACAGGGACCCTTCAGTCCATGGGCCGATGCTCTAACTACTGAGAAAACCGGCTAGGGCATATTTTAAAAAAGTAACAGTAGTGTATCCTAGAATAGTTGAAGAATATTTCACTCTTATTGGAGGTAAGGAAGCACTTAGTGATTTTTGACTTCAAGATGTCATGTTCATATCCCAGCCGGCGTGGCTCAGTGGTTGAGCATTGAGTGGTTTGATTCCTATTCAGGGCACATGCCCTGGTTGCAGGTTCTATCTCCAGTGTGGGGTGTGCAGGAGGCAGCCAATCGATGACTCTCTCTCATCATTGATGTTTCTATCTCTCTTCCCCTCTCCCCTCCTCTCTGAAATCAATAAAAAATATTTTTAAAAAAGATGTCATGTTCCTAGCTGAGATTGCTATTGAAGAGAAAAAGAAAAAAATCGCTTTGTCCAATCCAGCAGATTCTTTTGTGGATCACTTGGGCTAAATTCTAAAATCCAGGAGAGACTGGCGAGTCCAGTTCTTCGTGGTTTTCTAAGAAGGCAGGCATGTGTCCAGCCATTTTCTTGTCAGCAAGAAGGTTCATTCAAATAAGCACATTTGTAGTCAAACCCCACTTTGCTTGTGTTTATGTGGAGGCAGAACCATGAAAGGCACCCCCTACGGGCAGAACCTCGCCGAGGGCGAGACCACTCTTTACCGCCGTAATATTATCAGCATATTAGTAAACAACAATGAATGTTGTAAAGGAGATATTTGGGAATTTAAACAGAAGTAGATTTCAATTAATAATACCTTAAAATAGTTTTTGCCATTGTATATCTACTTGCTGGTATTACTTATAGGATGTTTCTTAGAAAATCACATTTACCAAGTGCACAAAAATAGCATCTATATGCAAAAGTAATAATCAAATAACCACACGTAAGTAAAGTGTCCCTTTCTGATGAGAGTCAGCAGAATAATCAGAGAATAGATAGGCTCTGGGCTAACTGGCAAGACACCTAAGTAAAGGAATGCTTAAATATCCATGATGACACACACGCATGCGCGCGCGCACCCACACACACTAAATTCTATCTCCTCCCAGGCTCTTCTCTCCCAGAATATGGATGGGGAGGGGTAAACATTCTTTCACTAACTTGGGTCATCTGTATAGAAGTGCCCACAATCAATTCTGGCGCAGGGGCATGTGACCCCCGCTCCTGCCTCAGTGTCGGGGCCAATCTTAAGATCCGGGGTTGAGGTTATATTTTTGCAGGATACAGCAGTAACTGAGAAATTGCCTAAGATAACAGTCTAGTTCAACTATTTAAAAACGAAAACAGTTAGGAAAAGTCACAAATTATCAAAGTACATAGTAAATATTTGATTAAGAGCCAGCACATGAGATGAGTCCTTATGCCTACTCAAAATTTCTGACTATATTTCAACTCCTCTCCCTCCTTTCTTCCTGTAGATAAATGTTTTCTTGTTACCACTAGAGGGCAGCATAATCCCATGTACTTCAACACTCTCCCTTCATTCCAGAATGTAGTGCTATGCATGTTTACATGTAAAACAATCTAAGAGGGAAATTATATGGAACTGATTAAAAATAATAGATACCGTTTGTTTAACATTTTCCACCAACATTATTTCACCAAATTCTTTAATAATTCAATAAAATAAGCACATGGCATTTTTCTAATACAAGCATATATAAAGGGAAAATACTGCTGACTCAGTGTGGTTCTAAGAATAATCTCTCTGGGGGAGTAAACCTAGAATTTACAAGAGATGAGTTCATTCTTTTCATCTCTGTAATCTATTTTCTTTAGCAAAAGAGATTACTTTAAAACATTTATAGAGAAATAGATGGAAGACTTGACTACATGATAAAAGAAACACGGAAATGGCATAGACAGGACATGGATCAAACAGGTTCTCAAATATGGTTTAGTAAGGAAATGAAAGAATGTTAAATATTTTAATGATTTTTAAAATATATTTTTATTGATTTCAGAGAGGAAGAGAGAGGGAGAGAGAAAGAAACATCAATGATGACAAAGAGTCATTGATTGGCTGCCCCTGAGGATGGAGTCCACAACCCGGGCATGTGTCTTGACCAGGAATAGAACCGTGACCTCCTGGTTCATGGGTCGACGTTCAACCACTGAGCCATGCCAGCCGGGCAAATTGTTTCAAAAATCAAGGTCAAAATTATTTAACGGGAACCAGGTAAAATGACTAAGAGATAGCCAGTTAATGGTCCAAGAAGAGATTTAGCATCAAGACAATCTGAATGGTATGCTATGTCCTTGGTGGGGTGCACCTAGAATCAATGCATACAGACTATTCTATAGGCATCTAGCTTCCCAACTCTGGATGGAGGGTAACCTCCTGAACTAAATACACATTAAAGTGAGAACTAAGTCTTTAATTACACACCACACACAAAAAAAATCCAGTGCTTATCATTAACTAACAACTGCGACTGGTAGTCAGAGAGAGAAACCGATCACCTCACAACTATTCAAATCCGAGAGGGACCTTCTGTGCACACATGCTAAGATCGCACGGTTTCTGTCTAAGTGTTCCATTCAGGACCAAATTAAGATTCAGAGAACTGCACAGGATTTGAGAACAAGTTTTTTGACAACTGAAGTGGCATCTCCTTAAACCTCATTAAGAATGTTCCGCATGGACCAAAGTTTATCAAAGCTGCTCATTGGGGGTACTTGGATGCATCCGCATTAATGACAGGTACGCATTTGCATGAGGTACAGTTGGACTTAATTTGTTTTTGATACATGGTTCCATACAGACAAAAATCAATGAGGCAAAATAACTTAATTGCACGTCAGGCATGTGTACATGGCCCGTGGTACACAGATGAAGGAATGGAACAGAGCACGTATGCATAACGTTTAAGCAGTCTAGTCTCTGATTTATTCTATTTCCCACACAGAGCAGCACATAGCACGAGGCCGCTAAGGTGTGGGTGGTGCTTAGTGTCTGGATATTGTGCCTTGGCAATGTACTCTGTGGTTAAATGTCAGTAATGAAAATGTTAGAGATAACTGGCCCCACACCCTTTACAAACCGAGGGACTCTGATTCAAGTCCAAAGGGTAGTCACACATTTCTTTTTAAGGATTATGCCAGCTTCTCCCACCTCCCAGATGTTAATGCACCACATATGGTGAGATGTTCTCCCAGGAGACACAGTGGTAAGGGATACTTAACCAAATGGGATATCCTGACACTGTAGATAAACTAAATATACAGCATTTCCCACGGTGCACTGGATGGGACATTAGTCTTGCAACATATTCCATGGCAAAAGGGCTATAGAAACAAGTAAGTATGGGAGCTACCTCACATTTTACCACCCTCTCTTGGAGCTCCACAGTGCACCTTGGCATAATAAAGGCACTGAGAAATCCTGCAGTGAAAGAAGAGAAACACACACAACCGGCATTTCCCAAGGTCTCTGAACTAGCTTTCGTATTATTTGTTTAAGGTTTTATGTGATACTAATTAATGGCCCCTAGAATGTAATCTGCAAACAGGACTGTAAAAACTTCGGTGTGAAGCCCATTTCCCTTGGAGTATAACATATTCAATATTCAGAAAAGAAAGACAGACAAGCTTTACTTACAATTCAGTGACATCTCTTGGGATTCCTTTGGGCAAACCCTTCAAGCCCTTGTTGCTACATCGGACCACTGTGTCCAAGCAGGTGCACTCCGCGGGACAGCGGGACAGTGGGGAACAGCTATTGTCATCATTTCCTAAATTGCCAAAAGACATACAGGAAAACCCAGATTTGCAGTTTTGAAGAGGTTAGAAATGATTTTATGGCTTTAAATTAACGTAACAAGCACCCATCTCGGGCCATACGATCACAGATGTGGAGGGCAGTAAGGATTGACAGACACCATACGTTTCAAATAGCTCTGTTTCTAGACAGCCGAGGGCAGAATTCCAGAAAATAATGTCCAGTGTGTATCATCAATACAATGATAATAGTTACTGTCTTTGTGCAGTTATTTATATAAATTACACTTTTAATTAGAATCTATGTGTTAACTGAATTAAGGAGACAGACGTGAAGAGGCATAAAGGGACAGAATTATTTCAAACGTTTCGCAAAAATGGTGTGGGTCCTTCGTTTTTAAAAATATATTTTTATTGATTTCTGAGCAGAAGGGAGAGGGAGGGAGAGAGAGATAGAAACATCAATGATGAGAGAGAATCATTGATCGGCTGCTTCCTGCATGCCCCACACTGGGGATCCAGCAAACCCGGGCATGTGCCCTGACTGGGAATCAAACCCTGACCTCCTGGTTCATAGGTCAATGTTCAACCACTGAGCCACACCAGCCGGACAGGGTCCTTCATTTTAAAGTATGAACTCAAATCAGTTCTGCATTCACTGGCAATAATTACAGAGCCTGACAGGGTTACTCCAATAAAATGCCATGATACATAGAGTGCATGAAAAAGCAAAAATTATTACTTTTGTTGGATTTACTAGCATTTCTATTTTAGAAGTCAATTGCTTTTCTCATTTGGAAATGATAGCTACTAGAAGAGATGCTTAGGGTAATAAAGAAATGTTAAAACGAAGCTGTAAAAACAGTACCAACTGCCAGTTGGAAATTGGAAAATCTACAGCCTTCAAAAGCACAAAGTAGATTTGGATAGGAAGGTGCCCTCTGAGAAAGGAAGTGTCCTCTGGCTAAAACATAACAAAGCAACGAAAAAGATGCGCAAGGACCATCTTTGGACGGATACGCTGGGCAGCTGCACCCTTAGCATCAGCCCAGTCACTGGACGCCTGGGGGCCACAGGCTGGGCGCGGCCTTCTTACCATCATCACAGGTGAAGTCTTGAATGGCCACATCCTGGATGGGGATCTCTTTGAGGAAGTAGGGTTTCTGACAGCGAGGGTTGCCCGTTACAATTCTTTTCTTCCGGAGCCATTCTCCCAACCAAGCCAGGTAGCAGTTACAGTTGAAAGGATTGGCCAAGAGGTTTCTAAGCGCCACATGCAAGCAATGCAGAGTTGAGTTCAGTCAGGGTTTCTTAAAAAAGAAACCTTCTTATTTCTCAAAACCCCATTCTACCACTTCCCACACGATTTCTGGTGAAATGGTTCCTTCTGTTTCATAATCCCCTCCAGCCCCCGATTCATAACCCATCACAATATATGGGATGCATTTTTTTTTTTGCTAAAATATTTATGTGTAAAATTTATAAAATAACAAGACTTTCATATGCGGAATTCTTTCAAATACTTTCACGCAAAAAAATAAAGTGAAAGCAGCAATTTAGGGCTTATGCAGTGGATCCTGAGGGATAGCTCATTTAGAGATCATTTAAACTTGTCTGAGGTCTGAGCTGCTGTCAGACTCCCCTGCCCTGATAATGCAGCAACTTAATATAAAGATGAAGGCTGATTACCTTATACTATTGAGTTTAACCTGACAACAGCTATTTCATTAATTTGTCATTTCAAGATTTCCATTTCTTATTTGCTCAAGAGAATAGGTTTCCCATCGAAGCTGACAGCTGAGTTGATTAAATGCCAGTTATAAAAATGAATTCACTTCTACAAATCTCCGCACTTTTGGCATCTCACCACTTCAGCACAAACCTATTGACGATCCCATTATTTATAAACATGCCATGTTTAATATGCACAAATTAGTCACCCCATGTAAAATGTCGCACTTTATGTGGGAAGGGGATCAAGTACTTTCCTGATGGAGGGATGCTTTCCTCAAATTATTTCTTCAGCGACTTGAGCTATGTTGAACATGCTTTTTTCCCCCCCTTCTTTTTTTGTTCTTTCTAACTACCTTTAGAGTTAGACTAGTATGTCACCATTACAGGAGAATCTGATTTGATTTGTAAGATTTATATTTTCAAACACTGCTTCTTAGATACTGATATGTAATATGCTTGCAATGCATTGTTCGGAGAGGGGTGTGTGTGTGTGTGTCTGTGTGTTTGACACTTTCTAAGTTCTGTGTCTAGACCTAACCTACATAACATATCCTTCTGGAAAGGCTCAACCTATTTCTTTAATATTTTCCTAATGTCACAGTTCACGCCCTCTAGTGAACAGCCCTTCTTGCTGGTCAGGTCACCCCGATGCAGCCCCTGTCACTGTGAATGGCCCTTGAGCATGGGGTGGTGGAAATGACCCTACCAACTCTGTTTGGATGATACTTATACTGAAGAGATGCCCGTGCAGGAACACTCAGGGAAAGCTACAGCATTTCCTTTGCTTGCAGCAAAGTCGAGTAATAATAAAATTAAAATTTCAAAATGAAGCCACAGGACATTATTATTTTAAAAAAACTGATTGAACAATACTATGATCTTGGTTACAGTTTCATATAAGATAGTAGGTAATCTTTTTAGAGAAAGTTAAAATAAGTTTAACATGAAGAAATTTGTCTTAAAAAAACACCACAAAACAAAACACCACCACCACTTAATCCTTGATCACATTTTTATGAAATGCCTAACAGTGCATTAAAGTGCTATCAATGAAAGTAATAAATGTAACACAGAGGCCCAAGTAATACACAGATGAAGACTATTTTTCATACTCACAGAGTAGATAAGGAATGGAGAGTGTCAAAGGCCCCTGGTGCAATCGTAGTAATTTGATTATCATATAAGGAAAGCAGCCGCACAGAACTCAGCCCTATGAAGCTGTCATTCCCCACACAGCTGATGCGATTACTTCTCAACATCCTGAGAGGGGAAAAAGAGAACATTGTTATGGAGATAAAGCATCAGGCAATCACTTTTGCCTATTTGAGGACCAAGATAACCCCTCTTTGCAAATCTGTAGCGGTCAGGACTGTTTCCTGAATGTTCTCTAGTCATTAGGAAGCCCTGTGGCTATGTACTGAGAGCCTTGTGCAAAAATAAAACAATGATTACCCTCAGTTACAAAAAGCAAGGTGAGCCTAGGCGTGGATTTCCAACCCCACCTGATGAGGGGAGGATGCGTCCCTTGGATGTCATAATTTTGTTTGCCTGATTACATAACGTCCTAAGGCACCTGCAGCTCTGTAAGCCAGTTAGGCCCTGTGATCTGTGTATTCACTGCAGTGCTGCATTGAAGGCTGAACAGAAAGGAGGCAGAACAGAATCAATAACCACAGCAGATGAAGGACGAAGGGCATCTCAAGGACTTACAGGCCAAGTCAGTGTCAACATCAGCGGGGGAGTCAAACTTGACTGAACGTCCACAGAGTCTGCACACATCATTTCAATTATGAAAACTGCTTCATTGCTTTAAGTCCAGAACTCAAAAGAAGCAATAAAGATCTCAGTTGTTCACAGTGAAGGTGAAATGGGTCTTCTCTTTAAACAATTCTGACCATTTTTTTTTCTTTTTCTTTTCTTTCTTTTTTTTTTAGTCATTAATAGGATTAACACTGTGCTCAAGTTTTGGCTCTGTTCTTGATTTTTTTTTTTAAACTGATTATTTGTGGGGCTTAGAAAAATTGCAGAAGGTTTCTAAAATCCCCACGTCAAAATGAGTCATTGCCATAAGTCTTACTCAGAAATGCTGAAAAGTTCATTTCTTTCCCTTAATTTTTCTAATTGTGAGTTGATGACTCTGAAGATTGCAAGATGTAAAAAAAAAAAAAAAAGAGAGGCAGAACAAATGAACACCGAAGTGTTCCTTTAAAATCCTAGAATAAATAAGAAACACCCACTTCTTCATCCTGCCAACTCATGGGTAAGAAGAAAGGAGGAAGCCCTCATGAAGACATTTTATGTGATGGCACAAAGGCACAACAGAAAGTATTTCTATCAGCTCCACCCTTCACCATAAAGAATAAAGAGCACTTGGTCTCACTCTTGTTGGAGTGAGGAACGCCTGGAAGGAGTTGAAGAAAGCTTAGCTTTCTGTCACTACAAAAATCCCTACCACCTTTCACCTGCGAGTGGGGATTCAAACCAAGACTCACTGAAATATGGACATGCACTGCTAAGAGATTTAGTAGTCCCGGAGGGTTAAGAACTCGGGGGACAGTGGGGGAGTCTTGCGAAAATCTTTATAGCTCCAAGCTGAAAGTTACCACTGAGCGGAATATAAGGTCCAGATAAAGCTGCCTGAGGCCTCTGACTCCCCTGAGCTTGGCTCTGAATGCTCCGTTATGTTCGTTGCGATACAGTGCGATTAAGGAGTGAGCCAGTTGGATGTCTGGCTGAGGTGCCCAAACGTAAGAGGCCCAAAAACAGGGCTAGGAACATAATGAAGGAGAAAGATGAATCCTGTGAATGAAACTAGTCAGAAGAGATGTTTTGATAAGGTCTTTGCTGTGGTGTTATGAATGGAGCTGTGTTCCTCTAAAATTCATATGTTGAAGCCCTTGATACCCAATGTGATTGCATTGGAAAGAGCGTTTTTAGGGAGGTAGATAAGGTTAAATGAGATCTTACGGGCGGGGCCTTAATAGGATAGGACTGGTGTCCTTGTAAGAGAAAGGGACACAGAGCTCTCTGTCCCCCCAGGCACAGAGGGAAGGTCAATAAAAACACAGCGAAATGATGGCAATCTAAAAGCCAACAAAAGAGCCCTCCCCAGAAACCAACCCTCTCAGCACCTTGACCTTGGACTTCCAGAACTGTGAGAAAACAAATTCCTGTTGTTTAAGTCATCCGGTCTGGTTTCTCACGACGGCAGCCCAGGACAGACCAATACAGTTGGAGTTACAGTTCCTGCTCCTCCTACTGCCCGTTCAAGGAGAAGGTTCCAATGACAAGGAGTCCCTCAACTATTGTCTCCGAAGGAAGAATTCTGCTTGCTGCAGGATCTGAGTTTTGCTGAGTGACCTGAGACAGCTTGGGGGTGGGGAGCGGGGGCAGGAGTAGATGCAGCCACCCGTGGTATAACTTTTCTGCCTTCTTCTACACACTCAGTATCTCTGTCCTAAAAGGCTGAAGGAATATTTGAATATTTGCATAACATCTTGAAGAGGCTCCAAGTTACCCACGACAGGGGTCAGCAGGTGGCAGCTGGGTCCTGCTGGATGGTTAGGTTCCAGGCTGTGCCTCAAGCAGCACAATTCTACTTCCCTGGGCAGAGGCTGTTGAGCAGGATTTGAAATTGGGATGCTAGTAACATCCCCACTGACTGGAGGAGAGCTCTCTGCCCGTGATAAAGAGCAGGCCATGGACTTCCAGGCTCTCAGTGCCCTGGTTGTGGCTCTGAGGGCTGAGGGAGAGGAGAGGGTTTAGGGGAGACAGTGGAGCTGGGGCCCCTCTCCACTACCATTGCCTAGGGCTGCAGCTTGGTGACAAAGAGTTTCCTGCTGTCTTCAGAGTTTGCTTTGTGTCTCTCCCAATGTTCAGGCCACCACTTTTGTCAAACATAATTACATACTTTGGAGATTATAAAAAGTACACAAGTGCTCTGTAGAAATCCAAGTAACTCTAGCGTTGTCCTTAGGAATCAATCCAATTTCATCCTCCTTGGCCAGCAACCTTTTAGAAACATACAGAATTTCTTTTCCCCAAGCTCACAACCCCGGGGCAAGTGAGTACTCCTAACCCTTGGCACATTTGCTTTGAAATTGGTAATAAAAGTTCCAACACCAGTCAGTGTCTTTTGCATTAAGACCTTGCAGGGCAGCCAGAGGGGTTCCCCAGGTGAAATGATGTTCTGCCAGGGGGCTGGAGCAGATGCTGAAGCCAGGGACCTGGGTCCAAGACACAGTCTTAGAAGGAGGGATTTGAGGAAAAGGAAGAAGAACCATTGTTCTGAGGCTGATCAGAGGATTTAAGCTCCACAAGGAGTAGAGCAAAGACCTTCTTGTTGTGGAATCGCAGCCAGGAGAGACCCCTTTTCTCTTCTGCAGGCAACATGCTGAAGTCAGGGTATTAGAGGAACAGACAATCTGCATCCACAAACAACGCGCGCGCACGCGCGCGCGTGTGTGTGTGTGTGTGTGTGTGTGTGTGAGAGAGAGAGGGAGAGAGAGAGAGAGAGAGAGAGAGAGAAAGAAAGAAAGAAAGCGCTACTATGGCTGGGGTGATGAGGAAGAATGGAATCTCCATCCCCTCCCAGGATTGTAATGACCATGAAGTATAATCCTGTAGAAGAATCACAACTCGATGAGAATACTTACAATGTTTTGAGGCTTTCCAATCCCTTGAACATCTTATGCTGCACATTTTCCAAACGATTACTAGTGAGAAGTATTTCATTTACACCAGATGCTCCTTCGAAAGCTCCCTCTTCAATGTCTGTAATCTTATTGTTGCTAAAGTTTCTAAATAAAAAGTGTTGAAACACAGGTTTTACACAATCTCTTTCTCACAATGAGGGCACCGAGACATGTTTGATCATTTTCTCCTACTGAACAGTCTCCCACCATCTCCAATCTCTGCCCTGCCCAGGGCTCTGAAGGGACACCGCTTCGGGATTCCACCAAGCCAAAGCCATAACACTTCTGAGGGGTAATGTTTATGGTGAAAGATACCAGCTTGGTCATTGTCAACATGATCTGAATGGGTCTCTAGGAGTATACAATTCTTGAGGTCAGGTATTGAGTTGAATAAACCTTTGTTTGCCACAAAACTTAATAAGGAACTTTTCAAAGAAATGCTCCTGATTAAGAAAGTTGACTGAATTAATGACTAAAAGAAGGCAACGGAGTAAAAAGGAGGATGGACTAAAATATTCCAGCATTTAGATAGCTTCAAAGATATATCCAAATATAAGTTTGTTTCCAGGGAAATTTCTCATGTAAAAATGGGTCAAAACAATCAACTTCACTGTCAGAATTTTGTGTGATATGAAAGACTACAATGTTTGCCTGGAGGGCAAGAATGTCCAGTTGAGGCAACACCTTTCTATACGTTCCCTCTTTCTCTTTCTCACTGCTCATTCCAAGACCAGGAATGTCCACAGAACAAGGGTGATTTTTACGTATCATTTTATGCCTCTCAGAACATTGCCCATAGTAGCTTCTCAAAAAATATATATTGTATAGAAGGGAACCTTATAGCTAAACAATAACAACAACAACAAAAAAGAGCAGTTCATGTCAGAGAAAAAGGAGGACAACTAAGCCAGTAGAAACTCTTTGGGAGGCAGTATATAACCCGGGGGTCAAGCACACAAAAGTAGTTTTAGTCCTCTCTGCCTCTTATAGTCTATGTGACTGTGGGCCAGTTACTTGTATAAGAGCACGGGTATCATGGAAGAATCCTCCTTCCCTCTCTCATATGAGGAGGGTGCTCCATGGACTCTTGGCCTCTGCCCTGTGTCTCCCTCCCCTCATTCTCAGGGGGGTGGAGTACTGTTTTGAATGTTGCTGAAACTGCTGAGCTGAGAAAATTATTTTGAAATATGAGTTGTAGATATGTAGTCACACAGATGAGCTATCAAGCCAGTTTAGCAATTATTAATTTTGACTATCTCCTAATGAAAGTTTAATGAAGCAAAAAGTCAAATAGTTGACATGAAAGTGCTGAAAGAGAAATAACAGCACGGTTTGGGGAATAGCACAGGAAGTTACAACACATGACTGCCCTCCCCCCCCCCCCCCCCCCCCCCATGTGCTTAGATGCTGGATTCCTGCTGTGGGCCCACAGCAGACCAGCTGTCTGAGCTACAGAAAGATGCCACTGCTCTGCTAGGGAAATGGAGTTGGCATCATTGGAATATACAGAAAAATGCCAATTACTCTGGTTCCTCTCGGAGATTACCCTCAATTCGTGCCACAGGTAGTCATTATAGGAACATTTCTCTGGATTTTTTATATTTTCCAATTTCCAAAGAAATCGAAATAAAACTGCCAAGGGGTGGGGAAAACACAACAAAACTCAACAGAAATTCACAAAGATGGCTAATGCACGGCTTACATTTTACGTAACTGAGGAAGTTTCTTGAAGATTCCTGTAGCTTCCAACACGGTGAATTCATTATTATTGAGACGCCTAGGGAAAGAGAAAGAGCAATGTTTCAACACCAAGGGTCAGGAAGGGATTGCGTTTTATTTCTCATACAGAGGGATACCATTATTTGATGACCACCCTGAAGCAAACTATAGGACACATATCATGGAAGATCTGTGGGAAATGCCCTCGCGCCCTCAATATCCATGGAGGATTGGTTCCAGCACCCCCACACATACCAAAATCCATGGGTGCTCAAGTCCCTTATATAAAATGATGAGGTATTAGTATATAACGTACACACACCTTCCTGATTACATTAAATCATCTCTAGATTACTTATAATACCTTATACAATGCAAATGCTATGTAAATAGATGTCATGTTGTATTGTTTAGAGAATAATAAGGAAATATGCCTGTAGATGTTTCACCTTTGGAACAGGCCACCACTGTAGGCCTAACTATGTGTGAGTAGGACATGTCAGCAGCAAAGTAACTTTAAAAAATATTTTTGACTTAAGGTTGTTTAAATTTGCAGATGTAGAACCCAAGACTATGCAAGGCCAACTATACTGAACTTTTTCCCCATTTCACTCAAATTTTAATGATCAAAATAAAATATATAAGAAGCACATAGCAGAGAAAGCCAATAATTGAAAATCAGATTAAACTCTCTTATCACAAGCTTTATTTTTACTGTCCCCTCCCTAAGAAAGCATTTTAGGCCATTTTTTTTCCCTAATCACTTACTCCATAATTTTTATTTATTTAAAGGCTTTAGTGTTATATAATGTATATGCCATGAAGTTCACCCTTTTGAAGTATATAATTCAGTGGTGCTTAGTATATTCACAAAATTGTGACACCATTTTTGCTACTTAATTCCAGAATATATTCATCACCCAAAAAAGAAGTCCCATACCCATTAGAAATCACTCTCAATTTGTTCCCATGCTACCTCACTTCTTGGCCACCACTAATTTACTTTCTGTTTCCATGGATTTTCCCATTCTGGTCATTCCATATAAATGGAATCATATTAAATGTGGCCTTCTGTGTCTTTTTTTTTTCTACTTTGAATAATGTTTAACAAAGTTCAAACTAGTTTTGCATTTATCAATACTTCATTCCTTTTTGTGGCCAAATACTCCTCCATTGTATGGACATACCACATTGTTTATTCATTTATCAGTGGGAGAAGATTTGGGTTGCTTCCACTTTTAGATTATTATAAATAATGCTGCTCTGAACATCAGTGCACAAGTTTTTCCGTGGACATATATTTTCAGTCCTTACATCTGTGTGAAATTGCTGGGTCACATGGGAAATGGAGGTCTAACTGAGAAATAGCCAAACTTTTTCCCCAAAGGGCCTACATTATTTTACAGTCACAGCAGCAATGTATGAGGGGTCCTATTTCTCTCACTTATTATTGTTATTTTTTTGTGTTCGTTTTAATGGCCATTCTAATGGGTGGGAAGTGTTACCGCTTTGTGGTTTTGATTTGTATTTCCCTAATGCCTACTGATACTGACCATTTTTTCATGTGCTTATTGGCCATTTGTATATCTTCTTTGGAGATATGTCCATACAAGTAATTGACTACTTTTTAATTGGATAATGTACATTTTTATTTCTTAATTTTATGGTTAAGTTGTAAGAATTCCTTATTCATTCTGGATAGGAGTCTTTTATCATAATATATATGGTTTGCAAATATTTTCTTCCAGGTGCTAATTTTTAAATGTATAATTTTTAAAAAAATTCTTAATTTCTTAAGACACACACGGCCCTGCTTCTAATACAATTCTTGATTGACAAGTAAGCCTCCTTAACGCATTCTCATGCTGGAAGATGGGATTTGGATTTACTGTTTGTAGTATTATAGGCAATAAGCATAGCTCCCAACACGACTGTAAAAATAGAGTTCAGGGCTTTGGCTGCATGCTCTCCATGCCTTTCTGGAAGTCCCAGAGCTCTGGAATAGCTTAATGAACTAACAGGAATAAAAAAGCACCACTATCATCACAGGGAGCTAGTTTCTGTCATCTCTCTGAAAGCATTACATTATTTTTAATTATTCCAATTGCTCAAAATTCATTAAGTAACAGGCACGAGTTTAGACACAGTGGGAGATCAACTATAAAACACAGTCCCTGCCATCGAGGGGCCGTAATCTCGTTGAAGACAAAAGGATTATGCATGCACAGAAAGACAAGCAACTATGCAAAGTGGATAATGACAGATACCAGATGGTGCTACATATAAACATGGCTACGATGTTAAGAAAAATGATGAGATTTCACCAGGCTTTTCTTGGATTTTTTAGAACACTAACATTAAACGTCTCACTTAGAAAAGTCAGTAAAGGCAAAACGTCCACGGCATAGTACCTATAAATGATTCAAGGAACATATTTTAGCAGCAAGCATGTGCCAGGCCCTTTGTTAGGGTGATAAATATAAATCTGATCACACTCTGTCTTTTCAGCTTTTCCTGCTATCCTACCTTTTGTGTTTTAATACCTGATAATCACCGAATCCTTCCAGCCATGAGTCAGTGAGATAATAAAGCAGATAAAAAAGATTGTCTTTTTCAATTCATAATGAACAGTCAAAATGGTGATTCTCAAACTACTTTATATGGTTGCTGTAAAGACTAACTATGCAAAACATCTATGCATTGTTTAGAAATGGGTTTGGGCATAAATAATGCCTAAGAATTAAATATCAAGTGAATGCTATTATTAGTAGTATTACTAGGTACTAGCTAGATTTTTGAGAGATAAATTAATTTCTGTAATTGTATCTTGGGCCAGAAAGAAGAAGTAAGATAGCCTCTAAAATATTCTTGGCCCTAGCTGGGTGGCTCAGTTAGTTGGAGCATCATCCCATACACCAAAAGGTCGTGGGTTAGATTCCCAGGCAGGGCTCATATAGGAGGCAACTGATGGATGTTTCTCTCACACACCAATATTTCTCTCCTTCTCTTTCTCACTTAATCTCTCTCTAAAATCAATAAACATATCCTTATATGAGGATTTATATAATATATATGTATATATTATACACACACACACACATATATATATATATACATGTATATTCTTGTACATAGAAGAGTTATGCAAATGTGTATTAACAAAGATCAATGTAATTATTGAGAATAAAAGGGCAAGACAAAAATCCTACTATTTTGATGCTTTTGTTTCCTCCATCCCAATCTAGATTCTGTAGGAAGAGGGACTTACAGTTCTGCAGTGTACTGGAGAATGTGTACTGGGGGATGTGTACTGGGGGATGTGTACTGGGGATGTGCACTGGGGGATGTGTACTGGGGAATGTGGTCTGGGATTCTGGGGGCAGAGGGACTTACAGTTCCGCAGTGTACTGGGAATGTGGTCTGGGATTCTGGGGGCAGAGGGACTTACAGTTCCGCAGTGTACTGGGAATGTGGTCTGGGATTCTGGGGGCAGAGGGACTTACAGTTCCGCAGTGTACTGGGAATGTGGTCTGGGATTCTGGGGGCAGAGGGACTTACAGTTCCGCAGTGTACTGGGAATGTGGTCTGGGATTCTGGGGGCAGAGGGACTTACAGTTCCGCAGTGTACTGGGGAATGTGGTCTGGGATTTTGGCGAGCTTTTGATTGGAGCAATCGACTGTGGTCCCTTCGCAGCGTGTGCACTGGGGATGTGTACTGGGAATGTGGTCTGGGATTCTGGGGGGAGAGGGACTTACAGTTCCGCAGTGTACTGGGGAATGTGGTCTGGGATTTTGGCGAGCTTTTGATTGGAGCAATCGACTGTGGTCCCTTCGCAGCGGCACTTTTCAGGGCAAGCCAAGTCCGCAAAGCAGTCCCCACTTAATTTTGATCGATAATCTTCTGTACCTATTGGGGAGTCAAGTCAAGAAAAATAAAATAAAAGAGATACTGAGTCTAAAGGTCAGAATGCTTGTTAATTTGTAGGAGGAAAAAAGGAAGATAACTATAGATTATGCAGCAGGGAGACAACTTGGGGGAATTTGGTCAATGGATGTCAGGAGAGGGTTAAAACAAGGGCTCGGAATTTGCTGGAAAAAAGAGTAACTAGATTCACAGGACAGGAAACATTAATAGAGATGAGCTTTTCACAGCGGTACTGTCTGCTGATCCGGTTCTGAGCCATTCTAGCCTATTTGACAGCTAAGCACACAATGGCTATTTCGTTGTTAAACAGATTTTTTTTTTCTCAGCGTCAAGAATTTAAACTGTATCCAGTCATCCACATCTCCCTATATATCATTTTAAAATTAGGGCTTTCCAGGCAAATAGATGTACTCAGGTTTTTAATTTTTCTATGGTCTTTGATTATTCTCTCCCTCTCACATACTCTTCAGAAATGCCTCCAAGGCCCTCATTTTTTTTTTCCATTTTGATTGTATCAAGAGAGACCAGTCAATCCTGAATTAAGCCTCAGCAGCTTGCCATGCTGTAGAAAGCTGCGTGACGTTCCATGGTGCTTGACGGAACCATGTTTTACTCATACCTGGCAACCACATGGTTAGATCAAGCACAACAGAAAATCTCGCTACATCATCACTACACCATCCACTAGGCCAGGGGGAAGACGGAGAGGAAAGATGAAGGGAAGCAGGAGAGAAGCTACAGACGTTCTGGAGATGTTGTACTGTGTACGTAACATGCATTCGTCCCATAGAAGGTCTATGACCGTAGTGAGAGCCTTACTACCGAGGGTTCCTGGAAACACAAAGGGGCTACACGGAAGGGTGCCTCCCCCGTCCCTCAGAGCTGCAGAATGGAAACAACCGCTTTCGGGATCAACATCCAGGAAGAAGTTGGAGGTGAGCTATAAGGACAACAGAGAAGCTCAAAAGATCTGTGGTTTCTTCTTGGGGGAAAAAAAAAGGGCACAAAAGACCAAGACTAGAAGGTACATCAGGATTGAAAAGGGAGGATAGTATGTTTCAGATCAGACACTTTTACTTACAGCCCAAATGGTGAACTCCTGCAAAATTAAAAATCACCCAGAAGGAAAGAAAGACAGTAATCCCCGTTAAGATTAATCGGCATATATATATATATTCACAACTAACTAAGGTCTCTTTCTTCTTTTCTTACTGTGGCAATGATTGGGGAATGGCATGTGCTTTGTAAACTTTTCTAATAATTTTTTGAAGCAAAGGGGTCTTGCAGGAAAAGCAATGGCATCCAAGATGCACAGCACAAATTAAGCCCTTGTCAATTCCTTGAAAAGATGAATTCTCTGCAAGATAGATTTTCTTTTGAGTTATCACGGTAATATCTAGAATGCCAGACAGAACAGTGGTAGGCAAGTAAACATGTGAAATTAAGTGAGAAACGAATCATGGAGAGCTGCAAGGACTATCATGAGCATGTTTACATTAATCCTTAGGTTGTGGCTAACATGCTTTTGAATGACCTTTCCAATTTATAAATAATGTCATTCAGTTAAAAGGAAATCAGATAAATGTTTTCAAAGCTGAATATAATAGTTTCATTACATTTGGAAATTAATGCCATGACATTTATTGAAAATCTGTTGTACCGTGGTTGAAGCTTTTGTTTTAAAATTAAAATCAGAAAACACTGGGAACAAAGTCTAAATAAAGGTACAATAGGTATCTTACATTAAAAATAATCCACCTTCAATACAATGACAGTGATTCTTATTTCATGGCTCAAATTTTAATTTAAAGCTGGGAAAAAGTATTCTTCTGAGTCCTGAATTCTATAATTATTATTTTAAATAATGCAAATTAAATGATCAGATATTGACAATTAAGCTGTGATATCTGATAGAGAAGGTATTTTCCAAAACCTATTTTGGCTGTTGTCAATAAAGGGCCAAAATGTATCAGAATTTACTGAAACAACCTGACTTGTTCTTTATTTGCTGAACTGAAATATTGATTTCTAAATTCTTAATGAATTATATTTAAAATAACCCTCGCTGGTTTGGTTCAGTGGATAGAGTGTTGGCCTGCGGACTGAAGGGTCCCAGGTTTGATTCTGGTCAAGGGCATATGCCTGGGTTAAAATAATATATTATGTAATAAAATAAATATTTCAAATATATTTAGTGTAATAGTAAGTAATGAAGTATATTAAAATATAATAGATTAAATAATTTGGCAACAATGATATTAACCACTAAAATTTGGGGATTTAAATAATATAAATGTTTTATCCCAGAGGTGTTCCAGTGTTTAGAATATAACTTTTCTGGGGGTAAGTAATAGCTTTCAGATAACTTTCTTCTTAAAAATTAGGTAAAAATAATGAATTTTAAAGATTGCCAGTGAAAGCCAATCAACCGCTGTTCAACATGTTACTTTTTATTCAGCCAATGTAATTTATAAAATATTATTTAATCATTCAAGCTCAAAATAAGTAATAAAACAAAATCTGTTATTCAAATAATAATTCAATGATGGCAAGCAATACCTATCTCCTTAAAAGAGAGACCAAACCCAGAATTCTTTAAAAAAATAGATATGGTTTTGCACACTAACACTACAGATTATATTTTTATTTATAGATGTTAAAATACATTATAGTCTAGAATATACCCAGGAGATGGTGAATGTGGCCAATCAATCACTACTTAACATATATTTTTTAAATATAATCATTTTAAAAAAAACAAGTCAAGAGGCATTTTACACAATTGGCAGGCAAGGAAAAAATAAGAACATATTTCAAAGAGCTAGTTCTAGAATCCTCAGCCTTGATCCTGTTAGGATTGTAGTGGTAAAACATTTCAATTACTTTTCTAAGCACATTTCATCATTCATTCATCAGCCTAAATTATTCAAGGCACTCAGTGCCCATGAACTTTCATGCTTTCAGGATGCACGTCAATGTTGCTTTTGTGGAGTTAAACTGTGACCCCAGGTGTGCAAGGATGTGAAGTCACAGAGCAAGTGCAAGTGCATTTCAATCAGCAGGAAGCTGCTGTTTTTGCATAAAAAGTGAAGCAGCAGCAAGCCAAGTCAAGCAAAAAGTCACAGTTTTCTAGTATGAGAACTATAAAAAAGTAAATCCCGTGACTGAAAACCACAATTCTGTGTGCTGGTAGCTGATTTCATGTGGAACTAGCTCTTTGACAACAGGGAGTCTCTGTCTTTAAAACCAGCTCAACAAGCTACATTTTAAAAACAGGTTGAAAGATCAGATATACAACGTAAGGAGAGAAAATGGTTTAAGTAGAAGGCCATAGGTTCAAACATTTTAGCTACTGTGAGAAATTTTAGGTAATGTGCCAAAGTGAGAGAGAGGGAGAAAAAAGGTGGGTGCTTAATAATATCTATATTTAACATCAGACGCTGCATGCAAAGGTCAGGTGTTCGGGAAATGGCTACAAGTGATCTATGCAGAGTACATCTATCTACACAGCACCCACTGTACTTTCAAAAGCATGCATATCAAAGTTTTAGAAGCTATATTTTTTAAGGTGAGGAAAGGGTGTCTGTAGTTAGTCCTACTACCGAGCAAAACCTACCTGGAATGAAATACTGCTCTTTAGCTAAATAAAAAAAGAGACAAAAAATAGAAGACGTACCTGAATGTCAGCAAGCAGAGATATGAGTTATATTAGATTAAGAATGGACTAAAGTTACTATAGGTAATTAAGTGAACATGTACATTTTCAGCTGGGGCTGAAGTATAATAATGTACAATGAGTAGTAAACACATCTAGAACCTTGGGCAACAATCAGCTTTGCCTGGATATTAGCTTTTTAGTATGAATTAACTTGCCGGATGTGAACTATGCCTGGAGTGGTAGGGTAGCATACTACTCAAAACATACAGAATGTATTTTATCATAAGAAAATAGAAAAGATTAGACCAAAGCAAATACTAAATTTGAATGCAGTAAGCTTTCCATTTAATAGTAATACAACGCATCTAGAGTTAGCTTTCTATCAATAAATGTAATATTCCTGACATGTTAACAGGTGGCCTTTTGGGAAAAGAAATGTATCCTTACAGTCCTATTCAAAATAAGAGAATGCAAAATGAGAAGTCAGTATCCAGTAAGGGATCAGGACATTTCCCCCTACTACTGAGCCTGAGCAAATCATGTGACCAAGTCTCAGTTCATTTCCTGAAGCAATGAAAACATGATTAATTACCTGGGGTTCCTCGACGGAGAATACTACAACAAACATGAGACTTAACAGGCTTCAAAGGCACTGAGAGTTAACTAAGAGGCCCCTGTTCAGTTCGGACCCTGGGAATACAGTGTGAAGTAGCCATGCATCTTTTTTTCTTGGCCAGCAGCCTATTTCTTCTGCTTCATCTACTGTTAAAAAAAAATGGTACACCTAGGAGGGCTATCTGAATTGTGTTTACGGTTCTCTTTATTTTTTTCCATATGTATAAAAGACAAAGACATATGGTTCTACAACATTTGGTAATTCAGCCAAAGGCCAATTGTCTCTAGCTGTCCCATAACCACTGTAGTTGGTGACACAGGGGGAATGCCACATGACGTCAGAAATTACCTGAACAACGGAATTTCTTGCTTTTGATCTGTCCGATCCTTTTGTTTGCCAGACGCCGGGGGCTGGTGCAGCGGGCACCACTGGTCTCGATCGGGTTGGTGTGGAGATAATCCGCGAGCCACTTGAGATGGCAGTCACAAATAAAGGGGTTTTGGGCCAAATGCCTTTCGGAAACACACACAGAACACTTTTATGCACGACTTGCAAGGAACTCAACACCCCAGTTTTGAGTGAAAACAACGGTCATCAAATATGATCCGAACAGCATGTACATACATGGTCTGAATGGCCCGGAGAGGCGAGAAGGTCCCCTTGGCGATGGTCTGGAGCTTGTTGTCGTATAAGGAGAGAAGGTTCAGGTTGTGCAGGTCCTGGAAAGCATCTACCCGCAGGCAGTTTATCTTGTTGGCGTTCAATAATCTGTTTGATCAAATAGTCGTAGGATTAAAGGGTAGCACCTCCTGGACTTACCTTCAAGTTTCTGTCCTTGAGAAAAAACCCAATGAGAAATACATTTCTCTTCATCTCAACATGGACATTTTAACTGTAATAATTTAGACACCACAGGTTGAAGATTTGGAGTTGTGTCGGATAAAGCAAGGCTCACACAGTTGAAAGAAAGCCCAAATCTAGTGGTACTTATACATTTATTCTCTAGATGTAGAGCTTTGCAGTACATGAAGGTGGATGAGACCCAACTTCTACGGTCAAGGACACCATACAGAAAAAAATAAAAGCCATAAAACACTAGTCCATTCAGCTGCTCTATGAAAAAAATAACATCCCAAATTAAGTTATTTTTATGATATTGACTTTCCTATTATAATTTTTTTCAATTACCATTTACATTCAATATTATTTTATATCAGTTTGAGTTGTATAGCATAGTGGTTAGACCAGTGATGGCAAACTTATGACACCCGTGTCAGAGGTGACACGCGAACTCATTTTTTTGGTTGATTTTTCTTTGTTAAATGGCATTTAAATATATAAAATAACTATCAAAAATATAAGTCTTTGTTTTACTATGGTTGCAAATATCAAAAAATTTCTATATGTGACACGGCACCAGAGTTAAGTTAGGGTTTTTCAAAATACTGACACGCCGAGCTCAAAAGGTTCACCATCACTGGGTTAGACAATCATATACTTTATAAAATGTTCCCCCTATTTCCAGTATTTTACCTAGCACCATACATAATTATTACAATAATGTTGACTGTATTTCCTATGCTGCGCTTTACATCCCCATGACTATTCTGTAACTACCAATCTGTACTTCTCAATCCTTCACTTTATTCACCCAGCCCCCAAACCCCCTCCGCTTTGTCAACCATCACTCTGTTTCCTGTATCTATGAGCCTGTTTCTGTTTTGTTTGTTTATATTGATCTTTAGATTCCACATACAAGTAAAATCATACATTTGAAAACTGTAAAGTAGACTATGAACTAGTTGAGAGAAGTAATTACATCGCACTCATCTTTGCATCCACAGCAGCTGGGCCAATCTTAATAACAGCATATTTTTTTCTAATTTCCTTTTCATATAAGCATTAATTAAAACACCTGGGGTCAAGTCTTAGTCTTATAAATATGTACAGTAAATGGTTTTTTTGAGGCAAAAGAGACCTAGCTGTTGTCTAAGCAGAGTGGTCTTTAAAGATATAATCCAGGGATTTACAGAGAAATCTCTTACTAAAGATTAGTTTGAGTGCACTGCTGTGTTCTGACCTCCTGCACACCGTCCTTGTGCTGGGGGGTGTTATTCCAGCTTGTCACTCTTGCAGATTCTTTGCACAAAGGTGGATAAATATATCACCATGTTTTTCTCCTTTCCAACTATTGTTAAATCAAACCAGAGAAGTTTCACTAAGGGCAGGGATTGTAAAAGCATTAAATGACAGAGCAGATAAATGCATATATTCGTGACAAGAGTGGAGAGAAAGGTTTGGGGACAATTTCAAAGTGTTGTGTCTTCGAATAAATAACTGTCAACAATATTAGCACTAGGCGAATCTTTTCCATTTTATTAAACTATGTCATTTTGGGTCGAATTTTTCTGAAGCCCCCATGAAAATATGAAATGGCACACGGACAAAATATAACATTTGGTTCGACAGATCAGCAACAATCAAATACTTACAGTAGCTGTAAGGAAAATAATCCTTCAAATAAACCCTTTGGAAGTTCTGTGATTTTATTTCCATAGAGAACACTGGAAAAACATAATTTAAATGAAAAAAAAAAGTCAGGCACCAAACCAGTATAACAAGTTAGTTCAACACATCTGTATTCAGGAAAATTGGAAGTTAGTAAGCACTCTATACACAGATGATGCTTATGATAGAAAGTTTGGAAAACAAGAAAAATTAACAAAATGAACACAGTTCATAATTTTATTGCCTTTACATAAAACTGCATTGCTAACTTGTCATATTTTTTACATTTATTTGTAAAGATAATATGTATCCCGGTGGTCATTGCAGCATTATTCATGGTGGCCAAGATATGGAAACAACTGGAGTGTCCTTCAATAGATGATTAGATAAAGAAGATGTGGTACATATATACAATAGAATACTACTCAGCCAAAGGAAAAGATGAAACAATGCCATTTGTGGCAATATGGATGAATCTTGGAGAATATCATGCTAAGTGAAGTAAGTTAGATGGAAATGGTCAAGAACCATATGATTTCACTCATATGTGGAATATACTTGAAAGCAAGAAATTAACAAATAAGAAAAACAAATAAACAGAAATTCATAGAAAACAACAACAGCATGGTGGTTACAAGAGAAAGAGGGGGGTGAGAGGGAGGTAGTAAAGCGTAAAGTGGGTCAAATATATGGTGATGGCAGGAGATTTGACTTTGGGTGGTGATCACATAATGCAGTATAGAGGTGATGTATCATAGAATTGTACACTTCAAAACTATATTAGTTTATTACTAATGTCAACCCAATAAATTTAATAAATTTTTTCAAAGCATAATATAAAGGAATAAATTACAATATAATTTTAATTTTGTATATATATATATATATGTATATATATATATCCACAGACACAGAAAAAATGTGAAATATCTTTGGATGGCAAATGATTTGCCATCCAGAGTTGACTTGAATTTGCATATATATAGTTTTTCCTTAATTTTTACAATTTCTACAATGGACATATATCACTTTTGAAACTGAGAAAAATAACTCTAAAAAATGTGGTTTTGACAAGACAATAGTATGGTCAAGAAGGCTGTGAGTGGGAGGGGCTGAAGGGGTGGAGGGGGTATACTTTCAACAGTAAAAATAAATATAAAAAATACAGATTTTAAACCCCTTTCAAACAAAAAAATATTTTGAAAATTAAATAAGTGGATGTCATAATACATGCAGAGAAAGTTTAAATGAGAGTCTAAATAATTAATATGTTTGGTAGGCAGCAGTACAGGATTTCTATTTGAAAAGGAGAAAAATAACAATACAAGAGAGATAAATAAGAGTGAGGATAAAGCTTCCCTTTTAAGATGTCAGTGAGAGGAGGGATATATTACAAAATTGAAGAAAATTCTCAAGGAAATAAATAAAGCTGGGTGCTATATTGTGTAAAGAGACTTTAAATCTGTATAGATTCCCATGGTAAAGTTACATAGCATAACAAAAATTCATATCTGTAGAATATAGATATTTTAAAGGTAAATCAATAACAGAAGAAATAATTTTAATAGTCAAAGAAGAAAAGAGATAAACCTATATTGTCAGGGTCAAGGAGGTAAGGGAACAAAGAAAGGGTAAAGCAAGAATAAATAAAAATGTTTTAAGATCAAGAATAAGAAAAGAGGAGGCTTTAGGAACACAAAGGAGCAGATTACGGCATCAATTCAGGATACTCAACTCACTACTGTTCAACCAGTTCATTCAACAATCGATATTGTACACTTACTGTGTGCCAGGAACATTGCTAGGTTCTAAGCCTGGTGCCCAATTACACTAACTCCAACTCTTATTTTTTGAATGTTTATAATTTGTGCATGTCCCAGGCACTGATATGACCAAGATGAATAAGGTATGGCTTCAAAGAACAACCCAAAAGAATAATTTGAATACTGAAGGAGTTTCATATTTTGAACCGATTGAGAATTAAAGGAGGAAATATAATGCATAGAAGTAGTGGGAGGCCCATATAAGAATTTATGGGCAAATAATTTGGTAGGTTGTTTATTTGGTAGGCTCAAATGAAAGGAGGAACAGCTGGGAGGTATGTCATGTTTGCATTGTGAAACTTATTTTTACAGAAAATCATTGTTGTTTTTTTATATATATCATGTTTAAAAAGATACATTTTTTTTTGTAAATGAGACAATTTGGGTTCATGGGAGAAAAAGGGGATCAGACAAGGATGGGGGAAATCTATCTGTGTAGGTGGCATTGGGTATATGAACCCAAAATCTTGAAACTATTATACTAAAGAAATACTACATAGGATGGTAATGAGATTTCTCCACAAAAAGGGATAGCAGTACTAGTGCTGGGTATGTTTTTCTTACACACAATAAGATCAACATGATAAAAAAGAAAAAGAAGCGAAGATATAAAAAATCCAAAGACCAGGAATATGAAATTGGTTGGCAGTCAGAAAATAGGGCCAAAATCTATAAAAATGAGGGAAAGACGTGTCATCACATAAAGACATCAAGTGCAAGAAGGCCAGTGAGAATGTGTGCTGTGCTCATAAGAAGGAAACAAATGTTAAAAAGAAATTAAAAGGTGCCCTGACTGGTTTGGCTCAGTGGACAGAGCACTGGACTGCGGAGTGAGGGGTCCTGGGTTCGATTCCGGTCAAGGGCATGTACGTTGGTTGCGGGCACATACCCAGTAGGGGGTGTGCAGGAGGCAGCTGATTGATGTTTCTCTCTCATCGATTTTTCTAACTCTCTATCCCTTTCCCTTCCTCTCTGTAAAAAATCAATAAAATATATATTTTTTTAAAAAGAAATTAAAAGGTAAAAATGAATTCTACTGAAAAGAACATAAATACATGAGGGATTTGCATAATACCATCCAAAGACCAAGAGTGACAGTTTTCCTACATATGATTTATATTCAGCACTCTATATACAGTGCACAATTATGCTGATGGAGAAGTTTTTATAGTTCTTTGGAACAATAGGAACATCTTAAGGCAGCTTCTGCACCTGCTGCTAGAAGGAAGGCTAGGAATTCTAAACTTAGTTTTACCATTGGAGTTTCCACTCTAGGATAGTAGGTCACTATCTAGGTACTAGGATGCAGCAACACTGGTGCCCAAGCTTTGAATTCACCTGTCCAGTTAGACCTCCTACTCAAGACAAAAATATCCAAAACAGAAACCTATTAAGATGGCTATCATGTAAAAGGTGCTATGGGCAGGTTTCATTATCTAAATATACGGTAGAGAGCTATACTTATAAATTAAAAACAATGTATATCTGAGAAGTAAAACACTCAGCAAGTTTAAAGACAGAAAAGAGAAAGCAGAGGTTACTCCCATTTTCATTTCCCTTGAAAACCAGGAGTAAAATGCAAGGTCCTAAGCAAGAGAGTTAACAGGACTCCAAGGCAAGACTGTAGGAAGTGTGAACACAGAAATGAGAATCAAAATACAACAGCCCTTCACTGCAGACCTCCGTGGAACTGGGGGGCTACTTAGTGAAGAGAGGTAATTACAATAAGTGAACTACAATCTTTTGCAAGGGGTTAATTAAAGAAATGGGAAAAGAGGAAAACTATAGCTTGAGGATTTGGGGTATAAAAATTCTCTGGGATAATTAAAATCCAGAAACATACAAATTGATAAGAATCAGGAGAATCTGTCAAGGCCATGTCTCGTATCTCTTGAATTCTTCTCTTTGTGCTTTAACAAAACCAGCAGGGGAGTAATCTTGCCCCCCACCTTAGAGACAGAACAGCTGAAGCACAGGGGACTTAGTAAGAATGCTCCACGTCTCTTGACATTTAATGATTACCTTTGAGGCACAGACACTTGAAGGACCAGGAATTGGTATATGGACTTGACTTCTGTTCTGCCCTTTTGGCTAAATTTACTTTGGATAGTATTATTGTCCAGAATAGCACGCACATTTCTTTATGGACAATTTGGGTGATTTAACTGTGTTTTACATTAAACTTTGGTATTTTAGAATCTGACAGCCCACCTTGAGGGCAATACCTGACTACACTTTACATCTTCTGCCAACAATTGTTCCCCTAGCCTTGGACTTTCTGGAGTAAAACAAACAAATAAACACCCCAAACAAACAATGAACCTAAGCAGACACTGCTGAAGTGATAGTTTCTTTTTTAAAAGAAATATGTAGTTTTTCTGAGCAGAGCAATCTGAACACCCACGTGCCCAGGCGAGCGCATCTGTCTCGTTCTCCCCTTGGTGCAAGCGCGTGTAGTTGTTACATAAACCCTGGTGTGTATCTGGGTCTTGCACATTTATATCATGGAATTCTCACTGGCTCCCAAGGACTTCTGAAATTCATAGAGCTCTGCAGTAATTTACATCAGTAGGAACCATTCTCTAAGCATCAACTCATTAAAAATACATGCAAGCCTTCGTTTCCAAACATTAAAGTTAAAATCTGAAATAAAGGTGACTTTACTTGATGAACTTCTGAAAATTTTTACAAGTTTAAAGGAATGACAGACTTTACCTATTTATTTTAGAACCACTTTAGCTATCTCCCTGAAAGTCCTTTTGACATTAAAGAGCTGTAAAACTGTTCTTATCTTTGAACTGTTAGAGATTAAAGCTGGCTCTTTCAGGGAAGTCTGAAGGTGAGAAAGCAGGGAGTTGAGGGGTCTCTCCCTGGACACCTTCCACTGTTCTCTGCGAGACGCCAGCCAGCATCCATCTAGTGGGGACTGACGCTGTCCCCAGAGATCTAGCTGCTTCAGGATTATAAATACAACATTGACCAGAGCACTCCAAAATAAACATTTCCCCTTCAGAAACAAAAATGATCAAAAAAGGGGGCTCTTTACTCGTGCTCTCTAAACAGCAAAATTATCAAGTCCTAAAATATATACCCTAAAACTGGCTGATTTTTTTTAACTTATTGATTGATTTCAAAGAGGAAGGGAGAGGGAGATGCTAAAACTGGCTGATTTTTTTTTTTTACTTATTGATTGATTTCAAAGAGGAAGGGAGAGGGAGAGAAAGATAGACACATCAATGACAAGAGAGAATCACCCATTGGCTGCCTCCTGCACACCCCCTACTGGGGATCAAGACCACACAACTCAGGCATGTGCCCTGACCAGAATCGAACAGTGATCTTCTGGTTCATAGCTTGATGCTCAACCACTGAGCCACACCGGCTGGGCTATCACAGACTGATTTTAGTGACAGGTAACACTCCTCAATGAAAACAGTGGAATTCACTAATGACTAATAATAATTAATGTTATTAATAATTCATAATACAAAAACTTAAAGGAGCAATTTTTAAAAATCCAAATGAAAACACAGAGCCACGATTAAGTGTGCTTTCTGCAGTGCTGTGGTCAATACTCACAGTGAATTCAGGGAGCGCAGTCCTTGGAAGGCATCTGGTGCTAGTTCGGAGATCTGATTATTGCTCAGGTCGCTGAGATTAGAAATAGGGTTAGGTTATATTAAATACAATGGCAGTGAGATTTACTGCAGGAGAAAGCTATTTATTGCCTTTGTATGCTGATTTTGCACCTATCAATACGTGTATATAATTTGTAACATGAAACGTCTAAAGTGTCCTACATTTTAAAACGTCACCACCCTTTTAAATCAATTATTGACTGTTTTCTTAATTATAAAAGATGCCATGTCTTATTTTTGAATATAGAGCATCTAAGATTTGACTGCACTCATGTGAATCAATATGTAAAATTAGAGAGAACCTTAAACTATTACACAGTTTAGCTATTAATATTACATACTATAGAACTAGCATCAAACAGTCCCATCACTTAATATTTAAGCTGACACCTAAATATTCATACTTAGATGTCTTTGCACAGTCATGACCCGTAAAATTTTAAAAATTACACATATTCCAGAACATTTTTCACTCACATTCTTCTAAGCTTTTTATATGGTGAGAAAGCTCCAGGAGGGATGACCTTGATTGAGTTCTGTTCCAGACGTCTGCAATAAAAAAATTCATTTTTTAAATGGAAACCTGAGCTCTCAGCTATGTTTAATTCAAACCCGCGATTCATGTCAAGAAGAAAAGTTGATTCACTTTATGAGTAATATTTTCTTTTTTTTCCTAAAAAATGACCATTATAGCTAATTGTTCTGTGACCTAAATGTGGAGCAAGATTGGAAAAAAAAACACAAGGCAATTAGAACAATAAAAAATCCTAATTTTTACGCATTACATGTCCATTAATATTTAAGACTGGACTTCGTACAAAGAGAAAGCACCTGTAGGGAATTAATTCGGGAGTACATTTTAGTAACCCTATTTCAGTAAGAGAAATATGTAGTAACACTGGGTAGATATATAACATGTTTTAGAGCTAATTATAACTCTTCCACAAAGGAAATTATTGTAGAATATTAAATCTTATAAACCTTTTATGTCCTCTACAGAAAGTGTATTATACATTGAAAAAAATTGTTATGCTCAGAAAATTAATTTTGAAGCTTCTTATGAAGCAAAATCTTAAATTCTAAATCCATAAGTACTACAGGCATTTTCAGTAAGACTGTCTGGATTCTGATTCATTATGTGAATATTTCATGTGGAAAGCACTGCAGCAAAGTGCATTAAACACAACTGAAGTAGTTTTATGATGCACTAAAATCAAACAGTTGAAAATAACTCTCATATTTTCTACTCTATGGTTCTGCTATCAGAGAAAGATAAGATTCTACCCACCTGGTTATGAAAGAAAAAGAAATATATACATATTTTAAGTGTTTTTGTAAATATTTTAGTCCATCAAAAACGGTGCCTCTCAGCCTCATGTCTATCCATATACATATCCTATTAAACATTTCCAGTCCCCTTCCCCTCTTCTCTTCTGCCCTATGTCCAAGACAGCTGGCTTCTGGGAACTAGGCTTTTTGCCTATTGGCTTTTGTGTGACTTGGCCAATGAGGGGCACAGGTTGGAGACTGAGGTAGGAAGAAGGGAGAAGCCAGGATATTGTGCCCTCAGGGAAGGTTCTCAGCAGTCCTCTCCTCTCTTCCTAATTTCATCTCTGGCTGGGGCCACCTCCTTACTTAGCATAACCTCACTTTATTCTTAGGTCATTGTAGTCCTGGGGGTGAAGAGCCTTCTAATTTCGGTGTCATCTTCTAGGACTGTTAAATTCATTCCTCATATTAAATCCCTCTACTGAAATACCTGGCATGAGCTCCACTTTCATGCCTGGATTAAATATATATATGTATATGTATATATAAATAGATGTTATATCTACTTATATATTTATAAATGAGAGTATATATAATGATTAAATGTGTCATATACATTGGTTCATTTTTATTGAATGCTGGTAATACTTTAATATATACATTATTGATTAATGAACATCAATTCAAAACAAATAAAAGATCCCTAGGAGATTTAGTAACATTGATTAGGTATTGGTCTTTTCTGATTCCATAGCCCTTTCAAGGCATCTCAATCCTCATTGCTCTTGAACTCAATGTGGCATTTGATATCGGTAACAATCCTTCTTTCCTTGCATGTGACACTACATTCCCCTGGTTCTCACTCTACTTTTCTTTTCCTCACCTTATTGCTTTGCTTTCTAACCCCCTACATATTGAGCTATTCCTCAAGTTTCTGTCCCTTCCTCTCTTACACAAAAGGTAAAATCCTGTCTCTATCACCTGCACCATTAGTCATAATTCTCCCTCTAAAAAACAGAAGTAATTCTGTTTACATTAAAGATAAATTCAAGTTTATTTATAAAATATGTAAGGAATAAAATTTAATTGCCCATAATGCACAACTAAAATTGGTGAGTTTATTTCTTATGCATACATACTTATTATTTTCTATAATTGAAGTATTAGCATACAAAGAATTGGAGTTGTATCCTTTATAACAAATATCATATCATACATGTTTTCTTATATCTTTAAAATTTTTGGAAGACATTATTTTAATGTCTTTTAATATCCAATTATCAAAATGTTTTCCCAAATCATTTCCAATTATTAGCCATTTAGGTAATACTTTTACATCTTTATTCATAATACTGTTCAGTCATTTGAAGGTGACTGAAACACGGCCACCTTTGGAAGCCTTACTTTATTTCCTCAGGTATGGTTAGCGGTACCTTTCTCTATATACCCGAGGGCATTCTCTTCCCAAGGGCTTTTATCTCTCTGGATTCCATTTTTTACAAATTTCTCCTCCACCAAGTTGTTGGCTCTTAAGCGGCAGATTTACCCCAGAAGACAAGAAATAAACTTTATGAAGAAAATGTGGATTTGGCACCTCAATTACTTATGTAGGTTCTAACAAGGCATATTTTTCTCAAAAGTTCTAAATATAACACAGGGCATTAAATAATTTCCCTAATACATTATAGACTAGAACATTACAAATTGATGGTTTAGAGACACTTTTTTTTTGCTGTAATCCATTCTTATAGTTAAATTTTAAGAAGTTTAAAATGTAATCAATAAAAATAAAGTTAAAAAGAAAGCCATAGTTGGCATATTATTGATTTTAGAACTTTATTCAAATCCAGGCCAATGAAACATTTCATTTTGTTAAAGATTTGCTCAAAAGATTATAATGCTATGATGAGAAAAAATTAAAAAGTCTTAGTGACTAGTAGATTTCATTTAACAGTCATGTAAAACAAGTCCATATAGCTACCTTTCATAAATTTCAGGTTCTTGAAAATAAGAAAACCAGGATATATTTTATAAACTATAAACCATACGTATCCCAAATGGTATCCTTACTCCTACAAAATAGAGGGGGAAATATTTAAACCAAATTATTTAAAAAATCAGTAAGAAAAATATTAAGACTTTTCAGGTGAAGGTTTCAAAAAGCAAATGAAATGTACATTTTCTATCTCTGCTGTCCTCTGATCTTCTATTTTAATAGCATAGAATCTGCTGAATTTATAAGATGCAAATATGAATCCATTGTTCCATGAAGAATCAAATTAAAAACATTTAGGGTTATAAAAACAGATAGTGTAATGGCTAAAATCCACCATAATTAAGAGCCTTCCAAATGCTAGTCCTTCATAGAAAGAAAATTCATTATTTGGAATTTCAAAGTAAAAATATATTTAGAAAACTAAATAAGGGAGGGAGAAAATTCTATAAATCACATAGTGTAAGAAAACCTTTTTTTAATGTATAAAAGTAGACAGGACCTTACCATTTTCCTTTTCCTCCACAGAATGTATGTGAACAATTCTAAAACATTTAATCACTGTGTATGTGTGTGTATCCATCTTGCTCTCTCTCTCTCTAACTATCTATCTATCATCTATCTGTTTTATGTAAAGCAATGTGTTGTTACCACTTCATCAAAACCATAAGGAAGCTTTAGTTAGAAGCTCAATGAGATAAAAAAATGGAGAGAGTTTTCTAACTGCTCCAATCCAACAGTTTAAAATAATTTAACCAATAAAGACCTTTCCTCTCCACTCACATACATTTTTTCCTCTTATTCATTAATTACTGATTTTAATATGAATAAAACATGTCTTGATACTTTTAGAGTTCCCAAAGAATGAACTGCAACCAATATATGTCACCTTCTAGTGCCTAATTCAGATTATAGAAAATGAAAAAACTATCAAATCTTACATCAGTAGAGTATTCAGCGCAGTGTCGCTGGGCAATTAAAAAGCTCCAACTAGTTCTGAAGCCACAGAGAAGATATTAAGTGATGTGAAGACACTTTAGCTCATGGTTCAATTCCCAGGCATTAGTCTCAATATCTTCAAACTAGATTATTTTGACAAACCATACAAAATAACATTTACATGCCAACACATAAGTAGCTCTCTCTCCAAGAGACATTAATGTTTTGTAACTGTCTATACACAAAGATGACCATGTGTAGCTCAGTGATTAGAAGCTTACAGAGATTGGGATTACATTATATTTACGTCACTCATTGGCTTTCTGGACCTTGCAAAGTTACTTTGCTTCTTTGTGTCTTAGTTTCTCCTTCTGAAAAATGAGGAAAGTAAAACCTACCCTAAGTGTTTTGGGAAATAATGAGATGTAGAAGAAAATATATGGTATTTTTTTCTTCTTGCACAAAAAAAAGGAAAAGAAAAAAATATGAGAATATACATGTGTGTATATGTAACCACACATATGACACTTAGCATTACATAATGCCTACAATACATTTTAGTCACACACATATACACATACACATAGATTATATAATTGAATAAATCTGGTATATGATTTGATCTCTAATATAAAATAAATACATATGGTTCTAAAACATGTTTTTAAACAAATAAGCAGTACAGATTTGCAGATAACTCAGTAACTATTAAACACATATACACATATATCATTCATTTATGTATACATATAAATATATATACATATATATATACACACACACACACACATATGTATGTATATATAGTTGCAATTTCCATGATAAACATGTTTAACATGTGGCTTAGAAACTAAAATAGTTTTGACTGGCCAATGTGGCTCGAAGTTCGATTCCCAGTCAAGGCACATGCCTGAGTTGCTGGCTCAATCCCCAGAAGTGGGTGTGCAGGAGGCAGCCGATCAATGATTCTCTCTCATCATTGATGATTCTATCTCTCCCTCTCCTTTCCTCTCTCTGAAATAAAGAAAAAAATATTTTAAAAAACCTCAAAAAGTTTTTACAGCACCAGTAAAGTATGAGATTGGATTGATGGTATCTGTAACATACACAGCCCAGATGCCGATTATGCATGGCAATAAAACTGACAGTTCTTTGCAATTTCCCCATCTGCTTTTAATGTAAATGGCAAAAGCAGCTGCCAGAGCACAGAATATAGATTTGATGGGGTGAAAGGGGGTGTGGAATGACTCCAGCTTCTGAATCTGGGACTTCCCAGTGTGGCCAAACCTCCTCAGCCTAAGGAACATCAGCCGGCTTTTGAAAAGGAGGAAGCAGGGATGTTTCTTTGAGGTTAGGGATTCTCTTGCCTCTTACATAATATTTCTAAAGTGGAGACTTTCTATTTCTGGAATGTTACTTCTAATGTGTGCAGTAAATGCCATTGAAATCCTTCATTTGTCCCCACAGGAAATGGCCCAGGATTCTTTTAGACCCGAATATTATTTCTGTTATGTAATTGCAGTCTCCAGAACTTTGTAAGTTTAATAAATATTTCAGCAGCTGAAAGAATATTGGCCCCTAGAGGGACCGACTTTGCATATACTAACTTTTTCGCATTAGGCCTGTGCCCACACTAATTATCAGCCATCCCTTCCTTGCTTGGCATGACTTATGGCTGAAAATTGTCCATTTCCTTAATCTTATTTTATTTCTCGTGACATCATTCTAGGGTTCATTCCCCTGAGTGTAAACTCAATTGAGGTTTTCATAGTAGAATTAATTCTTTTTTCCACTTGGCCTTTGGGCCTGTAAAGCAAGACAAAAATGAGTGTGTGTTCCTATTGGCCTCATATTTCAGGCAGTGACCCTTCGAGTGTTAACATGTTCACGCATGCATTCCTATGGATGCATGTTCAAACACACAGGTACACTCAATGCACACATCACCTGATTTAGGTTTAGAGAGAAATGTAGAGGCATATGGCTCATTCATTTCAGGGGGACAGAGTATAGATACATAATGCCAGTAACACTACGTTTTCATGTGTGATTTTTCTTTAGCAATCCCACAAAGAAAAACAGAATGTCTGTTGCTTTGTTTTTCATTGATAACTAAAACCTGCCCTAGCCGGTTTGGCTCAGTGGATAGAGTGTTGGCCTGTGGAGTGAAGGGTCCCAGGTTCGATTCTGGTCAAGGGCACAGGCTCAATCCCCAGTACAGGGGTACAGGAGGCAGCTGATCAATGATTCTCTCTCATTATTGATATTTCAATCTCTCTTTCCTTCTCCCTTCCTCTCTCTGAACTCGATAAAAATATATTTAATTTAAAAAAATAACTAAAACCTCGTGAACACTTACCATGAATCAGGCACTGAACAAAGTCCCCCATGTGGTAGTGATTTTAGTCTTAAAATATTATGCAAATTATCTTTATACATGCAGCTGATCAATGATTCTCATTATTGATATTTCAGTCTCTCTCTCCTTCTCCCTTCCTCTCTCTGAACTCGATAAAAATATATTTAATTTAAAAAAATAACTAAAACCTCGTGAACACTTACCATGAATCAGGCACTGAACAAAGTCCCCCATGTGGTAGTGATTTTAGTCTTAAAATATTATGCAAATTATCTTTATACATTGCTTAATTTGATAGTATTACTCGATGAATGGGTAGCAATTTGCACTCTCCCCCACCCTGAGTTATTCGCTAAGTTATCCATTATTTTTCCCCTAAAGTTAGACAGCACCGTGATCACTAGTGGAATTTGAACTACATAAATTTTCAACTTCATCTTTCCAGCTGATTATATAAATATAAATTAGAATTTAATTCCTAAAAAAAGAGACTCTTTCATTAGTCTGAGAATGAATAATACTCTGACTATACCTCAGCTGCCTTTACTTTTATGCTGAAGTCTACCCAGGTCTTATTTCACATCTGATGGTACCCACTTTTTCCTGTAGATGATTTTAGGAAACTACCCTACAGCACAAGGGCCACTTCTTGGCGTCTCCTCCCGTCACTGCCTGCTGCTACGCGGCCTTCACCATGGCACAGACAGGCTGTCGCTATCTCATCATCACTGGGCTCCTTCCCTCCAAGCCACTCTCCACTCCACGTTGGGAGATTTTTCTAACACATCTAACCATGCTACCACCCTGCTCCACACTTTCTTGTATCCTATTGTCATCCAAACAGGCGATTCTGCAAGATTAGACTTCTGCTTTATGTTCTAGCATCTTAAAACTCTTAATTTCTCAAAGATATACTCTTCTCACTTGGCTGGGGTTTTGCACATGTTCTTTCCTGTCTAAAAAGCCCTCCATTTCTCTGTTTCAGACTTGAAGATTCCTTGATTCTCCCAGGCAAACCAAGGGGCTCCTTTCTCTGTGTTCCCCGTGCACATGCATTTTATGAATTATCATATAATTTAAACATTTCTATTTGTCTAAAACTTCAATTCTCTGCAGGGTAAACATTTTGAAGGCTGGCACTGAGTATTGCGGAATTCAGAGTCGGCACTCAAGGGGGAAGGGTGAAAAGGGTGAAAAGGGATTACAAATATCCATATGTATTTTTTTAGTATGTAGAATTTAAAAGAGTTAAGGGTTCAAAATTTTGGAAGGAGCCAGGGCAGCAATAGCATGCAAATCTGTCAAAAATATATGGTAAATGTGTCTAAACAAAATACAAGAGGAACAAATGTATGTTTTTAAAGTTATACTTAGTATCACAAATGGAGGCTGTAATTAGATATAGCATTCATGAATTATTCTTATTTCCACTTCGTTATATGTATGCATGCCAGTGGTCCAGAAGAGTCTAAAAGAACAAAAGGACTCCCAAACCTCGCTCATATCCGCTCCATCACTGTGACTCCTTTTCAGCCGTTTTTTATCACTGACTGAGTAAGAGTAGTTCAGTGAGTGTACACAGGAAAGTGAGTTTCCATCGTATCTATTTGAATAGCATGTCTGGAAACAGTTCTAGTCTCTGAGAATTTGCAATCCATCTTAGAAAACGTTGAAACAACGCTTAGTGTCCTGACAACATTGCTACACCCCTCCCCTTCCCATGATTTAAACTTTTCCCTGACCATCTTCTCTCAAACAAACAACAGCAGCAGCAGCAGCAACACAGATTTGCAGGGCTCCCAGCTTCTGAGCCCTAAAAAAGGCAACCAAGAGTAAAACCAGTAGATATTAAGAGTCACAGAGACATTCTAAATTGTTACAATTTATGTTCTTACTAACTATTCTCCATGATGTATGGACTTTCTGTATAATGCTTTGAACAGGTGACATGCCACAGAAAATCTATAACTAAATTGAAGAGGACTAAATGTCTACTTTATAGCCATCCATCACATTGTATTTGTAATTTTATACCTTGAAATGTGATTTAAGAAATTAATTCTGAGGATTTGATATACACAGAATCAATTTGCTACTAACGATTTGTTGCCATGGGCCAGTTCATATACAGGCTTGCCTCTGGCCTTCCATCTGAATGAAAACAAGGTTTCAACAAGCAGAGATCAACATAGCAAAGTACTAGCAACAGCTTCTTTCTTTTAAACTTAATTTCACCTTATATTACACATTCTATTCCCCCCCCCATCTTCATTAATCTAAATCCCTTTGTCATATGGGGGCTTGACGCGTATCCTGCTGTGATCCCCAGCACTGTCCTCCCCACCCACACTATGCTAAGTGTTGGGGCAGAAATGGTGAGGAAAGAAACATGGTCCTGCCCCCCTGAAGCTTGCAGTCTAATAGAATAGTGTGACATGATTCAAAATATCAAGTTAAAGAAATAGAAGTTCTGTGCAGATGAAAGCCAGGGGGAGGGAGAATGTTTAACACAGAACAAGACAATGACATTACAGTAGTTCCAGGCATGAGACAATTTGAGACAGACCTCAGTTTTGCAAGCATTCCTGTAACTACATGTCTTCTTTATGCCTCTTTCACGTTCTTTTGACGTGTTAAGTTTCTTAAAGTTCTTAATGTCCTGTTTTTCTGAGTAATCAGTTAGTCTCTCATGATGTTTTCAATGATTGCCCTGTACACTGTCCCAACAGGCTGAGCCATGCCCACCTTCCTTAATTTTTAAATTATCCATCAATTTAATAAATATTTAACTCATAGCTATCAAGTGCCTACTATGTGCTGGGTGCTAGCTTTGTTGCTGGGCATTCAATGGTGATTAGACCAGAATCAGTTCCTGTTTTCATTAGAACCTCGACTTTAGTAGGGAAAAGGAACAAATACACAAATATACATATAATTACATGTAATGAGTAGGTGCAGTCAAATCTGATTTGTAACCTGCAAAGGGGAGGACAGAACCTGGGTCACGGTAAAATCATCAGGATAATGAGGCCTCTGGGAGGAAACCACCAACCTTTACCTAACATTTGCCTCTGCACTAGTTTTTCCAAATACACCCCACAAGAGTCAATGAGAAGATCAAATGATATAATGTGGGTATAATACCCAACATTGCAGGTATTGGACAAATGTTAGTGTCTTTCTATCCTTCCTTCTCCAAGTTATTTCAATTCTGACTTTAATTATAGGAGCAAGCACAAAATAGAATTAAAAAAAAAAAGATGGTCAAGGTTTTTTTGGCACTTGATTACTCCAACACAGAGCACATACATATTTTCTTTTGGTCAGAATTATATTATGAGATAGTTTCAGGAATCAGGACATACCACATAGGAAATCAACTCAACATTATTGAGTGAAATATATAATAACCTCCAATAAAGAAATTCAACTAACACTTCATGGTAAAATCCAGATTTAAAAGGTATTTGAAAAATATGGGTGTTTATAACATTCAGTTCCTTATATATTAAAAACCTGAAATCTATAAAAAAAAATTTAAAAGGTGTATATCTTTATTTTCACATTTTATGAATCTTACTGATGTCCTTTATTCTAATAAAAAATAAGTGTAATAAAAGAAGTAAGTTACTAAGCTGGTAAGTTATGCCAATATAACTGATGGTAATGGCGGTACCTTGTTGGAGTTGAAGATCAATATGATTTAGTATCAGCTGCTCTACTGATAAAGCTGATAATGTAATAACCAGAGAAGTAAAATTCACCTAAAGCTTCACATATATTGTCATCTCAACTTATAAATTTAATTTATTCTAGCTTTACCGAATACACCACCTCCCCAATATGGGCAAAACCAATGGGACATATTATTTTGTGTAACTTTTATGTTACTAAATTCCACCATTATACAAAATCTATAGAGCATGCAGAATAGAAAAAAAGGAGACTACATGAGATAAACCATTTTAAATGTCTCGTGTTACTTTCAGTCTTTCCTTACTTACAGCCTGTTTGACTTTAGTGCCTCCAAATCTCTCGCTGGCACCTAGGCATTTCACAAATTTTGCTCATCACCCTCTTCCTTGCCAGTCTTGGTTGGGTTCCTCAGCTTCTTACACACGATATGACCACAATCTCCCAGTCCTCATACTTGACACTCTGGCATCATCTTTGGTTCATTTTTCTCCATTATTCTCTCATCTCATCAAATTTCAAATTCCCTTAAGTCTACTTCTCTATTAGCTATCATATCTGCTTCCACATCATCATTCCGACAGCTACTTATTAGCTCCTGCTCTCGTGACATCGCCCCTCGATCAACATCATAGCCTCCTAGAGGCCTCAGGCCTGGTATTCTCTCCTTTTGCCAACCACTGTATCCGATCGATTAATATTGAAGATTCAGATGAAAACTCCTGTATCCAGCTGCATTCCAAATAAAGACAAAGATCTTTATACTATCCAAGGCCCTCCATGAATTGGTTCCAACCAAGATTTCTCACTTTATTTTCCTGCTCTCTCAAGTTTCACATACCAAAGTGAGCTTTGTAGTGTCTTGTATTATCATTCTTATTGCCTTTGCTTACGATGTTCAATTAAGATAGAAAGTCTTTCTCGTCTCTGCATTTCTATTCACTATCTATTCTTCAAGGCCTACCTCACAGGCTACCTCCTATATAAAGGTTTCAATGATCAAGGCATCATTTATTGAATGATTACTATACCAGTGGTTCTCAACCTTCCTAATGCTGCGACCCTTTAATACAGTTCCTCATATTGTGGTGACCCCCAATTTTATTGTTACAAATTGAACATAATTAAAGCATAGTGATTAATCACAAAAACAATATGTAATTATATATGTGTTTTCCCATGGTCTTAGGTGACCCCTGTGAAAGGGTCGTTCAACCCCCAAAGGGGTCGCAACCCACAGGTTGAGAACCGCTGCTATACGCTAAACACATAAAGCTCTACATCTATTAATTACTCCATCTCAAACACACAATAACCCTCAGCTTCAGATGTGGAGACAGTCTCGTGGATGAGAAGTAATTGCCCACGGTGTCACAGATAGTGAACAGTGGGTAGACCCATGGTCCTAACTAAAACTTTCTAACTCTGGTTCACACTGTAACCCCCAATTTACCCGCTCTGCAATAAATACCTTTGACTTTATTTATTCCTTTCTCAGAGTTACTATTTTGTACCTCATTTCATAGCTTTTATTTTGGATGTCAAATGTGTTAGTTACTTGTGGAAAGGTCTCTGGATAATTCATGCTGCCTTTATATAGTGTTTATTTAATAATGCTCAGGCCTGGACCGGCTGGTGTGCCTCTGGTTGAGCATCGACCTATGAACAGGATATCAAGGTTCAATTCCCATTCAGGGCACATGCTCAGGTTTCTGGCTCCAGCCCCAGTAGGAGGAGTGCAGGAGGCAGCTGATGAATGATTCTCTCTCATCATTGATGCTTCTATCTCTCTCTCCCTCTCCTCCTCTCTGAAATCAATAAAAAATATATACTTCTTTAAAAAAACCAACAAATGGAAAACAACAAAGGGTACTACAAACTATGCTACATTTTATCACAAATGTAGCATATGACTATTAGAACAGGTGGGAAAGTAGCAATCAATTCTAGTTTAAATATCTACAGTAATACTTGCCTTATAATAAATGTTTTTAAAAGGAAGTAAATAGGATTTAAGATCAAGCTTGTTGTAAGTACTAATAACCTGTTCAGTATTCAGTAAAGACACCAAGAGCAGATGTGGCACTTGGCCTCACTCAACAACACTCAAATCCTTTCTCATCAGCCAACGTGGAAAGTAACACAATTGAAAGGATGGGAACACTATGAGGAAAGCTAGGTTTCAATTCCAATTCTGCCACTTCCTTATAATATGATAAATGGGTAAAGTAAGTAAAATATCTTTAACATCAAATGAGATAATGTCTGGCACATAGTGGGTATTTAATAAATGGCAGCTGAATCTGAGGCAACTGAAAAAACAAATACAAATGTGTTAAAACTTAAATCTAATAGTTGTAAGTTGACAGTTCAAGACACTATTAGAAGTGACATAACAATACTGTATGACAGCAGAAATTCTTGTCTTAGAATTTAAAGAAATGATAATATTAAAACAAGTCGGAATTAGTAAAAATAAAAGTTGACAAAGGTCAGATCTGAGCTGGTTCTTTCAAAAATAATATAAATGTTTCAAAATTCATTTATCCACTCTTTCATATATTGATAGACTACTTCACTGTTCAAGGTACTGAGAACACAGCATTGAAAAGGCACAGTCTGGGCTGAGGGACCCCTCCCGAGTGCACAAATTTTTGTGCACCGGGCCTCTAGTAAATATATAAACACATAAGCAAATAAATAAATGTTCATGCCTGGATAGATGAATATATGTTTACTATTCCCTATTCTAAAACTACTATCTACTTCATCATATATTACATCTTCTAAGATGAAAGTCCTTCAGTACCCGGTGGCTTGGAAAGTATACAGAGAGATATCCTTTTTTGGGTTTATTTTCTATTGTGCTTTGGCATGCACCTTGTACTCCCATTCACCTCAAAGGTACAATCTCTAAAACATAACTCGCTGCCACCGCTGCCCTAGGCTCCTGCTGTTTCTCTTTTGTGTGATGTCACCCACCTCTTCTAAAACCATATATTTTTCTCCTTCCCAGATTCAGCTAAAAAATACTAAGCATGTGTCTTCTATGCAAGGTAGTGTCCCATCAATCAGAAATAGGATAGGAAAACTATGTGCCTTCATTATCCATGTCTGGGTCAAATGGCCATAAATTCTAGAGTTCCTCAGAGGACCCTGTCTAAGACAGCAAAGCTGTAAGCACATATTTAAGCACACACTAGATACTTTAAAATAGTGACAATGGGTCTTGGGAGCGAAGGTTATTCTCACATAAATAAATTAGAGTAGTGAATTGGCAAAAAAAAAAAAGGAAGGAATCTAGACTTCTGGTGGTGAACACACGATAGAGAATATAGATGTTTTATTATAAAGTTGTCCATGTAAGATTTATATAACATTATTAATTAATGTCACCCCAATAAATTATTAAAAAATAAAAATGAAATAATAAATAAATAGTTTTTGAAAATAACTTGATCTTTTTGTGCCTACAATGTAGATTTATCACAAGAAGTGGTCCTACATTAATATTTCAACCAAAAATGCCCAGTGCTATTTGTTTAGTTAAAATTTAGAACTGGCTTCTAAAACAATAATATGGCACCTAGGTGGATAAGAGGTGCTTTCTCAGTGAGTGAATACCGAGGTAAAGATTTTCCCTAATGTTTAATGCTTGAGCTTGTTAAAGGGGTCCCTCTGACATCACACATGGCCTTGTTTCCTGCACATGACCTTGATTTGGCAGGGACAAATGCTCACTGCAGCTGCATACAGACAGGTATGAACCACTTTGTTGAGAGGATTTAACTTCTGATGGCTTTAACATCAACCCAAGTAGGCTCAAATGCTCACCAATTTAAGTATCTTATATTTTTGACTTATATTATTACCCTTTTTTATACTTTGTGGCGGATTATACAATAGTTCACACACAACAGCTAAACTGCTTTTTAAAATGTGAGCTCTTGAGGAGGCCAAACACCGTCTAGCCATCCTGTTTCTATGATTTATTACCCCAGCTGCCTTATTTCCCTCCGCTCCGGGCTTGAAACGAACTGGGGAAGACCCACACAGTCAGACTAGTAAAGCCCTGCATTATCGTCCCTAAATAGCCCAATAACCCCTTCTCAAGGGAAGGAAACATACTATTTCTCCTTAAAATGCATTCCTTTTCCTTCTTCCTGTGCTTAAAAAAGACAAATCTTAGCCACTTCGACAAGATACTTAATTAAACAGAGTGAGGGTCAATACCATTCTGAAAGGAACATTTGTCTAAGCTAATTGATCAGATCTGCCTTTGATAAACCCAGACTCTCCTAAGGAAAGTCAGGGTCTGGATCCCTGGGGAGGAGGAGGGGTGCGAGGGGGTTTCAGGACACATACATTTCTGTGATGGTCTCAGGCAGATTTGTGGGGATCTCCGCGAGACCTTTCCCACGGCAGTCTACGATATTGTTGCTACAGGTGCAAGCGGCTGGACAGTGCAGGACGCTGCAAGAAGGAGCCATAAATGACTGGTGACCTAAAAAAAAAGCAAACAAAACAAAGATAAACAGCAAGTATATTCTTCCTCCTGAAAGTCATAACTGTGAGACATGCAAGCTTATCTCAAATAACAAACAAAGCATGTCAAAAACATTTCTCTATATACCTGATTATAAAATCATCTGTTATTTCCAAAATATACTTTAGGAAGCATGCATTTATATAATTTTGGGGTCAATATCCAGATGAAGCAAATGAGATTTTTAAAAGGAATTATCTTATATAACAAAAGACCAATATGCAAATCGACCGAATGGTGGAACGACTGGTCGCTATGATGTGCACTGACCACCAGGGGACAGATGCTCAATGAAGGAGCTGCCCCCTGGTGGTCAGTGTGCTCCCACAGGGGGAGCGCCGCTCAGCCAGAACCCGGGCTCATGGCTAGCAAGCACAGCGGCAGTGGTGGGAGACTTTCCTGCCTCAGCGGCAGCGCTAAGGATATCTAACTGATGGCTTAGGCCCACTCCCGCACAGAGAGCAGGCCTAAGGCATCGTCAGACATCCCCCGAGGGCTCCCGGACTGTGAGAGGGCACAGGCCAGGCTGAGGGATCCCCCTGAGTGCACGAATTTTGTGCACGGGGCCTCTAGTACCAATTATAAGTGTAAGACTTGAAATCATGGTGAGAAAGTCTAAATTCAGATTCCAAAAGTAAAATTCTATTCAAAACTATTCTGTGTTCCAAAAATACAGCAACTTCAGACTAGTCTATATTTCATTTTCTAATAAGCTTATAGAGCTTGGTCTTTACTAAACTTATACAGCTTAACTTACTTTACCTCAAAAATAAAAATGTCCCTCCTGGTAGACATATCTGTTGATTTTAAATAAGTAATCACGTGGCCATAAATGTGGGGGGAAACTAGATCATGCTTAGTTTAATGTCTGAATAGGTTCAAAATGACCATTTTCTTTGGAGCTATTATAATAATTTGTCACATGTCACTCTGACATTGTTAATTGACATGCTTTATTTTTTGGCTTTCTGTGGCCTAAAATGTTGGCATAAGTAGTTTCCCGCAGGTATATAACTTAACTACTCTTATTTGAAAACAAAATTATTTTGAAATGAGATTTTACTGTTTGAAGGATGCACAACAGTGTCAGCAGTATTTTAGCAAATGGGCAGGTGCACACATTGGCCCTGCAGCAGGGACAACCCTCTCAGGCCTGCAGGGAGAGCACCCGCATGGTGGGGATATGCCAGGCAGTGGCAGCAGGCTATTGCTAACCCTGTCCCTCCCAACAAGCTCTCAGACTCCACAAACACACTCTCAGTCTAAAAAAGAAACGTGAACTTGCCTTCTTCCTCATCTAGAAAATGGGGGCAGGGAGGGGGGAGGGAAGTGAAGAGAGAAAAAGTGGTTAGTGACAAATTGTGAGTCATTTCATTATCTAATTTTTAAAAAAATTCAACCAGGCCTATTGAGCACATTTCATGACATCACAGGAAAATTTTGTGTGGGTTATAAAAAGTGTGGGAAAGTACATAAAGAGGACTAAAAGGTAACAATAACTTAGAATCCTATATTGGCACCTCTTCTCATTCCTTTAAGAAACTGGTAACCATTTATGCCTCTTATTGTTTGTTGAACAGTCAGTTCTAAAGGACAATCAGCCCTATATTTATAAAGGAAATTATATGTTAATATGGATCAATAAAATATAAATTGGGGCAAAAATAAGTTTACAGTTTTTGTATGGAAAATAATACAATAATTAATAAATACTAATACAAGAATAAATTCTGTTTTGCATACTCACAACTGTAAACCTACTTTTGCCCCACCCTGTATAAACATATAATTTTATAAATATATATAAATATCTATCTACCTATGTATCTATCCATGGATTGGGTATCAGACTGCCTAGGTTGAGATCCTTGGTTTAAACTATATAACCGTGAACAAGGTTACTTAGTATATTTTTCTCAGTAATTTAACCTCTAATATAGATATTACATTTCCCTACAACTGTTATGAGGGAGGTAAAATGAGGTGACTATATGTGAAATACTTAGATTGGTGTTTAAGCAGAGGGAAAGAACTAAGTAAATGTCACCTACTGATATTTTATATCACACATGTCTTATTTTTGTTTTCAGATTTTTGTTACTAAAGCTAGTCATTTACCTCTTTTAAGTAGACCTCAACCCCTACTATATATGTATACACAGACTTTTGCCCCCTGTATAAACATATAATTTTATAAATATATATAAATATCTATCTACCTATGTATCTATCCATGGATTGGGTATCAGACTGCCTAGGTTGAGATCCTTGGTTTAAACTATATAACCGTGAACAAGGTTACTTAGTATATTTTTCTCAGTAATTTAACCTCTAATATAGATATTACATTTCCCTACAACTGTTATGAGGGAGGTAAAATGAGGTGACTATATGTGAAATACTTAGATTGGTGTTTAAGCAGAGGGAAAGAACTAAGTAAATGTCACCTACTGATATTTTATATCACACATGTCTTATTTTTGTTTTCAGATTTTTGTTACTAAAGCTAGTCATTTACCTCTTTTAAGTAGACCTCAACCCCTACTATATATGTATACACAGAAAGTATTTTGTCACTCTGCAACTATAGTTATTTTTTTTTAATTTCCCAGCAGAGATCCAGGATTAATTAATCATATTTCCAATTGTTAACATAAAAGTAGATATAAATGATTACTTAAAGGGAAAATAACGAGCAGCAAAGAGAACTAAAATCTAGGGATTTCCTATATTTCCCCTGGAGTGAAAGCTGAAAAAGTCTTTCATCATTCCTTAGGTACAAGTAATCAGTAATTATAAAGCATGCACTGATGTCTTAGAGCATATTATTATCACCACTAAAACAGAGGATTTCCATAGAGTGATTAGCACACAATTGCACACATTAGTGAGCAACACGAAACCCTGAGAGCATGCATTTTTCACAGTGTCCTTGAATACAGCATACAATAAGACCACATAAAGGCACTTTCTCCCTTACCACTGCAGACAAATTCTCGCTTCTGAACCTCAGCTACATTATGGCCCCTCAGGTGGGAGGGGCCCATGCACTGAGTGTAGAGGCCCACGCGAGGCCTCTGCCGCAGCCAGTCCGAGAGCCAGGCCAGGTGGCAGTCACAGTACAGGTTGTTGGAATGCAGTCGACTAAATGGCGGGCAAGAGGTTTAAAGCAAAACACACACACACACACACACACACACACAAAACAAAACAAATAGTTATTTCAAAACTTGGAAAAATCTTTAGTAATAATATATAGCTTTGTTTCTTAACATAGAATTAGATAAAGCTTAGCAACTTGCAATCAAATTACTTGTCTAAAAATGTAGCTGGTTCACAACCACAGCATCGAGTCTCTCTTCTTTCACCTGCGAGCTAAGAAAATATGTGGAAACTGGAACATAACCGTGAAAATCTTTTGCCTAGGTTCATTCAAAATGGTGCAGAGAGACAAATCCAAGGCAAATTGCTCTGCAGTGCCGCCATACCGATAGCCGATTGGTGCTGGGGAACGGGCAGGTAAGGCAGTGGGTCGGGCTAGGAGGCACGTTAATAAAACTCGTGGCTCCCAGTCTGAATTATTAGTTAGTCTCTGCAGGAACTGCTTGCAAAATCTTTTTTAGGAGGTCACTTTCATTTTTTGCTCGATAAGAAAGAATAATAACTCAACATAAAACACTTCTTCCACCCTGGGCAGGTGGCTCAGTTGGTTGGAGCATCGTTCCCTACACGGAAAGGTGGCAGATTTGATCCTGGTCAGGGTGCATATGGGAGGCACCTGATGGACGTTTCTCTTTTCTCTTTCATATCGATGTCTCTCTCTCTCTCTCTCCCTCTCCCTTTCTCTCTCTCTGATTCCTTCCTTCCCTTCCTCTCTCTAAAATTGATAAACATCCGTAGGTAAGGATTAAAATAGAAAACACTTCTTTCAGGCCCTATTCTGATTTCCTTCTTTTTGTACAATATCAGAAAAAGGGATCAGCAGCATTTGGCTCTTGGGGACCTGCCCTCCAAGAGTAGAAACTGGAATTAAAAGACATAAGTGGCTGGGAGTGAAGGAATTAAGTGAGCCCCCTCTGCGCTGGCAGGAATCCACACCCGATCGTGGATCCCTTCCAAGTGGCAAATAGCACTTCACCATTAATAAAACATCAGACAAATGTATCCACTAAATTAGGTAAATGACTTCAAACTGGCTTTTATGTTTTCTCAAACTAAAGAAAAGGACATCCAAAGCTATAAATCAAAGCATCGTTCCCAGAATCATCTATGACACAGTAATACCATTTTAGCCCTTTTTAGCTGATGTGCTCAATTCTAACCCAATAACAGTAATGGATATTAAAACGGAACTCAGTCCAGAAAGATAATTGGACCATAAAAATGGAATTTTTAAGTAGCAATGATAATATAGAATAATGAAACAAGCAAAGCAAGGGAACTGAAAGTTAGATGGCTCTTTTACATTCTCCTTGAACTTGTAGATTCGGAAGAGCCTTGTATGAAAACTAGACAGCAGACCGCAGAGCAAAAAGCTACATTGTGGGAAAGGTGGGCAACCTCGGCTCAGTCTGCGTGGAAGTCAGAGTGGCGTCCTTTGGAAGCCAGGTGGCACATCCCACATCATCGTTCTCTAAACATTTCCATCGGAGCCACACCCAGTACAATGGTTCAGTTACATGGGCACATGTGATATAAGAAAGGAAGATAAAAATGGAAAAGCCTGATTAGTAAGACGGACTGTGGTGGATCTCTACAAGAAAATGAGGCACATTATCAAAAATGCAGATGATGGATGAGTTTACGGTCTGAGTGGCTTTATTTTGCAAAGAAGAAAAGCTCGATCAAATTGTTTTTTTTTAAATTACATTTAATGAGAAACCAATTTCATTAAATACAGTTGGAATGAACTGGGCTGTTAATTTGGACAGATTAGTCTCAATCTGATAGCCCCGAGGAAACAAAATCTAGTTCTATGTGCATACTTTCAGAATTCTTTTATTTTGCTAAATCATATTCCAAGATAATTATAAAGATGGAACACTGTATACAGAGATACACTTTAGTGAGAAAAAAATTAAATTAAGATTGATATTGCCTAATTATTAAAAATCTGTCAACTCAATTGATTTTTTATTAAAAAAGAAAATAAACATGTTTCCAGTTACCAGCTGTTATAAAAAAAACATATTTTGAAAAGCCAATAAAAATATTGGCTTTTCCAAAACATACTTAAGAACACATACTTTCCCCAAAAGTCCGATGCTTTGGTTATGTTTCTGGCTATTTCTCACATATTGTATATAATATAGCTTTTTTAGGTCAAGGTGATTCTGAAACTAAGTTCAAATGAGATTCATCTCTGAAAATGCTTTGAATAAATATCCCCAACCTGGGCTTTAAGGATTAATTTTTCTCCAAGAGAAAAAAAAACACACATAGCTATAGCAAATACTTTATTAGAGAACCTTTTTATTCACCTAAAATATTTTAATGTCCATCTGTAACCCCTGAAAAGATATTTTTAAATAGAAATGCTGACACAACCTTAATTACAGAAACACTAGAAGGTGATGCTGTAATTTTATGTTACAAAGAATGTTGGTGAGCTAGTTTAGCTTTATTAGGTCTGCTTGACATACAGTAATAAAAACATAAAGATTTATCATTTATCATTTCTGACAGCCAATCAAGGAGTCTTCCATTTCTTAATGAAATGTGACCTCCACAATAACTCAAAGTAAACTTCCCAGAACACATATCATTTAAAAGAAAGCTTTCAAGTTTTCAGAATAATTTGCTCAAATATCATATCTAGAACTTTAATAAAACTGGTGTTTTCCTTGTCTACACCATAATGAACTACTTGTTCTTTGCTTACTAAAAATAGTACTCAGGGGGCATCCCTAATTGATTAGATTGACCTTTATATATGTTGTGACTACTTACAAAGTCCTAAGCTTAGGCATGTGGTTGAAACTCGCCACAGAAAGTCTGGTAATGTTGTTATTGTTGAGAGTGCTGTAGAATAAAAGAAAATAATAAAGACTTCAGATATGAAATGTACTAATCATTCTATATATGAATGTAAAGAAAACTTGTAGCGATTATGTTTATATAAAACAATTACTGGGTTGAGATGGCATAGAGAATGTACTATATTATAAACAAGATGATAAATAAGTTGTATATTTTAACATATCACTATGTATTCAGTTTTACCAAATATTTATTACAAACATATGGCATTAGCCACAGTATCTTTACTGCTTCTATGTTGCTTGATGCACCTGTACCTGCATGCATGTCTGTTTATGACAAACAAGCCTGAGACAGTCACAGTTGGAAACATTAAGTAGTCACGTTTCCTTAGAGAGGTGTCATGTGTAATTAGTGCCCGTGAGTAAATGAACATATTTGAAAGCTCCAACTGAAATCTCACAGCAATGTCATGGAGTGAAACACAGTCCTGCTGATTATTGTTTCCTGTAGACATCAGCCACTGTTGAAATCTGAGTAATAAGAATGATATCTATATGTGCTACTTGCTTTGGGTGGGGATGAAGTGACATTCTGCAGCAGTATATTAAAAGCTCAATATATTCTAACAGTTTTTAGCTGCAGCCAGATACCGTCCTTTTATTTTAGGGCTACGTGGTGATGATCATGGTTTCCTGAAACTAGACTAAGTAAGATGGGTGGTCATGAGAGATATGGTGAAAATAAGCATAATTCTTTCTTGGTTCAAATTTTTCCTATTTCCCCCTAACAAGCACTGTTAGTTTGTTATTATTATTTCTACTGCTACTTCTCCTCACTTATTCATCCAATATTTCCTGAATGGCTCTTATATTTATGGCAATATGGAATATTATAAAAATAAAACAGGCAGGCATAAAACCTGTCTGAAAATAGCAAATAGTCCAACTGGTGAGATGAATTACTCAAGTTACAAAAACTTAGAATTAATAAGATGAAGAAAAGAATTCTCTTTTCTCTCCCCCTCTCTCTTCGGAGAAGTCTGGTTGTGACAAGAAAATGTGAAGACAGTTATTCCAGGAGCGTGTGAGGACAGTGTGGAGACGGAACATGATTCTAGCATATAGTACAGTGTTGACTAAACAGGACAAGCTGCTGAAGGAGGCGAGAAAGATGGGATCAATAGCCCAGGTGGATACCTTTGATATTGGAGAAGGGTTGTAATTAGAGGTTGCAAATTCACTTGCCTACCGAGGCCAGGCAGGGAACAAACATGAGAGAAGCAGGCTGGATATGCGAAAATATGATGAGGGAGAGAGAAGGAGAGCAGCGCACAGCTGGGAACCAGCAGGGCCCTGGAAAACTAGCGATGCTCTTCTTTGTTGTAGAGTTAGTATCCAGCTCCCACGGACTACTGCTCTGTGGTACTGGAAGGCTGCTGAAGAATCTGATTTTCTCGAGAAGCTCGAGTTCGAAATTTTTAGGTCAATCCTCCTAGTTTTTAATTTTAAATACCGGCAACCAACTCAAATATTTCAAAAAGTCCCTGGGCCAAGTCTGCTTGGGTGAAACAAGGTACATTCGTGAGGCTACGTTAGGCCAGCTGGTGGCTACAGTTGTTAAAGGTGCGATGCGGGGTGCTCGGGGGTTGAGGGATTAACTTAAACTTCTCAGCAAAGTAGGGCACAGCAGTTACATGTCTGGAACATGCACTGACCCTCTTTGCTCTCCAGTTTTGCAATGTATTGAATGATGTAAGAACTAATCCAAGTGATTTGAATTAAGTCACATAGGGGGTATAAAAAAAACAGCCCACTTTATGCAGGACCTATAAAGCACTGAATTGGTTGGCTCATGCTATCTAAAAGCCTGTAGCATTTTCCATGTACTCAAGTGAAATGAGATTTCTTTTCAAACGCCATTTAAATATATCCTGATGTTTGCACTAAAAGGTTTCACTTCTCAAAGGGATTTGCTTTCCAATGACCCCTTTTTCCGCCCTAAAAATTGATGCTGACTTTCTATAGCGAAAATCTCCAGAGTACACACCATACTAAAATGTGACTTGGGGGATAAGGTATTTTTTAAAGTAATTCAAGCAGCAGACACACATTAATTTGAAACTATAATTTCTTATGATGCCACAAAACAGAATTTCACTTAGTGCTGATGCTGGTGGCTATCAATTTGAAGTCTTCTCTCAAAATGTTAGTTTGCATAGTGCAACTGAAGAAATAAATTATCTTAGCATTTTTATTCAGTATCTATGTCGGCAAAGCAATTTTGATACTGGTACCTGGTAATGGAGCAATACGTGGGACCAAAGAAACTGTATTCAAAGGTTAATAATAAATACATATTAATTAGGTATGATGATATGTTTATGCTGTGGTCATGCAAAAGTCCATTTCTGTGTTCAGCTTCAAAATTCTCTCTTTGTAATGAGAATGTATTCTTGTACAAAGGACATCTTGGTGTTGAAATACAAAATGTTAGTCTTGCTAATTATGTAGGCCCGTTTGGACTTACATCTGGACTTATTTTTTCTATTCCCTTAGTGCCAGGCATAGGATTTGGCAGAGAGTTTGATATTTAATGGATATGAATCACCGTGTTTCAATTAAATTAAATTATGTGCATTCTATAGAAAAAAAAAACCTAAAACTAGCAACTCAAGGGATATATTTCATTTCTAGTCTAGCCTCCAAAGAAAAAGTAAACATTGATCTAGATTTAATTTTCAAAGTTATTTTTGGGATAGTATCTTCATATTTAGGAAAAAAAGTTCTATATTTTACCAACCAGAATTCCACAATAAGGCCATGAACATACAGGTGATAAACGGCCTACTTGCTTTCATCTACCTAAAATTTCACTCTCTCTACCTAATCTAACAAATTTTCATCAATGGCCCTGGATCACCACTCCTCTTGTTTGGCCTCAGTATATTCAAACATTCATAAATGGTTCAATGAATTAAAATTTTAAAAAATCTAAACCATTGGGAGCCTGAATTGATGTATGTGCAAATTAACGTCCTTTCATTATTTATTCCCACATAGTGAGATGGTCTAATCTAAAGAGTTATGATTGGTAAAAATACGCGAAACAGAGAACAAACTTTCTGAAACCCTTTAGAAGTGAACTCCATAAAAAAGCTCCTGAGGAAATGTTTATAATAGGCGAACTTCTTTTACCTAGCAAGGTATTTGGGCTTGATGAATTCCAGTGGTTTCAGTACTTCATTCAATTTTTCCTTAAATTCATCAACTAATTTCTCTAAAGGTTATATGAATTATAAAAATTTTAAAATTAACGTATATGATAAAAGGATGTGTGCTTGACTTTATAAAATTTCAATATAAATGTTTAAATCCTTTTGAAAGAAATGCATACTTTCTGTGCTGATTTTATGTATTTATTTATTTATTTTTAGCAAACAAACTCAGACCAATCTGTATCTTTTTGAGACATACATATTAGGTCCCCAAAAGAGTTTTAAATGTTAGATTTCGATTTTAATTCCATGAACCATAAAATGTTTATTACTCTCTGATGTGGTCATGATAGGAGGTCTTTTAAAAGTCACTTTTTAGATAGTTTGCTGACACAGCACACAATGAATGAGGTGATTGTGTTTTCATGAATTTACTGTTTCTGAAAGCAATTATATTAATTTACAACAAATAAGCAAATTAATAGTTACTGTATTCACTGGTAGTGGTATTTTAATGCCAAACACAGTGCTTGGCACATAGCAGATTTTCTTTCTCACATATTCTCTCTCTCTCCATGTAAATATGTAAATATTTTAAAATATACATATTATTTGTATTCTTTCTGTCACTATAGAGTACTCAACATATACTCAATATATTATATATAAATTGTTCCACATCTAATAAATATTTAAACTCTTAATAACAAAGTACATTAGGAATTTTCAATTTGTCCAAAACACTCAGCAAAATTTCCAAAAAATGATTGCTATCATTCATCTTCCTAGTTAGGAGCACTGACTTAGTGTCAATTTGTTTGGCTTTATCAGCTCCGCTGAATTAAATAACTTCTGTGGCAATCTCTTCACATACAAAGTTTACTGGCATTGGCTACAGTCCTGACATCAGATGAGTATCACAAAACCATAGTTGTATCCTAATTATTCTGACTCTGAATTAGCATCAGTGAGCTTCGTATATTAAAACTGGCCCTGGAACACAATTTAAAAGGTGGCCTTATAACTACACTGTGTATGGTTAGCACTTGGAATATTTTTCCTATAGAAAAAGTTAGGCTGTTATCAATCAAAACCAAGATGAGTTCTCCTGTGGTCAGAGAACAGTATATATTCTTATAATAGTTTACCTCAATGAACTTATTCTTACATAAGCCTTTAAAAATAATTAGCAACAACATCACATGATGCAGCTAAAAACTCTATTATTCAATTATTCACAATTAAAATCAAAATCATATAGAAAATATTGCTAAAATAAGTCATTCTGATCGAAACATTACATTTTTTTTCAGAATTACATCCTGTTCCTCAAACTTAATTTATAAAGCAATGGAATCCTTTTTTTCAGGAGGCTTTTGTGATTCCTGGATAACTTTAACCAGCTGGACTAAAAATTCAAAACTTCTTCACATTTAATTCAATTTTGGATTTCTGCATAAATTGAGTCAGGGATAAATGAGAGCATAGAAAAACAGTTTATATGGGGGAGAAATGTGTACGTATATTTTAAAAGCTGTAAAAAGCTGACTCTTGGACTGGAAAAAAAATTTCATAAATGGACAGGTGGCTTCCCTTGCTTTAGGAACTCTAGTTTTCATTAAAATTATTTTTATTATAATTAATCATTTAATTTAAATTAGGTTACTAAGTCGAGGATCTGTAGAGATTATTCAGTTGCTTCTAACCAATTCTGTCAGTCGTGTCTGCCCATATAGTTCAGATCTGTGAGTTGTGCTTTACTAAGTCAGTAGTGAAGACTTGAATGGACCTATTGGGCCGCTCATTAAAATTAGAATGTCAATTTCAAAAGAACCTTGCAAAAACGATGTCAAGTTATCTGGTCAAAAAGGACATTTTACAGTGAGACAATATCTTTCCATTGCATAGCAACTACAACCTATACCCACATATCAGCTACACAGAGGTTTATTTTTTGTTGTGATTTTTCCTATACAACTGATGTTATCTTATGACTTAGCAATCCTAGGAATTTCCACAAATCCCGTGAATCAGAATAGTTTATCATAAGAAGAGACACTTCAAGGACGTTATATGTGAACATTTGTGTGTCTCTCTTACATAGACCATGTTACCTTAACATACAGCTATGCACAAGGTTTTGCACACACACGTTTGGACTCTTCCCTGTTTTCACCATGAGTTATTAAGGCATCTCCTTACGAGACCATTTTGACCCTGGGTTTTAAGCTAACAGATAAGCTTCCACATTAGCATCCCCCCCGGACACAAAGCTCTAGTGAGGAGTCAGAGAAATCAGAGGTACTCACAGCACTTCCAGGTCCCGGAGAGCCCTGAACGCCCCATCTTCGATACAGCTGATCTGGTTGTAATCCAGTTGCCTGTTAAACGGATGAAAGGATATGTGTAAAAGGCTGAAGACTTGCAGGGTGAGGGAAAGGAAGTCTCTTGAAGGGTCTAGGAAGCCCTGCCTGCAGGAACTGAAATGCTCTCCCAAATACACTTATCGGCTGAAGAATGTCACGAGCCCTTCTGGCCTCCATGCCGCCCGCCACTGAAATCTCTTTTTGTTCTGAACTGTCTGTGCAAATAGCAGCCCTTGGAGAGCTCCTGTAAATAATAACTGCACCTTATATTAAATGCCATAGGAATGCAATTTCATTACATCAAGAAAAGCTATCCATTAAGAGCTTTCAGCGTCATCTTGCTGAAACAATTTCATTAAGGTAAAGGACTGTAAATCACTTAATGTCACACGCACCCCCTCAGTGACCTAACAGAATCCATTTATCAGAGAAGCCCAGCTGCATGTTAATTTCACTATCCTTGGCAAGAAAGAGCGAGACTACTTTTAGATTTTCTCCTTTTTAAAAGCAGTTTTCCTTCGAGAACTCCAAATCAAGAAAGAGAAATGAGGTCCCATAGATCTTCCCGCAGTCCCAACCAGGAATCCACGTAGCAAGCCAGCAGTTGTTCTATTTTAAGCGTCACTATGCTCATAATTTGCATTGTTTATCATTATATTCGAATTCCCTGCCCTGTAAACGCGGCATCGTTTTCAGTGAGGGAACTCCCTGAGTGATACCACTCTCCAGGAAATAAGTGTTTAAAATATTAGGAAATCAATAACCATTTTTGTTTTTCTCAAAGATGCTAATTTCAGCCCAAACCCCTACAAAACATATACTGCAGCAGCATCGTGAAAACGCTACCTATATCTAAGGTAAAAAGTTAAAAGGCTGTATCAGTTCCTTGTAAATAACACAAAATTGAAACAAATGAATCTTTTCTTGCAGTTTGTTAAAGTTCAAAGATTGGAGAAAAAAAAATAGGCTGCTCCAAACTTGGTTAAGTCTGCTTTTTCCTGCCACTTGTTTTTGGAATTAAAACTTCCTTATTTACACAAAGGAATTTACTTTGTTAAAATGAATGGTTAAGTAGTAAATCCTACCTGTCCTATCCTTTTTTTTTTCCTAATAAGCAGTGTTTAAATCTAGTAGCTTGGTGCTTAGCGATATTATTATTCCAGTGAAGAAAAAGTATTTCAATGCTTCACTTGGGATAGAAGCGGGATGTTTGATGAAATAATCAGAGGGGTTGTCAGCTCCACGTGAAGCTGTGCAGGGGCAAGACTGTGATCAGAGTACGACTGCATCTCGTCCTTGTTTCCAGCTCAGAATTCACCCAAAGGGCTAATTCATATCCGAGGTCTGTTCTTACAACCACTGTTTAAACATTCCCACAGAACCGCCGTTTCTCTCATAAAACTACTGAAAAAAAAGTGCAAGGAGTGAATCCAGAGGGGCCTCTTTGAATTCCTTACTTTAGAAATTATGTACCTCCACAATGTCTCATGAAATATACATCTCATTTCACGAGGGTCTCCAGGGGACACAATCATACAGGAGGCTCTCTTGATGTCATGCAAATGGTACAATCTAGGGGACATGCCATATTAAAAAACAGGCAAACTCCGGAGAAGATGCAATTTTATTGCTTTTGTCAACGAAGGCTTTCCCCAAATAATAGCTACCATTCATGCTGCTGTAATAGCCCAAAGCATCCTACTTATTGGGAAGTAATGCAGAAGTATGATTTTATTTTCAAGAAGATTTTAAAGACCCATGATATAATACGGCGGCTGCGGTTCCAAGGAAACACATTTTCGAGCACTCTTGATTTTTACAGATTAAATTCATTTAACGATTAAGCGAATAACCTTTTTTTATTTTAAAGTGCTAAATATATATCTACACGACTATTCTCTAACCTTTCAGACGATTTATCAAAGCCATTTAAAAGAGGACAATGGCATGGAGTGTTACCCTTGACACACTACGAAAGAGAAATTGTTTCCAGACAAATTGGCAAAATCTTTTAATGCTCTCAAATTTGCCTAATGCAGTCTCCAGGTTAATCTGTAAAAGGGTGAGCGGTATGTTTGCCCATATCTTAATATCCTGAGCTGTCAAAGTATAAATCAGTGCTGACAAAGCTTCTTTTAAATCATGCATACTATCCACCAAGGGGGGCCAGCACGCTGGTGGGCACTCCAGCAAACCCTGCCCTACAAGAACTGAAAGGCAGGCTACCTTCTGCCTCCCACCAGGCACTGAGACCCCGCTGGAAACTTTGCTAATTTCACCTCTGTAGCATTGCTCTGGGTCACAGGCTTCCGATTCCTAACAGAGATCTTAGCACTTATTGGTGCTAAAACATTAAGACTATTTGGCTCTCACAGGACCGGAGGTTTCCTTAAAAGTTTTCTGGACGCCATCCTATCTCTGTCCACGTATCTTCTGAGGACAAAGTTATTTTATGAAAATGTGACCTGTGAATGGACAATCGACATCAAAATGAATAATTTTTTCATCAACTGGTGGATTTTATTCTATTCAAAGGAATGTTTATGGAAATAGCCGAGCCCGCATGACTGCCCATGAGAAAAATTCTGCATAAACTTCCATTTGTTTGCATAGGGTTCAAGATAAACAGTGTCAAAAGTATGCAATCGTGTAATTTATTTCAGGGGTTCTGGACTATTTTTCTGCACCTCGTTTTTTCCTCGAATGGCTCACTCCCTTCTCCACTACCTTTTAAACCCTGGCACTTCTGCTTTCTGTAAAGGAAAAAGGATCTGTTGTCAGCCACGCATTTGGAGACAGGCGGCCTATTTACACGAGGTTTCCGTTTGTGCCATGAAATTATTTTGAATTAAGGAATTAGTAAGAGGAAAGTTTTTTCCCCTTCTTCTCCAAAAAGTAATGTCACAACTGCCCTAGCTGGTTTGGCTAAGTGGTTAGAGCAGGGGTGGGCAAACTTTTTGACTCGAGGGCCACAATGGGTTCTTAAACTGGACCGGAGGGCCGGAACAAAAGCATGGATGGAGTGTTTGTGTGAACTAATATAAATTCAAAGTAAACATCATTACATAAAAGGGGACGGTCTTTTTTTTTTTTTTAGTTTTATTCATTTCAAACGGGCCGGATCTGGCCTGCGGGCCCTAGTTTGCCCACGGCTGGGTTAGAGCATCGGCCCACGGACTGAAAGGGTCCCAGGTTTGATTCCAGTCAAGGGCATGTACCTTGGTTACAGGCTCTATCCCTGGCCTGATGGGGGCTCATGAGGTAGGCAACCAATTGATGTGTCTCTCTCATATCGATGTTTGTTTGTTTTTTTCTCCCCCCCCCCCCCATTCCTTCCATTCTCTCTAAAAAATCAATCGGGAAAATATTCTCAGGTAAGGATTAACAAAAAAACAAACAATAACAACAAAAGGTAATGTCGCAACTATTCAGCCAGACAGAGCGGAAATCTGTTGATTTGGGGATGCTAAGGGCACTAGGCACTTCGGGACGGCTTTAGGATGCTTTCCGGGCATAGGGGCCACTTTTATGGAGGAAGCAAACTAACACTCTCCTGATTTTCTGGGAAGAAAAACATGGCATAGAAGGTTTTATCAGTAGTTTCCGACCTTCAGCGGACATGTGCTAGCACAGAGTTTTGTGTCTTCTCCTTATTTTCCTACCTCCAACCCCTTTCTGTTGAAATTCCAGATCTCCTCTCTATCTGATCCTTCACTGCCCTAGTCGGTGGTGTGTTCTGACGCATTTGCTTTATCTTTAATTTCATAAAAATGAAAATATTACAATGAATAGAGAATCTTCAAGACCTCTCTTGGCACCAACCTTCTATGATTCTCTTTTCAGTGGCAGCACCTCTCCTGGTGCTCTAAAATAACTCTAGACACCCGTTTTTCCCCCCTCGTACTGCTAAATTTAGTCTCAGACAACGCACCATCTTTATTTAGAGATGGAACTCTCTGTGCCTCACAAACAACAAATTTCTAAAGCTGGTCTGATATTTTTAACACTAAAAATAATTTAGCCTCGTTTCAGATTGTGATCAATTCTAGATATGAGAGACAATATATACTGTTGCTAAATATAAGTTTTAAAAATAGCTATATTAAATGACAGAAAGAAAAACCGTTGCTAACTTGGCATTCTGAAATGTAGTTAGAGACGTTGTATTCTGTTACTTTTAAGTGTTTCTCGGGGATTCCTTTTTTCATTTGTCTAAGTTTGAATAGCATACTATGTTTGAGTTATATGTATAAAACTTTCCTTCCTAAATTAACTTCAGTTCGTTTTTTTTTCCTTACCCATAGAAAATTCATATTTCACTTCAATATCTTATTACAAATCGATTTTTGAAAGAATTAGAACATAAACTATTCTTAACTCTGAAACAATAGTGAACATAAAACATCTCTAATAATTTCTAAGTCAGTCAGGTTCCCTCAATGTCTCAAAATAAATTATTATGACTCTGCTCTGGTTTTCCAGGTGTCTTTTTCTTAAGTTACAGGAAATACAAGTTCCGTTCATATTCATATGACTATTATAAGATGGCAAAATCCAAAATTTTAGCTGACTTAAAATGCATCAGAGTAATAAGGATCAATATGAGGGCATGAGAAATTTTTGCTATTTGGGAACAAAGGTGATGGAGCATATAAATTAACCCATTGTACGCCATAAGCATCTGTAGATGCCAACGACAGACCTTCCCCACATGCCACATGCGTCTATAAAAAAATATTTCCCTAAGTGGCAGCCCTGACCAACTTTAAGATAATTTTTTGTGAGAATTTTCAGCTAAAAATATTCAAGAACACCCAAATTGTAATATATTTATTTTTATAATATTCATTGCGAAATGATTTTTTAAATTAAATTCAAAATATCATGGTATGTGGGATGGTTTCCATTTTGGACACATGCCAGTTAACTGGTGAAGTAGGAGAAAAAGAAAAAATGCTGTTAAGGTTTAAGGATTTGGGCATGACCCGTTCTATTTTTTTTCCCTTGCATGTATAAAATTCAGGCCTAAACATACAAATCTCATACAAATAACAATTGTTTAAGAACTAGTCTAAGATTTAAATTACAATGAATGGAAGCATAAGAATGATGCAAATTAATCCATATAAATGAACATCCTAGACAGAAGTTTCAGCGACTCTTATCATTTACCTCAGCATAAAAGCACGATCCGAGTTAACCTGGGTATTTAGTCAAGAAAATAACCAAGATAAGGACCATTCTGAGGAATGCAAAATAACTATCATTATTTGTGAAATTAACCTTTTTGCAATCTTTCAAACAACATTTTGCGTTTTGCTTTGTTTTTCATAGGAATAAAGGATTTCAGTTTTTATTGAAATAATTTATGGTATGAAGTTACATTCAATTGTCAATTGTTGGGAGGAAACAAAAGTAGCTTTAAGAGAGACGGAAACAAAAATAAATGAAAGACAACCAAGTTGACCTGCATGTCCTGGTAACACTAAGCAAAATAATTGAAGGTGGTGGAAACTGAAATTGACTATAATTGCGACCAGCTGTGATGAACAAACATTTGGTCTTGTTCAAAAGATTCACAGAGACATTTGGTCCGAGCCAAACTGTGTACCTAACCCTGCAATTTTCAACCTTTTTCATCTCATGACACAGGTAAACTAATCACTAAAATTCTGAGGTATAACATAAATATGCATATTTTTGCTGCTCTGATGAAAAGTTGTATTATTATTATTCATTTTTAATCCTTGACTGAGAGTATGTTTTTTATTGACTTTTTTTAGAGGAAGGGAGAGAGAGAGACAGAGATAGAGAGAGAGAGAGAGAAATCGATAGGTTGCCTCCCATACCCATCCTGACTAGGAATCGATCTTGCAACTTTTTGCTGCACAGAATATGCTCTAACCAACTGAGTGACCTGCTAAGGGCAATTGTATAATTTTGTAGAAATCAAAACTATGTATAATTTTGATTCATTTACACCAGATGGGTATTATTGTGTTAGCTGTTGTCATTTTTTTGGTTGACAATCCAAAAGGAAAGAAGTCAGTGCCCCTGACTAAATAATCAGGTATTTGCATGTTTTAAAAATTCTTGTGGCACGCTGGTTGAAAATTGCTGACCTAAACCCTTGTGGCATCACCAGTCAGGCTTCAAGGCAAGATGGGTAATTATTGCAATACAGGCACAATGGGATTATTGGACCAATAAAACATGATAGACTTTTACATGTCTTAATCCTATAAACAAACAGTAGAAACACATTTGAAAGACTATTTGAAACCAGGGACATTCTAAGCAGAGGCGTTCTGAACAGCACCAAATATCAAGGACCACTCAGCATGGACAAAATGTTGGCTGAATGCTTTGGACAGGACCAGATGTCCAACAAGGGTATTTATTCAATGCACAGCAATTGGCAGAGACTGTATATGCACCATCTCATTAGTCCTCACAACACCTTCAAAAAAAGGTAAGTATTATCATCTTGATTTTATAAACGAGAAGCTGAGGCTCACAGACTTCAATAACTTATTCGAAATAGGTAGTAAATAGTTGGTAAAATTTTGATTCAAATTTAAATTTATGTACATTTGGAACCCCCCCTCAATAACAAGTGGCTAGGGTAACAGATTCAGGAGTTATTCATTCTGAAAATGGGAAAGTGGGGGGGGGGGCCTTAATTAAATCTCTGATGACCAAGTTTCAAGGAAGAAGCCGGCAAATGAAGAGAGGTAAACAAATCCTGAGAAGAAAGAGATTGCAGTAGTCTGAAGTAAGCATGTGTGAGGGTTGGAAAAAACCTGAACCTTAAAAATTTGGTAGATTCCAGGAAGACAAAAAATAAAAACAGCATTCCCTATGATGGAGATTGGCACAATCAAAGAACAGTTGTAAGCAGAGGCTCTACAATGTTTAGAGTAAATGTTCTCCAGAGAGAGGCCATTTGGGCTTGAGCAAAGAGCTTGTGTGCAGATTAAGTGGGAGAGAGGGATGGGAACCTGGGTGGAAGTCAGTTATGAGCAGTTAGATTGTCTAAAGAGACTAGCTGCTATGCCATTTAATAACAATCACTTCTTTCTCAGGGAAGAGTCTATATTCCTATAGACCCTGCAGAATTATGACAATATTCTTCTGTGTCCATAAGGCTTTGCCATAGTATCTATAACAAAGTGTTTTTTTATATAAATGAAATGATTTTTAATGATTTTTTATTGATTTCAAAGAGGAAGGAAGAGGGAGAGAGAGATAGAAACATCAATGATGAGAGAGAATCATTGATTGGCTGACCCCTGAATGTCCCCCACTGGGGATCAAACCCACAACCCGGGCACCTGCCCTGACCAGGAATGGAACTGACACCTCCTGGTTCATAGGTCGAAGCTCAAGCACTGAGCCACATTGGCCAGGCAATACACTGAATGATTTTAAAACAGATAATGATGGGATGAAAAAGAAGCCTTTGTGAAAATAAATCTGCCTGCAATGTTTAATTACCTAATGATAACATGAAATGCAGATCAAAATTTAATTTGCAGGCCACTGAATAGTATAGGTAGCAAAGAGAGGCTGTTCGGTGTTGAGGAATGTAGGAACCTAAAGAGCTGGCCTGTCGCCAGTACAACATAACAGCCACAGCAAAATCATGCCAATTCCTATTTTGTACATATGTGAGTTGGATTCCCAATTAATCAGACATCCTTGTGTTTTATTTGTTTTAGAAAGTGTTTATGAAGATTGTATAGATTCATTGTTACATGAGAGAATGCCATCATTGATGAAAGCAAACTTGGAGAGGTTGTTGGAAGCACACTTGAGCATAGCTGTTGGGGATTATCACAAAATTCAGTGTGCTTTTAGAGTGAGTATTAACCAGGAAAATTACAGGACCACGGACAGTTCCCATGGACAGTTCTACTGGCATCTTCCTGATATATTTCACATTCAAGGACCCAACAACAGCTGGTTATCTCTTATGTCTATAGACAAACTTCTGGGTGTTAAGGGGAGCTCTGGGCCTCATAATACAAAACTCAATGTACTCTATCTAAGTGGAGAGTCATCTCTACAGGTCTGTTCAGATGGTTTTATGTCCCACTGAAGACCTGTGGCATCTAATCCAAAACCAAGGATAGCAGACCCCTTGAAAGAGGAACTGATCTCCCCTTCTCAGTCTCTTCAGCCTCATCTTACTGAAAACACTCTAGAAAAGAGCCGGGGTCCCTAAAAGCTACAATTTCAATTTGATGTCAATAGATTTTATTTGTATGATAATTATTTAATAAGTATGTAAGTATGAAAAGAAACGTCTTGCCCTAAACATGTAAACTAGCTGATTAGAGTAGACATTTTGCAATTCTGACTTAAGTTATGTGACAAAGCTAAAGTAAGTTTTGCATTTGTATGGAAAATATATAATAACAATATAAATCAACTCTTCTGTTTGCCAAATCTTCTCATTGCCAATAATCACTGCAACCCAAATTGGGTCATTTGTTTCCTTAAATGTCATGGTCATACACATCTGTTTCCCAAATGATACCATGACTTACTCAAAGAGAACCAAGCTAGATCCTCTTTAACTTAGGCTCTTGTCTATCAATTAATGCATGTCAAAAAAAGAATAAATGTAATATTTTCCATAATGTACTTTTTACCAAGAGGAAGTTTTCCTGGAAAATGATGGTAAGGATCTTACCAGATGGAGGGTTAATGGATTTGGGATAATGCAAGTAAATGGAAGGGAATTTATTTATGAACAATGAAAAGTAAAGTTTCACTGGAACATGCTGTACATTTGGAGGATGTACTGCAAAATGAAATTAGAAAAAAGGCAAGTGTGATTTATATTGCACAGTATAGCTGAAATAATGCTTGTTGAAATTTAATTATTTTTAAGTATCCATCTTGGACTCACTAAAGAAACTAATAGTGAGGATTGACAGAGTTTGCTTTTGTGATATGAATAACAACTAGCAATCTGCTTAATTTTTAAGTTTGTATATTTGTACTTTTTTTCATTTAAATCCTAGAATAACTATAACTAGGGATGTTTTCTTATAAATACAAGAGACTTTGGAAGGATTTTTATACTCGGAAAGTACATACTGAGAGAATAAGCTTGCAAGGCTCAGCAATAAAGCAAGGTTTAATTTGAATATTCCCCTAAATTATTCAACATTATTCAATTAAATGGAAATATCTCATAAATCCTTGTTTAAAAAAAACACAGTAGCATAATGTAACATGTCTTTGTTTAAGATCTGATCAGAAGGCAGTGGAGGCTTTACTGAATCAGTGTTAAATACATGAGATATATGCAAAATTGATTTTTTTAAAAAGTGGTATAAACTGTAATTACCATTTTGGTGAGGCCTGGGTTGGTAATGATATGGTATCAATACTTTAATTCATACTTGATTGGGGAGTTTGAAAACACAGATGTAAATCTTATGGAAAAGTGCAGCCGGGGACTATTATAAAGACTATAATTTAGGTGGTATTTTAATATGATCTTGTTATTCTAGGATCTTAACGTCTAAAATGTCAGAAAACGCAAGTGGTTTCCATTGCAGCCAGAGAAACTTAGGTAACAAAATAAAATATGAAGAATTTTAATCCAGTTAAGGAATTAATAGAGAAAAGCCAAAAGGGTATGGGAAGTCAGCCCCGGAGATGCTGAAGAGCAAGATAAATGTCCCTCTGTCTGGCATGGTTTCTGTGTGGCTTGCCTGCAGGAAGAGGACTAAGATCCGCTAATCTGCAAAATTTCCACAGCATCAGTTTCATAGGGTCAGGATGCTGCCTTGAGCATAGTTAGCCAATCCACCCGATTAAAGAAAGTCCTTCCAGTGAAAGTCTTCTAATAACTGGAATTTGTTCTGAGTAAGGCCTGACTGTGGTAAATCCAATAAGCCCAATACGGTGCATCAGGTTGGCTTTTAGTGCTAAACAAAATACCACCTTGATGCCACCTAAGCACATATTCCTCCTGTCTAACCTTTGTTTTTTTTTCTCTTTTACTCTCAATGACCAGGAACAGTAGCCATCCTGGCACCATACAGGATTGTCCAGACTGTAAATGCATATCCTGGAATGCAAATAGGTCTGTACCTCTCCTTCCCACACTGAATATTACTAATATTATTCATGAAAATATCTTTGGCCTTTATTGAGGCATTACTTGATAATGTATGGTCACCCCTTTAGTAATATTATGAATTCAAGTTTACCCTCATATTAAATATACTTTACCAGATATATATATTTTTTTCACTTTTTTCCTTTTTATTTTATTTTTTAAAATTTGTTTTATTGCTTAAGGTATTACAAAGAGTATTACATATGTCTCCTTTTTTTCCCCCTTGACCTTCCCCCAGCTTCCCGTACCCCCCAGTGTCTTGTGTCCATTGGTTATGCTTATATGCATGCATACAAGTCCTCTTAAGAGATCAACCAGATATATTTTTAACTTTTAATGAAAAAAATTGAACTTTATATAAAGACCCATGAAACTGGACATTTTTTGAACACTGTAGTTTGAACTGCATTTTAATTATAGTTCAAACTATATTCATTAGCTATGATCCTAATGAATTAAATAAACCTAAAAATGCATTGTGGTATTTCAACATTGCTCTGATAGTCTTTCCCATTGTTACATGAAAGGCAGTAAAAATAGTGGGAATAAATTCTATCTTTGTACAGCCTCTTTAGTAAATTCTGACTTCCTCCATCCCACCCTTGCCACTATTTTTTAATACAAACCAACCTCTCCAAAGATTCCTTTATATTTTCTTTTATAAACTCTTTCCTACAGAATTCCCTAATAACTTCAAACAATCCTTTTTTTTTATCTCTTGCTCTCCTCAGCACCTATAGCACTTAATGTCAGCACCTTGGGTGAGTCATTTAGCACTTTCTGATATAGTTTATTTTTCCATTCTGTAGCTCATGTCTAAATAACCCCTAATAGACATGGGTTTCTTATCCATTACTACTATTGCAAATGCCCTGCTTTTCTGTCTTCTTACTCTATCTTTTCCAAGGTTAACTTCTAGCTGTTGATTGGTGAGTACTTGCAGAATGAAAAGCACTCTATTTCACAGCATTTTACTGTTATAAACAGTCTTGTACATAATCTTTCTCCCCTAAGACTCACAACAAAACCAAGCAATTATTATGTTCATTTTATAAAAGTGAAAACTAACCCTACGTTTACTAATTTGTCATAGCTCCAAATCCAATAAATACCGAAAGATTCTGAGACTCCAGTACTAATCTCATCTCATCGAATACATAATAACTCTCTTTAATTTTGGGGTGGGTGGGGATAACGCATGTGGGAAAAAAAGATTTTCAAAAATCCTGCTAAGTCCATAATGCATTCCCTTCAGCACACTGGCTAGCACTTCACTTTTTTGTTATCTCTAAACTTTTAAAATCACATTTTTTTAAGGATAAGAGAGGAGGATATTAGCAAGAATCTCACCATGACCTGCATCCTGTTCCAAACTGTATCCTTAAATTTGGCAGAAGGATTACTTATAGACTTGGATTCCTTGAATATCTTTCCTAAGAAGCAAAAGCCACCTGTTTTAAGGACTTAGAGATAATACTATGGTAAGATTGTAAGTGCATTCCCAAAGGGTGGTCAACTGTAGCCATTACTATCCTTTTACAGTGACAAATAGGCAACTTGAGTAGGTGCTACATAGGATCTTTATGTTCCGACATAATATACAGAGGCCATTTTGAACACTCTACATCGCCGAGTCTACAGGAAGACTTCCCGGAGCCCTAGCTAAAGAAGATAAAGAGAAAGCAAATAAAATCCTTTGAACATGTAAAACACTCATAAAAAACTAGGGCCACGATTTCAATGGCTCTACACAGTTACATCCAGAAGCCTCTATTTTTCTCTTGACTTGTACATGTAGAAAGTACACATTTAAAACAAAAACCATTTACATGGAAGAGAAGCTATAGAAGCCAAGACGTGTAGCATTATAAACAATCATCCTCTTTGACGAGGAAGAACATCTGTCTCACTTTTTCCATTGAAAAAAAAATGTTGGATCCCACCATGGAGAATCCTGAATATAAGTTAATTCTTGACACAGTCCCTGCCCTGTTTATGACCAGTTAAAAAGTACTGAATTCCTGATAGTTAATCTCAGCACTCAGGGGCTTCTCTCCTCTACATTTCAAGCTAATGCAAAGGATAAAGAAACATTTTATGCCCCCACTTTCACAGTCAATCCAAAACCATCATTTTCAAAGGATAATATGGTATTTTAAAATGTATAAAAGTATATACTGCCAATATTAGTATTGCCACTGAGATTTTAAATCCAATACATATCACCAGAGCCACGGGCACTTAGAACAAAAACTACAGTTTAAAGATTGATCAAGGGAACATACAGAAAGCAGTATTCTTTTTCTTGTTCCTTTTTAAAGAAGGTTATGCATATATTCTTCCATAAAGATATGAAGGAAAATAGATGTAAGAAAAATATTCACACAAAGGGAAATGCATAATTTTTCTCCTCTCACATTGTTGGTGTTTAATGAAAATGGTGATCTAAAAGCTATTTTAGAAAGCTATAGCTCTAGGCTGTAGGTATCTCTAACGAGAAAATATTATCTAGTCTTTCTGGAAAAAATAGTTTATAGTGTGCATATCCAATAAACAGCAGTAACAACCGAAAAGGGAGTTATTGAAATAAGCTGACAGTAAAAGGCAGAAAATACATTGCAAATATCTTTTAATCAAATCACTTCTCAGATTTAACAAGATTAATCACAAGGTTTGAAGAATGAATTTGATAACCAGTTCAGATTCAAGACATCTAAATGAGAATCCTTGCCGATAAATTGTGAAAACAATATAAAACTTACTTTACAAGCTCTCCTAATCAAGCATAAAGATACATTGGGCTTTCACCACTTCTCATTACTGTTTCTTTAATATAAATTTAACATTAAAATAGGATGGCTTACAAAACCCGTATACATTTTTTAAAAACTACTTACAAATTTTTAATGTCTACTGCTCCACGGAAAGCCTTCCTTGGAATTGCCTGAATTTGGTTTTCACTGAGGTCTCTAAAAAATAACAAAAAAAGAGAGTAAGATCAAGCTATAATATATTTAATTATTTTAATCAATTTATTTGAGAAGTGATAGAATACTTCTAAAAATGTACTAAAAACATCATAATGAAATCCATAGCATTACATGCAATTTCTAATACAAACATTTTATATTTCTCGTATAAATTACAAGGTTAGACTAAATGGTGTTTTGAAGTACTTTTCCAGATCTTTAATTGCATAATTAATTCTAGAATATGGTTCTCTTAAATTTAAGAGTTGATTCAATTCTGTGCAATAAAATATTTATTCAAAACAAATAACAAATTTTTCATAACTCAATTTCAAGGGGTTCTAAAGTGTTAGCACTGATATTTCTACATCACTGACATAACTTACAAAGTATATAGGAAAGCAGTCCATTTTAACATCCCAGAGAAGAGAGTGCAAAACCTGATAAAATCTGGGCAGTATGATTAAGTTTTCATAACACTTTAAGTAATCTTGAAAATGGAACATGGCAGTACTAACCCAACAATAAAACCAACAGTTCTTGCATGAAATATTAATAGCAAGTTGAATTAAAACCTTCTTTAAATAATTCTATTATAACCATAAACACAGCCTGTCTGTATTTGCATTTTAATTTAATTGAGAAATACATTTTAATCAAAGGAGAAAAGCACTCTAAGTTGGAATGAGAAGTTAGTAAAAAAAAATCACTCATCTCATGAAATAGAACATTATTTTACCTTCCGAGTTCGGATGCAATTCCATGTGCTCACGTAGTGTTATTAGCCTTAACAAGTAGGATATAAATACACAATGAACAATGCCACTGGAAAGCAGAAAATGCTTGCCTCATTTTAAGCAACACTACTACATAGCAGAAAGTTGAAATATCAAATAAATAAATGATTAAAATAACCAAAATGGTGCTAAAATTATCACTAAAATTTTAAGATAACTGCTGCTCAAGAAGAAATGCGAAGCTACGAACCACGGAGCATAGCTGATGAAAACAGAGCCATTTTCCAACGATGTGGAGGCAAACTGGACAGATTCATACTAAAGCTTCTCATGGCCAGAGCTCCCTGTTCACACACTTATGGCCACGCAATAAGGATAATTGGCAGATGGAAAGATTTAGTGTGTGGTCTTGACCTCATTAACACTAAGTTTTAAACAACTAAGATTTGCATTTATATCACACTATCCAGTGTTCAAATAAAAATGTTTGCTAAGCAATTTGTAAAGAAATAAATATTAGTCTATTTAAAGAGTAAAGGTCTTTAGTTAAAAAAAAAGGAAGCAAAAACACATACATTATTTCCAACAGTAAACGTGCAGTATGTGCTCGAGTGGAAGTTCAGGCGGCCACCCATTCCCTAAGCACTGCGGCTCTGTCACTGCTTCCAACCGTTTTGGGAAAGCCCTAAGAGTGACAAAGCTTCATTTCCTTAGTCCTTATTTCCCTAGCTTGTCTTTAATTGAGACCAACTTCCTTACTTTGTTTACTCCCTTACTTTGTTTAATTACAGAGAGTTAACGATATGTATTTAAAAGTCCAGATACTAAAAACAGTGTTCAAAGGAGGCTACTGAGCAAGGAGAAGGTAAAGAGAGATATTGGAGAAAGAAAAAACATCAGAAAGTAATAAGAAATGAAGAGGGACAAAAGATTGAATTCAAGCAAATTTGAATCTATAATGCTCCCTGAAAACCAACAGTAGTGGGTCTACTGTTGTGTCGCTATTAATTCAATGTATTCCCATCCAGCCAGCCGGAGCCATTTCATTCACCACCTGCGGACTCACCTCTGCTGAGTCTCTAGCACAATTTATCCCCGGGTCACAGTCTCAAATGGGGAGATGTGGAGTCAGGGGAAAGGCAGGGGATATTTATGTGGAGCATGAGACATCACTGAGGATCCGTGGATTGCAATCAGAACCTATTCCTTCTGAATTTGATTTTAGTCCTTCTGGTTTAGTTCTTTTGGTTTTAGGCAGAATTCTAGGACAGGGAAGGGTTTTACCTGCAAACCCTTACCAGTCTGTTCTTTTTACAAAAGAGTGAGCAACTGTCTGTTTCAGAGGCTCCTTCGTCGCCTAAGGTCAGTGGTGTATGTGTGGATTATGTACATTACTTCTCAGGCAATTCTATGGGGTCTCTGCCTGTGCCAGCCCACTCTGCAGGCAACGCCAGTGTGGATTCCAGGTCCCTTCAGGGAAGTGGGCATGGTTACTCATGACAGGAGGAAGTTGCTAAACACATTTTCAGTGCCTATTGTATTCAATAGTTAATTTTAAGAAATAATAGAGTATCAAATTTGATCTATATTTCCTTTAATCTCCATAACCATCATGTACAGTAGGTATTATTATCCTGGTTTTACAGGAAAGGAAACTAAGCGTCAGGGATGTCAGGCATTAGTGCTAAACGATGAGCCAGATTGTTAAAGTAAATGTATACAAACAAAACAGATACATATTGAGTCTAGGTTTAGGGAATTTAAAGGTGATACCAGGAGGTACTTAATCAATCTCAATGTGTCCTTCCTGTGGCTTAGAATTTAGAAGGCTTTTTCTTAACACATTCTAGCCTCTGATTTATGTCATTTGCAAAATGGTGGGTAAGATGGTGTTAGAAGAAAGGCTCGTATTTTCTACATAGAATCAAGTGGGGATTAGCTGTTATTTCTATCCAACACATTGATTTAATATGTGCAAGAAACTGGATGATGTTGCAAGGATTGCTGAGCTGTGTAAAGCCCATTCCTGGCTTCCGGAATTTTCACATCCAGTAAAGATCCATGCTCCTAGCCAAATGAGATCTAAAAAGTGAGAAAACAAGAGTAAGAAGAAAGGTAATGTGAATGTGTTAAGATGTAAAGGTAGAGAGCAGGGCGAGGGTCAGCACTTCCAGTAAAATAAATTGCACAAGCAAGAATATGGAGGTGGAAAAAGAGAACATTTATAGAAGTAGCTTTTGGTCAGGTTTGTTTAGAGTGGAGTAATGGGAGATGAGGTTGGAAGGACAAGTCGATGGTATAGACTTTTTGGTACCAATTAAGGAGTGAGCTCTTGTTTTAGCAATGGTAATGGATGGAAGGGTAATGGACAGAAACAGGACAGAGGCTCTTCCTTAGATAAAATAAACTGGCAACCAAAACCTGGGGTCAAAGGCTCACATTCAGAAGACCACATACAAGACTCCTGCGCCAGCTGGAGAAAGGGTAGTGAGAATCTCAAGCAATATAAGAACCATTAACACATGGCTTGCTTATCCTGGGCCAACTAATGGGTGAGGCATCTCTCGCTGTAGATAGAAAAGGTGGAGAAGATACCCAGTGGCATCAGAGACACATGAAGAACCAAAACATAGAAGTAAATTGTCTGTGAATATGGATTAGGCAAGTGAGAGAGGAGACAGAAGTGACTTTGAACTTAGGTTCGGGGACTGTAAACAAAATTGGGAAATCAGAAGAGCAAGTTGCTGTGTCCATTATGAGTTAGAACAGCGGTTCTCAACCTGTGGGTCGCGACCCCTTTGGGGGTCAAATGACCCTTTCACAGGGGTTGCCTAAGACCATTGGAAAACACATACATAATTACATATTGTTTTTGTGATTAATCACTATGCTTTAATTATGTTCAATTTGTAACAATGAAATTGGGGGTCACCACAACATGAGGAACTGTATTAAAGGGTCATGGCATTAGGAAGGTTGAGAACCACTGGGTTAGAGAGATGTGATATATATCACCCAGTTTTATGGCAACAAAGTTAATATATGGTAAATAGGCCACACGTGGTACCTGAGAAAAGTGATCTAGGAGATCACAGTGGTACTGAGTCATTGGAGGCTTGATGGATTCAAGCCACTTTCAAAATACAATGGGACCCTTTTGAACCTTGATAAAAATGATTGAGCTCAGTAATTCTCGCCTCCAGTAATGGGGGCTGGTGATGAGGGGCAGGAATCCAAGGAGAGAGGCAGTATGCCAAAAGAATTACTAGCATAGACTGCAGACCTCAACTATTAAATTATTTCTCTGCCATTTATTAACCAGTAGAGGCCCAGTGCATGGATTCGTGCACCAGTGGGGTCCCTAGGTCGAACAAACGGTCAGACACTTAGCATATTAGGCTTTTATTATATAGGATGTGACCTTGGGAAGTTTGTATACCCTTTTTGTGCTTCAGTTTCTTCAGCTGTAAAATGAAACAATAATTGTGTCTACTTCATAGGACTGTTAGGTGGATTCAATGAATTCATACTTTAAAAAATGCTCAAAAATACCTGCCACATAATAAGCACTATAGAGAA
>NW_005371541.1:1426422-1454373 GCF_000412655.1 Myotis brandtii
TTATTCCATTAGGCAATGCTACATAGCCCATAGCCCTGAGTGGATTTGCTTTGTTCCCTGAAGATTACAGAAGAAAAAGTGAAACATAACTTATGGTAATGTTTTGTGAACTGTGTGGAACAAGAGGAATGAGTCAGAACTACTGAGTTAGCGAGATGGAACTGCCAAGGATAGTCTGTAATTATATCACTAGGCAATAGAGTGTAAAAATGTATTCCAAAGTAGGGAAGTGGCTTGATTGGAGTTGATTTTTAGGAAGATTAAACTGGAAATTAAATTTCAGAGCAGGCAGGGACAATGAGCAGTGAAGTCATATTGGGCAGTGTTGGTGGAGAAAGATCGGTCCCCAGTGAACTAGGAAATTCTACTTGGAGAATGTTGAGTAATAAAGTTGGGATTTGGCCCCAGGTCAAATTATAAGGTCTTCAATGTAAATTAAGGCTAGTGTCATCTTGGGAAGAGCTGGAAGCCCCTCAAATTTTCTGATTAAGGAAATAACAAAATTCAAAAAGTGCAAAAAAAAATTTGGGGAGGACAAGTGCGGTACTTGGAAAGCTGGGATTGAAGACTAGAATAGTTTTGTGATATTTTGGTCACAAATATGGAAAAGTATTGCATGCTCATGGATTATAAGAATTAATATTGTCAAAATATCCATACTACCCAAAGCAATCTACAGTTTTAGTATAATCCCTGTCAAAATTCCAATGACATTTTTCACAGAATTACAACAAACCATCCTAAAATTTGTAGGAGACAAAAAAGAGTTTGAATACCCAAAGAAAGCTTGATAAAGAAGAGCAAAGCTGGAGGCATCATGCTCCCTGAATCTAACTATATTATAAAGCTATAGTAATCAAAACAGTATGACATTGCATTAAAAACAGACACACGGACCAATGAAACAGAATAGAGTGTCCAGAAATAAACCTGTATATATATGGTCAATTAATTTGAGACAAAGATTCCAAAAACAGAGTGAAAGGATAGCTCTTCAATAAATGATGTTGGAAAAACTGAACAGCCAATACAAAAGAATGAAATTGTATCCTATCTTACACCATACACAAAAATCAACTCAAAATGGATTAAAGACTTGAACATATGACCTGAAATCATAAAACTCCTGGAAGAAAATATAAGGGGTAAGCTACTTGACATCAGTTTTAGCAAATCACATATCTGATAGGGATTTAATATCCAAAATATATAAAGCACACACACAACTAGGCAAAAAAAAACATTAAACCAGCAGTTCTCAACCTGTGGGTCGCGACCCCTTTGTGGGTCAAACGACCCTTTCACAGGGGTTGCCTAAGACCATCGGAAAACACATACATAATTACATATTGTTTTTGTGATTAATCACTATGCTTTAATTATGTTCAATTTGTAACAATGAAATTGGGGGTCACCACAACATGAGGAACTGTATTAAAGGGTCGCGGCACTAGGAAGGTTGAGAACCACTGCATTAAACAATCTGCTGAAAAGTAGGCAGATAAACTAAATAATTTTTTCCAAAGTCACACAAATACTAACAGGTACATTAAAAAGGTACTTAACATCACTATACAAATAATGCAAATTAAAACCACCATGTGATACCACCTCACACCTGCTACAATGGCTACTATAGAAAAGACAAGAGATACCAAGTGTTGGTGAGGATGTAAGGAAAGGGAACTCACAAGCACTGTTGGTGGGAATGTAAATTGGTGCAGCCACTATAAGCACTGTTGGTGGGAATGTAAATGGGTGCAGCCACTATAGAAAATAGTATGGAGATTTCTCAAAAAATTAAAAAGGCAGGGATTTTATTCATCTTGTTTCTACAGAACTCCTGACATGTGATAGGCCTTCCTAAGGGAGGTGGGGAAAGATAAAGAAACCCTGAAGTAAAAACTGACAAAAACATGGCAACACGCCTTAGAGACAGAGATATTGAGTATAAGCCTGTGCCTGGTGCCCTGATGAGTAGTCGCATCTAATATTATAGACGCAATGAGGGAAATCAGGAGAGAAAACTGGACTTCCGAGAGGGCTTTGAGATATATTGGTATCAGGCAGCACAGGGGAAGTGAAAGGGAATGTTTCATAAAACGCTGGAGATCAGAAACTAGAGCTCAATGAATAGATCAGGGAGAGGAACACAGATTACCAACCCTTCGACCATGGTGAGAATGGGACTATGCACTACATACATGAATCCTTCTTTCAGTGGTACATATCAACACACTTCACATCTGCAGGTCATTGTCCCCGATGCTCAGTGTACTCAAAATTTCAACATGGGAAAGTGGGAAAGTCAGCTGTGCTCCTTCCCCACTCTCACCTCTATTCCCTCATTCATTCACTCATTCATTCATTCATTCATTCAAAGGCATACATTGACAGCATGAAATCTGATATACCCATAGCTCTGTGATAGTTCTGTCTCCTCTATGATGCTTTTGATTACCCACATGACTGCTGCTTCTTGAACAGCGGGGCTGTCTCCTCTACATATGTCCTTTCTTGTCCAGGTCTTACTACCATCCTACATAGAATAGGTTCTTTAATCATTCTTTGATAGATGTATGAATGGTCTCTTTTTGGGGATCGCTGGGGCTGTTCTTCCACTAGAAATTGTTTTGTCACTGAGAGCCTGTAGCAAATTCTAGTAGTAATAATAAATGTCTATTTTTCTTCTAATATCTAATATAATTGATAAGACCGTGCTTTCTATGGAGTCTTACAGTTGTCAGTTAGTTGTGTAAAGGACTTCATGACTCTTAGTAAAAAGTGTCATAAAGTCTTTTACACAACTAACTGACAACTGTAAGACTCCACAGATATTTAAGTGTGAAAAAGTGTGCACTTCAGAATAGATGAAATAAGATGACACTCAAAGCTAATCTATATTGGGCAATGACTATCAGGCCGCACGCTTTGATTTATTTGTTTCCATAATCACATCAGGATGTACTTTTTAGTCCCATTTAAAGACAAAGAACTAAGGTTTACAGAGGCTACACAATTTCCCTGAGCTCATAGAGCTAGTAAGCTAGAGGAGCAGAGATTCGAACTTGGCTCTGTTGTTCTCCAAACCTCATACACTTAACCACAGCTGTCCTGCCTCATACAAGAAGTATACAAGAAGTGGCTTCTGGAGAGGTCTGGCTCTCTGGCGCTGTGGTTTCAATGTGTGGTTGTAGGATCACCCAGAAGAGTCCTCTGGGGAGGTTGTTTAAACAGCAGACAGACCTCAGAGCTCCTCTCCAGAAACACTAGGAGAACCTCCGGGGGAGCTGCCCAGCAACCTGCCTGCTGGTTAACATGCTCACTGACTTTGAACTGCACGTTAGCAGCCCATTGGAATATCTACCACCAATGGTACTTGTAGCTTTTATAAACATGGCGCTCCTTTATATCCGTCCAGTTGGAAGTAGTGAAAGCCAATAATAAATAAGAAATGAAAAGCACCATTAAAGACAAGAAGACTATGCATAGCATGAAAGGCATATATGTAGGATATAAAAGGCTAATTTTCTTATTGTGGTAACATATACATAGCAGAAAATTGACCATTTTTACCTCTTTATGTGTACAGTTCACCGGCACTAAGGGCATTCATAGTGTACAACCTTCTCCACCAATGATCTCCAGGACCTTCTGAGAGGACATGCTAAAACTCTTTTCTCCATAATGTAATAACCTTAAAATAAGGATACTAACCATGAAATGATAATTCACAATGTAAATAATTTCCCTTTTCTCTTTCTTCTCTTCAAAGTTGCATCATTGCACTACTGCATATTCATATCAATCTTGCCAAGTGATATTTAAGTCCCATGTGAGTTGCCTATCAGTACTCCTATTAAGTGCATTCAAGGAGGAGTTACCTAATTGGTTAGAGTCATCAGGTAATAAAAGACAGTGTATGGCAACAAATAAAAAAACAACCTCCCATATCTATGTTTTTCAGGAGAAGGGCCACTGAGCTCATAACCCATGTTTTTTTGTCACCTCTGAGCACAGAGATAACCACAATGGCCTCACAGCCCCTGCCCTCACCCTCCCCGCGCCCAGATGGCCTGGTATTTGGAAGGTGGTATACTGGGACAGGCCTGGAATTGGGTTTGGATAGGAATCCTTGGCTCTCCTCCATAAAAATATAGGACCATGTGATCTCGGCTAAATTACTGAGATTTTTCTCAATCATGCTTTATTTTCTCTAACTCTAGAAACACTACCAAACGTTCCGGTGCCAAGGGTACTGTAGGGATCGGAGGGTCTGGTGTTTTCTATGTGATGAGTGAAGCGCCTTGCCCAGTCTTAGCACCCAAAGGCACTCACACATGTTACTTTCCTGAACTTACATCAGTTGAATTCAATTCAAATCAGGAATTATGTACTGAGTGCAGTGTGTGCTGAACACGCTTCTAGCTCTTAGAAATAAATGATGAAAATAATACTGTCTGTGCTCAAGGAGTTCATATTTAGGAAGGAAAGCAGGCCAGTAAGGTAATTATTACATGACCAAACTGATAAATATATCAGTAAGAAAATATACACAGTCCCCAAAATAGAAAAGGAAGAAGTATTTCATTTTGCCATTGCCTGGAGTGTTGGGGATGGTAGACGATAGTGAAAACAAAACAAAAACTTAGCTATGGAGTTATTTTATTTTTTCAATTGAGGTATAATTGACTTATTACATTATATTCATTTCAGGTGCACAACCTAATGATTTAAATGAAATAGTAAAGCTACTTAAGCTTACATATAGATTCACAGGATACATGGGCATACACAATCTACTTTACTCATGTATGTTTTTCCTGTTAAACCTTTATATATCCATTTCCCTCTGCCTCAAATAGTTTCATGTTGTCCTTCACTTAGTTAAATCTACTCTTAAATAGCCTTGGAGCGGCCCTTAAGTAGCCTTGCTTCATTTTCTCTGAAATAGCCTATGGAGCAGGCTCCCTTCCCCATGTTCCTATAACATGTTATATTTAACTGATATACTGGGTTGTGATTGCTACATTACTCATTGACACATCCCACTGGAGCTGAAAGTTCCCTGAGAATGGCTACTGAATAATTCATCATGATTCCCTAGTGCCTAATACCGTGCCTGGCTGTGGCCAATAAAGCATAAGTAAAAATGTCCGTAACTGAATAGCAAATTAGTACTATACTTAATGACATTTAGGTTCTCAAGCAAATTACTTACTTAACAGATATTTGATGTCTCTCTTAGGATATCTTATATGAAATGTCATCTTCTACTCTGGTAAATTAAGACTATGATGTACTTATTCTTTGGGCTTCCTAAATATATGGTAAAAATACTCTTTTGGAGATCCAAATACCTTTACAGAGATCAATAAGATAAAGGAAATAGCAAAGTTGGAATGATTGTTTAAGTACAGGTACCGCATATTTTAAAAGTCATCAAAGCCTTTTTTCAATCTAAACTCAGTCTCAGCTGATACTTAAAAACACTGTAATGCTCTCAATATGTGTGAGTTTAATAATTTAGTCAATAAAATAAGATGTCAACTGAGAATAATTATTTCCTGAACACAACTCAATGCCTTTATATCAGAAATCCACTATTCACTTATTAAAACATATAAAAAATGGTATCCTATTTTCTCATCAAAATAACCAAAATGAAGACCAAGTATGCATAGATGAATAAAGAACAAACACAAACTAATGAGGATACACATGTGTAAAAAATATTAGGACATAACAAGATGAAGTAGAATATAAATCAGAAAATGCTTAGAAAAAGGAGAGCATTGAGCTGGGTCTTAGGAAAAGTGATGAGGATAGTTTAGGCAGAAGAAATGGGAAGTTAATACTAAAGAAAAGAGCAGCACAGGAAGACAAAGACACACATATATTTTATAGGTGATATAATTGGGAGTGAATGGTAAGAAGATAGAATTTTGCTGCATTTAACATTTAATTAGAAGGAAAAAAGAGAGGTTGTATTGGGATTCCAGAATAATAAAATTCTGGGGATTTTTCAGTTAATCTTGTTAGGAGTAAGAAACAAGACGAGTGAGTAACTAAACAAGATCTAAGGTTTCAGGAACATTTGTGCTAGAACCACTACAGCACAACATCTAGACACATCACAACAGCAAATTTTGTTTTTGTTTTCTTCTTCCTATTTGTTCTTAATCATACATGTTCAACGAAAAGCCAATGCCAATGTGTGTACTCAATTCTGCCTTTATAAAAACGTGTGGTATATAAAGATAATCAACCATCAGTTTCAGTAGAAAAACACCCACAAGTCAGGAATTGATCAATAAAATTGGCAAACATCACATCTCAACAATCATGACCTCCCCCCTAAAAGAAATTTTTGCAATAGCTTTAATAGTTTTACTGCGACAACTGTAAAATTTAAGTTTTTAGGTTATTTATGGAATTATGAAATGATCACCATTATCTAATTTTAGGACATTGTTATTACCCCCAAAGAGACCTTGTACTCATTGGCAGTCACTCCCCTCTCCCACCTCTGTGCTATAACATGTGTCTGCACTTCATTTTTTATTGCCAACTAATATTCCACTGTATGGATATGCCCTATTTTGTTTATCCACTCTTCAGTTGATAGATGTAATAGACTCTGTAAGGCAATTTCAAAAATCAGTAACTACCTCTACAGGAGACTACTGTATTTAGTATGCTCCTTTGTGACATTTTTGCACTTGATTTAATATTTCCTAATATAACAGAAGTCCAATGATTAGTCATGGCCATCAGAAAGTGGCTACTGCTTTATACCATCTTGAATCTTTTCAGACACCGCACTCTCCTCAAAGACTTCTTTGTTTTGGTTCAACTGCATTTATTGGATTATGTGTTCTTCCCCTAATTCTACCTCTATAAACCAATGGCAGGATATATTCTTTTGATCATGCTCACAGAATTTGTACAGATAAAAACAGCTCTCGATTTGTTTTGAACTTGGGATACAATTGTTTTACAAAGTGGGAATACATGTTTTTCCTCTCACTGCTTTCTCTCCACATATGTATTCTGTACTGATATAGAGCTAAATAAATATTAAATAATAAATATATTTTCTAAATATATGTTCATGTGTGACAGAAAGAGGGAGAAAGACAGAGTGAGAAAGAGAGAGAGAGAAGAGAAGCTTATATATGCTAACATGGGTATATAGAGAGATATATATTAGTTACATGGACATTACCTCTACTTACTTGTAATTTAGGTAGGAAAATTGTGAAATATTATGGCATGTGTGACAGAAAGAGGGAGAAAGACAGAGTGAGAGAGAGAGAGAGAGAGAGAAGAGAAGCTTATCATATGCTAACATGGGTATATAGAGAGATATATGTTACATGGACATTACCTCTACCTACTTGTAATTTAGGTAGGAAAATTGTGAAATATTATGATCAAAGAAAGTTTGTAATTTCATATTTAAAAGACCTCAATGATTTTCAATTTAAAACAAACCTATAACTCAATGATTTTCAATTTAAAACAAACCTATAACTCTAAAATGAAGCAGTTTGTGAAATAATTTTTAAAAAAGAGGTAGGGAAAAAATAATTGTCAACTATGTTTATCCTAAACACTCTTTATAGATCCTCACTAGTCCTTTCCTTTCTTAAAAAAAAGGCAACTTTCAGGAGTATGCTTGTATTAATCGTGAGGGTCTTTGTCTCTTACTTGTTCTAAAGATCTTTAAAAGATGAAATGTAATCTAACGGTGCTGAAATACTGCATCAGCTTTTAACCAAAGAGCCAACACTGCAATGCTGTTATTTTATTGCTCAGGACGTATGGTTTCCAGTTGAGTATCCCATTAACCTCAGAGTGCAATGATATCATTTTAATTATATAAATTGAAACAGCAATATATAATACCTATATCATGTAAAAATGGATTCACTTTATGTGAAAGTGTCTCAACTATCTTTCACTACGAGGCAATAAATCTGCTTTAGATGGCAAACCTGCCTGTAAATTTAATTACTGGTAATTTTATTTTCCTCCCCAGTTTAACCTCTCTTAGAGTTTGACCAGGAATATCATAAATCTGTACTTCCTTTGGAAACTACTGAGTAATGATAAATGAGTATTTGCCCAGATTTCAACTTAGAAAAGCAAATAAATATAAATGTGGGTTGGAAATAATGATGCCAACCCAAAGTCATCACAGCTTAAACTCCTAATTTGTCAAAAAGTATAGTTTACTTACTGAAGCTCTTTTTGTTATAACATAGCATTAAATAATGCATTTCATGGAAAATGATTATTTTCATGCATTTAAGAGCCAAAGAGCTGTGTGTGGATTTAAAAAGAGTTGCACATGAGAGAGATGTGTTTGCATTCATTTAAGAGAAAGACTAGTTTACATGTAGTGCAGTCTTGTGCATTGAATTATCTGGTATCATTAGAGTGTCTCAAGGATCACACCACAGGGAACTCATGCAAGATCGGGGAGAAGTTGGCAGGGGCAGGGGAAGGGTTCCCCATCAATGCTTGCTCTTCTTCCTCAGAATTCCCTACAGGGTAGCTATTTCTAAAGGGAGGAAAAAGGAAGCATGGCTAGGAAGGGTGAAAAGTAGAGCATTTCAAGGTTGATTAAATGTGACACATGCCAGGTGAGAACAATCATATGTCTTCCTGTGAACAGAGAGGAGTACAATGTGTGCTTAAGAGCCACGCCACTCAAATAGGAGGGTCTGGACCCACATCTGGGCTCTGCCTCTTGCCGGCTCTGTTACTTTTGTGCAAGCCATTCCATCTCTCTAAACCTTCATCTCTATAAGATGGGGATAATAAAAGGTGCTTGGTTATGGCTTTAAAGAGTTGAGAGAAAGCCTGTGCGATGCTTGGTGGATCTCAGCCTAGAGAAAGCACCCGAGAAATGCTAGACTTGCCACGAGCCACGTGCAATTGTGCATGTTTCCTTCCGTTCCCTCTTGTGGGCTTGGTCTCTGCCTTAATTATCTGAGTTTTATCCTGGAAATGCCATGTATGAACTGTATGACCTTGAGTTAGATTGCTTAACTTCTCTAAGGTTTAATTTTCCAACCTTTAAGGCTAATATTTAGAACATTATATAGAACTGTTGGAAAGATGACATGAAATATTTATCACAGGACCTCCCACATATTAATAATGTTCAGCAAATGTTACATATTCTCATTTAATGTGGAACTGTATACCAACAAACAGGACTTTGAAATATGACTGTAACGTAGGTAAAATTTTAGCCAATTATACCTAACAAAATATGACTCAGGATAAAACAGAATAGCCTTTTGCACAGTTATGAACTATGTTGCTGCCATTATCAATAAATACTTAAAAGAATCCCAGTAAGCACTGAGCTATTTTAAGAGACATTTTAAATTCAGAAAATTTAAATTCATCATATACCATTCCTGAATTACAAAGCAGGATAAGAGGTTCATAACCCGTATCCGGTTATGTCATAATGTTCTGAATGTATAAAGCCATTTTACAATTTTTGAAAGGCGATCTTAAGCTAATGTCTCCACTTAATGCATAAACCACCCTTGATTATGCAGCTAGCAGACATTTTGTGGGAACGGAAGTCACATTTTCATGATATCCTGACTTCTGAGTATATCTAAAACACAAATAACCCCAGATATAAAATGGGGAAAGCAACTGTTGGTTCTAAACATGGCGAACTACCCTGGGCGGGCCTCCATGAGGGCAAGAGTGGGGTCAAGCACGGGGTCTCCATCACACCTGCCCGCCTGCCCTGCCAGCAGAAAGGCCTCAATCCAAGCTCAGATCGGCGATTCTCGGTCCACTGCCTGTTGTTCCATCGTACCATGGTGATGGGGCGGAGAGGAAACTGCTACAGTGCAGAGAGAATTAAACAAGGTTAGGAAAAATCAAAGAACTAACTAAGAGCTGTGTTCAAGTAAGAAAGGAAGAGGGAGAAAAGAAGAGGGCAGAGAGGGAGAAGGGGTGACAGGGGTAGGGTCGGCAAAGGAAGACAGGAAGAGAATGAGAGAAAGAAATGATGGGAGATACCAAGCAATATAGAAGCAAGATGTTGGCAACTTGTGCAAAAGAAGAAAGAATCAGAGCTGAATGGCTCAGAGTGCAATTCCATTCCATATACTTAGTTTAAAGGGATTTGTTTCTTCTCTGAGACATTGTTCTGCTGCTTTACACATATCACACAGTTCATGTTCATAACACTAAGAAGCAGATACTATCTCTAACACACCAATGAGGAAACAGCCTTAGAAATGAGAGGAACTTACTGGAGCATTTAACAGGTACTGGGGCTAAAGAAGTGAGCAGAACAAAGCCCCTGCCCTCGGGAAGCTAAGGCTGTAATGCGACAGGCTGGATTTGTTCCTGGTTTGGAAAGATGCTCAGAGTTTGCATGAGAGAAAGAACTGATGCATCTAATATGCATATTGCACACACCATTCACATCTAGCCACTTGGTAAAGTTTTCTTTAGCTTGTGACGCAGATTTTGCCATTAGGACACCCCATCAATTCTACTTTGACCATGTCAGCTTATGCGATTTCAATAAAATGGAATTTCCTTTAAAATCTCCAATGCAACTCAAATACTTTGTGTTTCTGCCAGCTGTCAATGGGCACTTTGACCCACCCTGCGTTACCGAAGCTCTTTTCATATCGTACATCATAGCATTTCAGTTCAAGCTGATGGAGAATGGCACTCCAGCTCCACAGACTCTTCCATTTGCTTTAACTCTATTTAGATGCCAGAATAAACCCAGGCAGAGTTTTGCTGTGTAAGTCCATCTATTGGCCCCGAATCAATTCTGCCCAACAACTGTTCCAAAAAAGCACTTAAATCAATTTGCCTCAAAGTACTGCATAAAATGATATATGCACAAACTATATTTAGTTAATACACATAGAAAATTAACCCCAGCAGAGTCAGGCAGTCCTCGCATTGAAGTACAGTTTTCATTTGCAGAATAGCTTTGTGAGAAATATTCATTGATAAAATAATTCCAACACGCACGCCATGTATGTGTGTGTTAATAGGAAATTAACCAACAAAATATGAATATTTGTTTTTACAAGATCTTGGGAAATATTTACACATTAACAAAACTTAATATAACATTTTTTTAACTTGTAGTATTTTTTAAGTGGCATTGGAAGGGAACAAAGGGTTCATCTGCAAAGGAAACTGCGTCTGCCGTTTAAAGCGAATGAGTGAGGTTAAAAAAAAATGTCAGTGGATGAAAGTTTTCCTTGATCAGAAATGTGGGTAGAAGTTTCCCTGTAGAGCACATCTTTGGAAATAGGATATGGCCTCCTCCGCCGGGAGTGGTTACATGTTCTCTGGCAGTAGGTAAGGAGATGGGATGGTTATCATTTCCTCTTTCTGATATTAGAGCGATGGGCCATGAGAAATCCAGGTAGAAGAAAATGGAATAGAACTGTAAAAATCTAAAATGTGCTTAAAATACGGAATTCTAATATACAATTGATTTGGGGTGCTCTGTTTGTAATGTCACATGGAAGGAAATGTAGCTGAACGCCATAAGGGTGTCCTCCTGACTCAGTCAGTTTGATGGGATCTCATAGCCATTCTCGTAGCCTCACTGGAGAGGGGGAGCAACATTATTTTAATTGTGTGTACAGGGAGACAGGAGTACGCATACTTCTCTAATGTTCTGTTAGAGATAAAAGAAGTATTTTGAACATACAATGAAGAGTCTGTTACCCAACTCTATTTTGATTAAGTTCAGACTTTATCAGAGGTACTTTTCTCTATTCAGGAAACCGAAGTTGATGACATTGTAAAAAACAAACAAAGAGAAAGTCTACAGGTTCTGTTACTGACTATACTCTTAGCAGGTTAGACATTTCAAATTATGTTTTCAGGAACACAGACAAAAGCATTGAGCTGTCATTTCTGAGGTAGATAACCATTGCAGTGGATTTTAATTTGTTTAGCAAGTTATAAATTAAGTAGCTTCAATCGTATTTTTTAATGTAAATACTCAAGCTTTCATAGTTTTGTGTTTTGCCTGTAATGTTTCCAGTTTCTAATTATTGGTCATTTTTAAATTCCTTAATAGTCCAATTAATGCTCACAAGGTTGATGTTCTATTTTCTTTTTAAGCAAATCAAAGCTAAAAATACATGTCTCTGTAAGTTACAAAGCAATGCAATAGAATAAGATTTATACATTGTCTATACTTTTAATGAAGCCTGCCATGATATCCATAGTTACTAATAATAATAACAATTAAGAGCAATTGAATTTTCAAGAAAAACAATGAATCTCCATAATCCAATACAAAATCAAAACAGAAAGCCCTTTTAGAAATGGTGGGAATTTTATTTTCCTGTTACTCCTGAAGGGAACTCATTTTTAAGAATCATACTTTAGGATGCTTACACAACTATGGCTACTCGGTCACATAGAAGAGTAATCTTTAAAATATACAACCAACATATTTAATACCATTAAACTAGTGCATTCTTACTTAGCACACTAGTATTAGTGAACATTTTTGAAGGATTATGAAGTGGGTTGATTTAAGCTCTCAGACAGACAATGGATGACAAGGTATGTAGATTGACATAGACTGGATCATGTACTTTCTGGGCTCCAAATGTTGTCAGTAAAGGCTTAGTAATACCCCATTTCCTTTTGGCCAATCAATTCTTTCTTCAGACTCACTCTTAACATCTTCCCAATGAGGAAGAGCTGTGGATTCCCCGAATACTACTTCTCATTCCCTTCTTTCTCCTCGACTATCCAGTGAGTAAAATGACCAAAAACCCCAATAATTCTCCCTTTATTGCTATTGCCAAATGATTGCTTCTGAATTAATTATCTGCTTATTTAATGTGTATGTGTGACAGAGAGAATGAGAGAGGGGGTGGAAGGGGAAGGGAAGAGAAGGGAGGGGAGGGAACTTGAGGGAAGAGAAGAGGGATACTGAGTCTCTTAGGTTTCACTTTTTTCTGAATAGTTGTTTCTTTCACCCCAGCCATGCCTTGGCAAAGACACTCACCCCTCCTTCTCTCCCACAGCCTCTCTCCTGCAGAAAGGGCAGGGCACCTACCTGTGGCTTTTTCACAATCTGCAACCCATTTCCTTCCAGGAAACATAGGACATGGCGCTCTCCCTATGAGACTATCTTACCTACTAACTCCATCTTTTTTTCTCCAGATCAAGAAAGAATGTTGGGATTCAAAAGAGAGCATTGTTATAATAGGGATCACCTCAAACAGGCTTTAAAACAGGAATAGTTGGAAAGAAAGCTACTTCAGCTACGATAACTCAAAGTGACTCCTGATGCACCACAGGCCCAGGGAGAACCTCTGGATCTTTCGTTGGTAAGAAGGTTGCATGGGCCTGACCCCTCCTCCCTTCTCCCTTCTCCGGATGCCCAGGTCCCTCACTTTCAGCCCTGGCTCCTCATAGACTACGCTGCCTTCCCAGCTGACAAGGAAAACTGTTGGGCTTAAAAGTTGTTGCCAAAAAACCTAGGATTTTTTTATTTTATTTTTTTACTTTTTAATGAATGGTCTTAGAAAGTCAGAATCATATAATGTGTGGCTAACAGGGAAGGAGAGTCGATGCTGTCTTTTTAGAGGAAGGCCTTCCAAAGAATATCCTTTCCCTCAGCCAGCCACCTTCTCATCAGTCTCTGTCCTGCTCACAATTCCTATGTATCTGGAAATCCTGGGTTCTACCTCTAAGTTTCTTCCTGCCTTTGTTCTGGGAAAAACACTAATAATAAATCACACCTCAGCCCAACCAGTGTGGTTCAGCTGTTGAGCATTGACCTATGAACCAGGAGGTCACGGTTCTATTCCGGGCCAGAGCACATGCCCGGGTTACAGTCTCAATCCCCAGAGTGAGGCGTGGAGGAGGCAGCCGATCAATGATTCTCTCTCATCATCGATGTTTCTATCTCTCTCTCTCCCTTCCTCTCTGAAATAAATAAAAAATATATAAAAAATTAAAATAAATACAGTACATCCAAAACTAAAATGTATAAGATGTTCATCAATGCTCTCATTTGATACAATAAAGAAGAGTTGGGTGTATATTAGAATTTCTGAACATCATTTATTTTGATGGTGTTACCCATTCATTCTCTGTACATACAGTTAATGATGTGAAAAGCTGAATTTAGGTCTTGAATTTAGGGTTGTAATGTTTTGCGTAAAAATTTAGTGAACTATTTAAATAGATAAACATGCAGAAGGGTCTTCTTGATACAGTTGTTCATTGGCAATAATGCATATTTCCTTTTAACTGTTCTTAATTTGCAATTTTAAAATTGTAAAGTGCTTGCTTGTAAGCTGCCTGATGCATTTCCGACAGTAAGAGAAAAGACATTTGGACAGTTAGCCTTGCATACTGATTTTTGGCCTTCCTTGGCTCCAGACTGGCTGGGAATCCTGGATACAATTTCAAACACTTTCTCCAAACTTCCCCCATGACTGTTGCATCTCTCTTCTTCTTTTTTTTTAAATATATATTTTATTGATTTGTTACAGAGAGGAGGGGAGAGGGATAGAGAGTTAGAAACATCGATGAGAGAGAAACACTGATCAGATGCCTCCTGCACACATCCCACTGGGGATGTGCCCACAACCAAAGTACATGCCCTTGACCAGAATCAAACCCGGGACCCTTCAGTCCGCAGGCCAATGTGCTATCCACTGAGCCAAACCAGTTGGGGCTCTCTTTCTTCTTTATTACCCATCCCTTAAAAAGTAGCGCTTCCTCACTCTCACTCTGCATCAGTAGGTGAACGTGGCATCCAGGGCTGATGGGAACCATGGAACATTACATTGAGTTGATCCCTTCCTTACTGCAGAGCCGAGACAACCTGGGCCTCCAGAGAAAAACAAGAAACCAAGCCCATGCTCTGCTCTATTGTTAACAATACAGGCTTCCCCTTCATCTGCCTGCCTCCAGACACACACTGCTTTAAGTGGGCAAACCACTGAGAAAATTCCCATCTGACAACCGGCTATGCAGAAGGGCCAAAGAAATTAGCGGTAGTTGAGCAGGCAAGGTTTGCTTAAGTGCTTTAAGCTCTCAGACAGTTGTGCCCAGAGCCTTGAGCAGCTGGCTTCTGCCTCTGATGGTGAGTGAATGAGAGGGATGCTACAGTTGGAATGATGGCTTTTAGACAAGAAGGAAGAAGTCTCCATGGCATTTACGAAGCATCCACTATGGGCCAGGGTTTTGTGTACTCTGCCTCATTAGCCTATTTGACATCCTCAGGGAACTCAAAAGGCAGCCAAGGGTAGAGAGTCACTTCATCTGTCCAAGGCTGCCAGACTAGCCAGTGGTAGAACTTGTGTTGGGACCCAATTTTATGGAACTGAAAAGTCCATTCCACTAGAGCAGTGACTCTTATATTTCATGAGAGAAAGGGGAGTGGAGAACCCTTGGAAACTTAGAAAATCTGTGGACCTGTTCCTGGAACAATATACGTGGGCACACCCGCAAAGTCAAATACATGACCCCAACAACAATAATAATAATATTCTCCTGCAGTTAAGTATGTTGCTGCTCACAGAATACAGTAAAAACAGCCTAGTTACATCCAGGATGGAAATGATACCTCCTAGAAGAAACGACAGTGATAATGTCTAAAAGAGGAGATGGCACAAGTCCCTTTCAATCTTCTGCTTTTATGTAAATCCTTTGGGCATTCCTACAGTTCTTACTTGAGAAAAATTCATTTAACTTTGGAAAATTCTTTAAAAGATCTTTTAAAAATAACTCCACATTAATAGTATAAAAGCATGGTGAATTCTTCAAATATGATGTTCAGGTCAAGGAACATCTTTTTTTAAGTTAACACGTTAATATAAAAACACAATTCTGGAAAGAGTAGTCTTTAAGCACCCTGAGTTACTGAAACAGAAACCAATTTGTCATTTTAATAGCAGATACTTTAATAACAGGGCTGGCTGCAGAGCTCTCTGCATTAATGGCCAGGAGAGGGGCAGGAGGATGCAGGAGCTGGGGCCAATAGTGTTGCCTGTGCTCCACTGAATCGCTGTCTTCAGCTCCCTCTGAGGCACTGGATACAGAAAGGACACTGATTTTGGGTCCAGGTAACGGGGTTGATGCTATTGTTGATGCTATAAAGAAAGTATGGGTTCGGATACCCAGACAGAATGCACTTAAACCTCCTAGTATGTCACAGAGACCTAGGCCTGGGAAGCAGAGCTGAGCGTCCCTGCAGCATCACAGAGAGCTTCCTGCAGGAGGTGGACCTGCCCATTAAAGGTGTTTGAGTGCAGTAGAAGGTAAGACATGGAATCGAGAAATTGGCAAGCTCGGAGACTTTAAAGAATTTTTCTCTTAAAAATGTAATTAAAAGACAAGTACTATGTTATTAAAAGATAGCGATGAAAACAGCAATGGTGAGACCAAGTATTTATCACACACTGTCCTGGGCTCTGCACTGTGACATCATTGCTAATTCTAAAAATTTTTAAAAAAAAAAATACTGTGATGTGGTCAAAAGGTTCTCCATTTAGAATGATGAAGCCCAAATCTGACAGAGGTGTGCCTGACTCCAGAGCCTGAAGACAAGGAAAACCACTTACTAGAAAAGCTATCACAACTGCCATAAAACCTAGAAGATAATTAAATGCCAATTAAGTTCATTTCCCCCCAGAAGACAACTTTTAGAGAAAACAGCAGAATAAAGATAAAACAAGAGAATGACATGATTACACATTTATGGTTTTCACTTTCAGGGGGGCCCGGCAGTCCCCCTTCCTGGAGCCATTCTCGTCCTTTTCCATTTGCCACGATGTCAATTGGTGCCAGTGGTTTCCATGATCACTCTCTTCAAATTTCCCACCTGACCCTTTGCCTCCTGGATCTGGAAAAATAAGTCTGTCGTCTAATCCACTGAGAGAAGTGGGATTTCTCTACAACAGTGTTCCTTCTCCTACCAAATAGATGAATGTATCTGTACTCCCAGTAACTCTGTCTGGTGTTTCCCCATCTCCAAGGACGATGCCCTTGGACCCACGTTAACACAGACCTCTCCCAGCGTGTGTTGAAGTAGCATTCCCTTTGTCTTTGGTAATCTAATGGTGTTGTCACTACCAAAGCAAGCCCAGCATCTGACACTCTGGACCCCTTTGTCTTCCTTAAATGTCTGTCTTTGTCTCCCGATTCTCTTCTTGCGACACTGGGTGCTCCATCTCAACCTCACATTGTGTTCCTCTTCTCCAGGGAAACCATTACATAGGGATGCTCTGCAGGGCTTATTCAATCATCTCATCTACTTTCAAGGCTTCAGTTACCCTCAAATATTCCATGATGACCTCTAGGATAGAGACTTGCAGACTAGTACTAGTACATAGTAAGTGCTCAATAAATGCTTACTAATCGTGGTTATGAAGCCATTTGTGGTCTAGTTCCAAATTACATTTTTAGTTTCCTTTTTTGCTTTTCTCCTGTTCTCTCTCCATAGCTGATAACTTGATGCGTTAGCCATGTTTCAATAAACTTGTGATGAATGAATGATGCACTCAAGCGCCTTGAGCTAAAAGTTATCAGTTTGGGTCAAAATGCATTTAAACTTTATGAGAAAATGTATCATTTCCATGCCTTGTCCCCTAAAGCACCAATCTCTCAAACCTTTATAATCTTCAAGGTTTTGTTCTTGAGACATATTTTAGGCCTTTTCCAAGAAGGCAGCTATCTCTCATGTGGGAAAAAATTAAGTCCTATCCATTTGTGTCTGCACACAGGGAGATGTTAAGCCAAAATTTCAGTAGCCCTTTTAAAAAGACCGAAGTGAATCCTTTGTGCCTTTCTCAATACTTCATCTTTTAATAAAAGACTTCTAATCACCAAAGCTATGCGTGTGCATGCACAAATAATGTGAACAATATAGGCTGAAAATGTCACTGCATTCCCTGATATATTGCTATAAAGGACTTGGAGATTTCCCAGGCATGATATGACCTATGAGAAACAAAATTATATTCAACTCCAAGATCTGTATTCTTGTGACTTATTCTAGTCAGTTGTAAACTATTGGAGCAAGAAGAAGTAGCCTTTTTCTATTTCAGTATCTTATTAGCAACATTCCAAGTTTCATTTATTTTCCTCAGCCTTCTCTCACATTTGAAAGAAGCCTCAATTCATAACTTACCTAAACACACCCTAGAAAAATGATAAGGAGACATGAAACTTTAGCCATCATTTCAATTGGAGGGACAATTCCTTGGGTTAGCTGGCAACACAGCAAAAGCTCCTAACCTTCCTCCTTCACACGGAACACGGAATCTCTGCCTCCCATCTACGCCCTAACTCACCGTCCATCTTTCTAACCAAGGAACTTTTAACACAAACATAGTCACCTCATTCCTTGCTGCAAAGATTTCAAAGTCGGCCAGCTGTGACTCTCTCCTGTCCCAGTCACATCTTGGCCTCTTCCATGTCCTTTACCCTTTATAAATCCGTCCCCATTCTCCAACTCAATCCACCTCCTCCATTTGGCCAAGTGCCTTTGTACATACTAGCCTGCTAGCTGCCTGTGCCCCGCCCCCCACCCTCCCCACACAAACACACATGCACATCTCCTTTCACTACAACAAGAAACTGTGAGCTCATTAAGACCCCACAGAGCCCAGCCAGCGTGGCACAGTGATTGAGTGCCGAACTATGAACCAGGAGGTCACGGTTTGATTCCTGGTCAGGGCACATGCCGGGGTTGTGGGCTTGATCCCCAGTGGGGAGCATGTAGGAGGCAGCCTATGATTCTCATCATTGATATTTCTATCTCTCTCTCCCTCTCACTTCCTCTCTGAAATCAATAAAAAATATATTTACAAAAATCAAAAAAAGGCCCCACAAGAAACCAATTCAAGTTTCCCCCAGACATTTTCCTCCCCCACCCACCATTTTAACATTTGTATTTTTCTTCCTCTCTTTTCTTCCATATGTATGAATAACAATTTATACATATATTGATTGAATCCTTTGCTTGGTTGTAATGTTATTATGTGCTTGCCTTAGTAAAATAATTTTAATACATAGGAGTTTGGTTTTCTGATTAACTAGGCTATGTTATACCCAGGACATGATAACTACAAGGACATTTTTTCCAATAAAGTACTTTATGGTTCTTGTAGAGTGGAAAAGAAATGGTTAAAAAGTAAAGTTCTGGTTGTGGTACAGTACATGGGATGTTTGATGATCTACAAGGGAATTATTAGAGCCAGTGAGCAGAGAAGACACATTTCAAAAAGCTTTCTTTAGCTTGGAAGTTACTCTCCTCTAAGCAAACGTCATGGGCTATAACATCCTCATTCAGAGAGATGGAAAGGCTACTGATGATGCACATGTATGTGTAGTTGTGTACGTGTGTGTGCGTGTGTGTGTGTGTGTGTGACAGAGAGAGAGAGAGAAAGAGAGAGAGGAGAGAGACTGGATGAGGGAACCTGATCACCAGTTACCAATAGTGCTATTATTTTGTAGAAACTACATATTGAAAGCAAGCAAACCTACCTAGACATGCTGTTGGTAGTATTCACATTGCATATTTGTGGTATTCACATTGCATATTTGTGGCAAATTTAAACAAAAGATTGAACATTCTTTGCAAGAGGTATAAACACTCGATGTAAGAAAATGGTCACAATATGTATCAGCCAACAAAAGCATCAGCGAAGGAGGTAAAAGCCAGGTCATAAAAGAAGAGGGTCTACACTGGACCAGGACACACCGCCCCCCTTGCCACACTGACACGGCTGTGTCTCACCAGTTCCCGCCCAACGACGGATTTCAAGGCCATCATAGATCACATTGTCTATTAGTTAAAAGTTTGCTGTTTATGGAGGAATTTTTTTTTTCATATGGAAGCTTCAGCCACTTTCAATTAACCTTGTGGTGGCCATGAGCAAAGTCTTGTTAACACAAGGCTAGATATTTGAGTCAGGGGTGGGGTGCAGCTTTAACTGCAAGGAAAATCGGTGCTCAGATGTGCAGAGAAGCTAAGATGCTCCGTGAAGGCCTGCTTTGGGCATTCCAACTCCTTCCCTAGTTCCTCGGCTAAAATGAAGCCCGCCCCACTCCCAAATATTAGAGTATAATTGAATGAATTTTAGCTAGCGTTGCAAAAAGATATCTCAATAATCACATCCATCACAGTTTACAAATAAATCCAACCCACTGCAAGGAATAAAGGCCACCAAAGAACCTTCTAGAACTTAAAATCACAAACATTCAGCCTCAACCTGAGAAAATGGCAACTTCCGTTTCAGAGGTGCCATGGTTTAGAGGACGTCACTGAACAGGCAACACCATTTCAGCAAATTTCACGCAGTCCCTGTTTTATTCTTTGTGTCATTTTCTATTGCCCCGTATTTCAGCACTTTCTTAGGCTGTACGCATCAGTTGAAGTTCACAACAGCCTCTGCCATTTACAGACCTGTAGCGGTCAACATCTATAGAACGGCTTCCGAAATTGATTCAAAGTCTGCAACATAAGCATATCCGATCCCAACAGCACACAAGACGATCTATCTTCTTTGGGAGATGGACACATGGTTCCCACTCTGCCTGGTGGTCACGCGTCCTTGCCAAGCCCAGATGGAGTTCCAACTCCAGGGCGATGCAGCCTAGTGATGGATCGGCCTAACCCAACCAGGCTATCATCTGTATTTGGAAACCCTGCCGTGTAGCACTGACAATATATACATTTTTATTTCCCCCATCATGTTTCTTCAAGTATATCAAGATGTTCTGCCAGGATGACAAGCAGAGGGTTCAATTTAATGGTATAGAAAGAGATGACAGATTGTTTCCCCAAGCAAAATTTCGTAATTGGAACTTTTACCAATTAATTGTACTTTTGGCAAGCCCACTGAAAATTAAATTAAATGGTGAAACTATTTCATTAGAAGGCTTTGGCAAAATAAACCCAATAGAGGGAAAGCTCTATGTGATTCAGAATGGAAAGTGAGGTGCTTGCTGGGTGCTTTAAGCCACAGGTTTTAACTTAATGTCTTCCTCTCCTGTTCTGTAGTGATTTCCTCAAGAACAGAGGCTGGCTGGCCCTAGCCGGTTTAGCTCAGTGGACAGAGCTTCAGCCTGTGGACTGAAGGGTTTCGGGTTCTATTCTGGTCAAGGGCACTTGCCCAGGTTGCAGGCTTGATCCCCATTAGGGGTGTGCAGGAGGCAGCCAATCAATGATTCTCTCTCATCATTGATGTTTCTATCTCCTTCTCCCTTCCTCTCTGAAATCAATAAAAATATATTAAACAAACAAACAAAAAAGAACAGAGGCTGAACGCTGTTTGTCTAAGTTCCTGCAGCGTCCACAGCACAAAGTAGGCATTTAGTAGATATTACTAAACCCACACATGGATTCAGATGTTAGTGCACTGTGAGCTCTGGCATCCCAGTTTGAATCAAAGCCCTTCTACTGATTAAATGAATGGCTGGTACGGGTTGAACTCTGACCCCCACAAATTCATGTGTTGAAGTCCTGACCCCCTGTACTGCAGAGTGTGAACTTCTTTGGAGATGGAGTCTTTACCAGTAAAATTGAGGTTATTAGGGTGGGCCCTAATCTAAAATGATGGGTGTCCTTATAAAAAGGGGAAACTCAGACACTGAGAGAGAGACACATGGGAAAATGCTGCCTGAAGAGGAAGAGAGATGGGGGTGATTCTTCCATAAGCCAAGGGGCCAAGGCTTGCCAGCCAGAAGCTAGGGTGAGGCATGGAAGCCCTTCTCCCTCACAGCCCTCAGAAGGAGCCAACCCTGTGGCATCTTGATCTCAAACTCCTAGCTTCTAGAATGTGGGACAGTACATTTATGTTGTTTAAGCCCCGCTGTTTCTCAGCGTTCATTAAAGCAGTTCTAAAAAAACTAATACTGTGGCTTAAAACAAGTCATTTAACCTCTATGAGTCATTTTTTAAAAAAATTAATCCTCACTCAAGGATATTTTTCCATTGTTTTTTTCAGCAGTTCTAAAAAAACTAATACTGTGGCTTAGAACAAGTCATTTAACCTCTATGAGTCATTTTTTAAAATTAATCCTCACTCAAGGATATTTTTTCAATGTTTTTTTGAGAGAGTGGAAGGAAGGGAGGAGGGAGGGAGGGAAGGAGAGAGAGTGAAACAGAGAGAGAGAGAAAAAGAGAGAGATTGTTTGCCTTCCTTACACACCCATACAGGGGCCAGGGATCGAACCTGCTACTGAGGTTTGTGCCTTTGACCTGGAATCAAAAACCCTCAACCCTTCAGTGTGCAAGTGGGTGCTCTAACCACTGAGCACACCAGCCAAGGGAGGAGAGAGGGAGGGAAGGAGAGAGAGTGAAACAGAGAGAGAGAGAAAAAGAGAGAGATTGTTTGCCTTCCTTACACACCCATACAGGGGCCAGGCATTGAACCTGCTACTGAGGTATGTGCCTTTGACCTGGAATCAAAAACCCTCAACCCTTCAGTGTGCAAGTGGGTGCTCTAACCACTGAGCACACCAGCCTGGGTGAACCTCTATGACAGTGGTTCTCAACCTTCCTAATGCTGTAACCCTTTAATACAGTTCCTCATGTTGTGGTGACCCCCAACCATAAAATTATTTTCGTTGCTACTTCATGACTGTAATTTTGCTACTGTTATGAATCGTAATATAAATATCTGATATGCAGGATGTATTTTCATTGTTACAAATTGAACATAATTAAAGCATAGTGATTAATCACAAAAACAATATGTAATTATATATGTGTTTTTCGATGGTCTTAGGTGACCCCTGTGAAAGGGTCATTCGACCAGGGGTCTCGACCCACAGGTTGAGAACCGCTGCTCTATGAGTTTTATGGCTAAGATGGAGATACTACTTCAGCATTGTGCCTAACACATGGCTAGTACTCAGTAAACGTAGCCTTGAAAATGACAAAGAAAATAATCACCCGCCCAGCAAATATGTATGAACCACCTTTTGTATGCAAAGCCCTGCTGCATGTTCCTGGAAACTGATATGAATGAGGCTTAACCCTTGCAGAGCTAACATTCTAATGAGAGAAGCAGATAATAGCAGACAGGTATCTCCAATGATAGAAATTCTATGGAAAAACGTAAGGCAGGGAAGGAAAATATGGCTTAAGAAGTTGAAGAAATAAAATGTTATATAATTTTGTCTACATTCATAAAATCTGGAAAAAATTATAAACCATAGGAAGAAGGTGGTAGCAAGCCACATGGCTAACTGAGAGAAGAACATTCGAGTCAGAGATAACAGCAAGTGCAAAGGCCCTGGGGTAGAAATATTCCTGACATAGCATAGTTAGAGCAAGGAGACACGTGTTTCTGAGCGTGGTGAGCAGGACAAGAGCTGTAGGAGGTGAAGTCTCAGAGAGACTGTGGGAGTCGAGATAAGGTAGGGACTAGCAGACTGTGATAAAGCCACTAGGCTGTTGGGGGCCCTTGTAGGGGGGAACCTTGCAGAGGGGTTGGCATGGTCTAACATGTTAACAGGATCACTCAGGCTGCTATTTGGAGAATCACAGGAAAGGGCGTAAAGTGGAAGCAGAGAGACCACTTAAGAGCTTATTCCCAAGGGTGATAAATTATAGATTAAACTAGAGGCCTGGTGCAGAAATATGTGCACGGGTAGGGTCCCTAGGCCTGGCCTGCGATCAGGGCCAATCTGTGGGGAAACCAGTGGGGTGATCAGGGCCCTTCTTGCACCCACCTTGGCTGGCCTGGCACGGCCTGCTCACCGGCCCGGCCCCCCGCCACCGCCAGTCAGGGCCTGTGGGCTGGGGGCAGCTCCTGCATTGAGCATCTGCCCTCTGGTGGTCAGTGCACATCATAGCGATCGGTCATTCCTGCCCCCCCCCCTCGTTCCACTGTTCAGTCAATTTGCATATTTGGTTGTATTGGTCATTCCCGCCCCCCCCCTCCCGTCGTTCCACTGTTCAGTCAATTTGCATATTTGGTTGTATATAGATAGATTGTAGATAAATTACAAAGATATTCCTTCTGCCAGCAGGGAAAAGCTAGAGTTTAAAACCCATTGGCCAGTTGGACACCATTGCTCAAAGAGGAACTTGCCCAGTTATAAAAAGTTAATTTCAAAATGCATCTTAAAACTAAACCCAGGACTGAGGACACAATGGCAAAGAACAGCTTCATCTATTTGCAGAGGGAAACGAACAAGACATTTCATTGTGACATGAAAATAATACACAATGTATGCATTCTGTCCAAGTGGGAGAAAGGAATAAACACAAACCAAACTCTGGGAATATGAAAGCACACATGTGGGCTGCTTTACTGATGTCAGATTTGAACAATATGTCACGATGCAGTTGAAATGCTTTCCTAGCCCAGCAGGTCCTTTTGCCAACCAGCCTTCTTTCACCGCGAACTAGATGAAGAAAGCCCACTTCTGTGAGGCCCGTAGACAGTTCACTAGGCAGAAATGCGTGCTGCCCGCCTCCCAGTCTTAAGTTAGAGCTGTGCCCAGGCCAGACCACAAGGCTCTCAGGACTGCTGCTGGCTTTGATCCGGTTGGCGGTTGCTATAAGATCCAGAAGCTAACTAAGTCTACGGCAGCGTTTCTCAACCTGTGGGTTGCGACCCCTTTGGCGGTCGAATGACCCTTTCACTGTTGCTATAAGATCCAGAAGCTAACGAAGTCTATGGCAGCGGTTCTCAACCTGTGTGTTGCGACCCCTTTGGCGGTCGAACGACCCTTTCACAGGGGTCGCCTAAGACCATCCTGCATATCAGATATTTAAATTACAATTCATAACAGTAGCAACATTACAGTTATGAAGTAGTAACGAAAATAATTTTATGGTTGGGTCACAACATGAGGAACTGTATTTAAAGGGCCAGAAGGTTGAGAACCATTGGACTCTATGGTGTTTTTACTATTCTTCTGGACATATCTTTGATTGACAGACAATAACAGTACAGTTGATAATACTGTTTTTGTAAAAAGATGGGGAGGAGATGGGAGAATGCAATGTGGCTATAAAAAACTTTACTGCCCAGCCGGTGTGGCTCAATGGTTGAGCATCGACCTATGAACTAGGAGGTCAGAGGTTTGATTCCAGGTCAGAGCATTTGCCCGGGGTTGCTGGCTCGATCCCCAGTAGGAGGCGTGCAGGAGGCAGCCAATCTATGATTCTCTCTCATCATTGATGTTTCTATCCCTCTCTCCCTCTCCCTTCCTCTCTGAAATCAATAAAAACATATATTAAAAAAAGAGAAAGAAATAAAATTTACTTGAAGTAGCAACAAAAATTCCAATGGCTCTTCTTAAACATATTCTGCCACAGTGAAAACTCTCCAAATTAGAGCACAGATACTTAAGTCGGCACTTTAATTAAGGACAGAACACGCCCCTCCCATTTCTGTTTGTAGGATTTTTCTTTTGCAACTAAATTAATGAATCTATTCAAGAAAGTCAGATTTTTTAAAGAGTTCTCCTAATTGTGTCATTTTTTCGAGCTTGTAAAATGCCTGATAAGAGCTCTTCAGTTTTTCTTCCGCGTTGTGAAAAATAGTCTGAGGGCAGCATTTATGCACGTGGAACAGAATGCACTGTGTCCAGGAACAACACCCATAAACCCTCAAATTAAGTAAGTCACTTTTCTTCACACCTCTGGTGGCCAAGTTGAAAAAAAGAAAAAAAGAAAGAAAAAGAAAGGGCAAACACGTCTGCAGCAATGAATGGAGGCTCTGCAGGCCTTTCATAATATTCCAGTGGGCCGGGGGCCGCGTGGAGAGGCCTTACCTCATTTCCCACACAGTTTCTGACCTGTTTTGTCTGCCTTTTCTCAGAAGGATTTCGCTTGCTCCACTGTGGACTAAGCAGTAAACTAATTATCTTGTTCAAATCCCTTTGTAACGCCCCTAATCCTATTAGTTATAAGAATGTCTGAATACTGATTGCAAACCTTTTTTTTTTTTTTTTAGCCCTTTTAAAGAGAGAGAAAGGTCCAGGGTTTGGTCCTAAAGGGGGGCGAGAGGGGAACCCTAGCCTGTTCATTGGACTAAAGCAAAGGCAATTCTGGTCATCCAATATCCCAGGCCACTGAGCATAGAGAAAAAAAACTTTCCTGCATTCAAGTCATTCATTCCTTCACATTTTCTCTCTCTCTCTCTCTCTCTCTCTCTCTCTCTCTCTCACACACACACACACACACACACACACACACACACACACACACACACGGGATTTAGCTATCATGTGCCTCTACTTGATTGCCTTGCAGAAGTCAGGTCTGAACACTCCCACACCCAGGGGAGCCATGAGCCCTGGCCCCAGCTAGGAGCTCGACTTCTCTTTCCTTCTTTTAATGAAGAGGGTGGTGCTCTTATGACGAGAAGTCAAAGGAGCCCTAGGAAGTAGAGGAAATGAACACACGTTATGGCAGACCTCCGCTAGCCCTGGGAGTCTCAGCGTCTTTTCTTCAAAGAACTCTCAGGAGTCTTGTTCAAGGACCCGCTCTCCCTGGGTAGAAGACGCCAAGACCACTGCCTCCTGCTGTCTGTTACTGAGGGCACTTTAATCACGTTTCCTTTCTTGTTCCCGCTGGGGAAGCAGCCAGACTGCGGTGAAAGGCCTGCAGGCGGAGGCGGTGTTAAAGAGCATGAAATGTATCTGACTTCCACAAAGGATGTGTTCTGCCCTCCCGTTCCGGCTTCTGCCAGGCCGGCTGCTCGGGGTTGGCTGCTGTGTCTTAGAAAAAGCAAATATTTGCTTTAAACCTGAAGGCACGATGCTAACTTCCCAGGATTCTGTCTGTCTTTCCAGCCCCCTCTTTCCCACCTACAAAGAATGTCTATGTTCTTGGCATATGAAGTCGACTTCTTTTTACATTCATAAGACAGGGTCTCTCCCGTGCATTCCTTTTTTCCCGGTGAGCACAAGAACTCATTGTTTTAGAAATGCTCTGGAAGAGAAGACAATAAGTGGAGGTCCCTTCTTTAACACATTTTTGGGGTCCAAGAAAAATGTTACAAATCAAGAGGAAAGAGCAGGATCCTAGATAAGGTTGTGAGACTGCCAATGTCAAGGACTAGTTGCTTATATTTTGATATATCGCCATCTGTAGTAACCAATGGAGTCTATTTAAGAGACAAAAAGTTGTGCTTCTCCTGGACAGTCTTCGGCATATGAACATGAGTTAGCCCGTGTTCATGATGTGCATATGGGTGGCAGTGCACAGAGGGTGAAGGCTGTGGTAAGAGAGGGATCCACCACTCCTGCCCATGGCCTGTCACTCTAGGGAAATTAAAGGCCTCAGGAAAGTACCTGTTAGGAGCTGTTTTAAAATAATTAGGGGTGTGGAGCATGTTTTATGATACCTACATATTGTTATTGGATGCAGAAAGGATTCTAGGTAGTTTACAGAAATGCGTATGATACAATAAGATGCATATATAAATAACCCATGGAGAAGGTTAACTTTGGGCCCTTCATTCACAGAAAACCCTAAGTAAGAGAGTGACTCAGCTCCACATCCCTGGCAAAGAGGAGACACCCTGTCTTTGACATTAAGGCATTCCAGCCCCCCGTTAAGGAAAAACACACTTCCCCCCAATGCTACAGCATCTGCTTGGGAGTCATGTGATAGATGGGGCATGAAGTCCTCAAAACATCCCCACACAAATATAAGAGTAAGTCACAGCAGCTTCTCATAATATTCCTCAAGAAAGCTGAGGGCATTGGCCAGTATGGCTCAGTGATTGAGCATCGACTGATGCACCAAGAAGTCACTGGTTCGATTCCCAGTCAGGGCACATGTCCAGGTTGTGAACTGATCTCCAGCAGGGGCAGTGCAGGCTGCAGCCAATCCATGTTGAAGCATTGATGTTTCTCTCACTCTCCTTCTCCCTTCCTCTCTCTCTCTAAAATCAATAAAAACATTTTTTT
>NW_005371541.1:1454391-1469991 GCF_000412655.1 Myotis brandtii
AAGGAAGGAAGGAAGGAAGGAAGGAAGGAAGGGAGGAAGGAAGGAAGGAAGGAAGGAAAGGGCAGGGCACAACAAGATGTACTTCAGTTGGGACCAGAACCACACAATTGAGCAGGAGCATGTAACTCTCCAGCAAGTGTAGCCTGTGAGTGTGGGTCAATAGGCAAATGTGAAAGATACAAGAAAAAAGAGCATTGGAAAATATATACTAATTTTATAGTAATAATTCCCATAGTATGCCTCCTCCATTGCATGGTTTGTGTCTGCCTCATTTTGATATAACCAACATGCTGAGTCCTGTACCATTCTAAAAACTCATCAACTTCCCAGCAATTGAATGTTAGTTTTGCTTCAGAAGATCTACATGAACATGCTGTTTGCTACAACCACGTATTGAAAATGTAAAGTGCATGATGGTGCTCCTGAGCCTAACTCCCTCCCGTGAAAGCCACTGTCTGCAGAAGAGAATCCACCCAGGACTGAAGGGACTGGGCGTGCCCCTCTACTCTCCCCATACATCCTCCCTCTCTCTTCTTCACTCACCAACCATCTTTCTGTTTCTCAGACGCATCAAATGCATTCTGCTGGGATTTTGCATTTTCTACTCTCGTGGTCTCCAATGCTGTGCAGTTCTTGACTCTCTCTCTGCATTGGTAACTGAGCTCCGATGTCTTGTTCTCAGAGAAGCCTTCCCCTACTCCTCATGGAAAATAGCTCTTCTCTCTTCCCACTCGTTCTCCAACCCAAGAACCTATTTGATTTTCTTCATGTTTCTTACTGTTATAGGAAAGTATCTCATCTAAAATTTTAGTTTATTCACTTACTTTATCATTACTTCTAGGTTCTCCATTATAGGATATAATGTCATGAAAGTAGAAATATTTTTAACTTAAGCTGATAACTTTGGTATCTAATAGGTCCCTCTGCAAATATCTGCTGAATATGTGAATTGATCAAATTTGCCATTAGGGAAGATTATGTTTTTCAAAATATAGGATAGTAATTTAATTAGAATCTACTTTTCAACTTTTAGAAAAATTAGGATTGCCTATGGGATATCATAGAGATCCCCCCCGCCCCCCTGAAACACACACACAAATTCTGCATTGATTATTAATCTGGAACCAATAAACTCCCATCACAGGTAAGTCTTAAAAGTGCTATAAAGTTACTTTCTTTCTATTACTAAAACCACCTCTGATGCCCAGAAAATGCCCACAAACTGCCTGTGTTCAGAGGCAGCCCGATCCCCAGGAAGTAGCTTTAAAAGAGAGTAAATATCAAAAGGTCCATTTGTGCCATTAAGGGTCCTGGCAACTCATGACAGAACTACAGCAAATGGACTGCTTTCTGAGACACAAAGCTCCTTGACCATGAAGGGAAAGTGAGGCACATTCCCTGACCAGCAGGCCTGGGGCCACAGCCCCCGCCCAGTCCCCCACAGATGACTGCAGTGACCGGGCTCCGGGGGAGTCCTGAGTGGAGAGTGAGGTAGACAGCCACGTTAGCACGTCAGTGATTTCCCATTTAAGATGAAGACTGCATAGATGCCCCCCAGTAAGCAATTAAATCCAAGTTCTAAGAAGCCGTGCAGAAGTGAGATCAGGAACCCAAAGGCAAATCAGCTATTAGCAGCCAGAATAGCTCAAGTTGCAAGATGCTGTATTTTCTGCGACAGCCACTTAGTGGCACTCAAAGGCTGAGAAATGGTTCTGCGAGTCTAAACCATAAGACTCATGACCTTCAAGGTGAGAAAAGCAAACACTTTATCATAAGCATATTCCTCTTTACCTGCCAGTGAATATCAATCTTTTTACCTGAAAACGACGAAATCTCCCTTGTTATGTAACAATAACAAGAAGAAAATACACTTCAAAGCAGGTTTTAAAGAAAAGAAAGCAAGGAGTGGTCACAGATCAGGATGGTATCTTCCTCTATGAAGGCCAGTAGCAGGTGTGACAGAAAAAGACATGAGGGACAGGTGTGGTGAGGTGGCAGGTGCCCTCTGCACCCTGAATGGTGAGCATTTAGGTATTTACTTTAAATTATTCTGAATGTTTATGCATGATATTCTGTGTGTTATTTCACAGGATAGTAATTACTTCTGATCACGATTATGTGCCACAATACACCTAACCTCGAATGGTAATGAATCTTTACCACAGAGATAAAACCCATGGCATTAAGGGCCAAACATGGTTGTGAATCTTCCTCCCTTCCTCCCTGTGAGACGTGGCCCCAGTTATTTCTTCTCTGGCCTCGCTTTTCTTTCTGGTGTAAGTAGATGTAAAAACACTGACTTTGCAGGGCTGGTGTGTGAATTAGTTGAGCGTGAAGGCAGTCGGCACAGCATGCATCATGAGTGACCTCGAAATGGGTTTTCTTCCTTTCTCCCTCCCCACCGCCTTCCTTTCTCTACCTCCTTCAGGTTAGTAATTTAGGTCAGAAGTTTTAGGAGTGAGTAGAAGGGAAGTTAGAAGCAGTAGAGAACACGTGCTTGAGGGGAAAGAAGAAAAGATCTGGAAAGAAAAAGCAGTATCATATCTAATCACTATTGGTAAATGTTTAGAGATGACTGTTAGTATCTGACATTGTTGTCAGGTTGCAGTTAAAAAGAATGCAAACTCATAGCTTTGCCTGGTGGCCTCCCTTTTCTTGATCAAAAACACCTGGCAACCTTGGACACGACAGTTCCTACGAGGACACTGGCCTGCAGCTATTACTAAGTTGGGGCACAAAACACCATACCATGTCTAGCTCCTGTAGAGTGGTTTAAAAATGCAGCAATTTGCTTTCAACGTTTAGAATCCACAACAATAAATTTTTCACAAAATGCCTTCTGCTTCTCTGGATGTATGGACCTACTCTGTAAGAATACAGATTTCCCTCTGACCTTTGAGTATGTGCAATGTTTTCTAACAGGTACGTGCATCTAACAGCTATCTAACAGGTGCAGGTACACACACACACACACACACACACACACACACGTACTGATTTATAGTACAACTATTGGCACAAATACAATTTTTCTAATGGTGTACCTTCCGTGGAAGTAGCATGGTTTAGTGCAGCGGTTCTCAACCTGTGGGTCGCGACCCCTTTGGCAGTCGAATGACCCTTTCACAGGGGTCGCCTAAGACCATCCTGCATATCAGATATTTACATTACGATTCATAACAGTAGCAACATTACAGTTATGAAGTAGAACGAAAATAATTTTATGGTTGGGTCACAACTTGAGGAACTGTATTTAAAGGGCCAGAAGGTTGAGAACCACTGGTTTAGTGGAAACAGATGCAATTAAGTCTAACAGCTATTGGTTCAGACTGAATCACTATCCTTCACAGAACATGGATACCCGGGCACCTCTCTCAGCTTCCTTTAAGCCTGTTTCTTTGCCTTTCGGTTGAAGATGTGAATACCTTTCATGCTTACCTTGTAGATTTTCTCAAGGTCAAAGAGATAAAATAAACATACTCCTTGAACCCAGGACAGCTATACCACAAAGGCAGCTTAGAGTGTGGTTAAAGCGTAGAGGGTGGAGGGTAAGGTCCTCTCACTCAGTTCCATTCCAAACTCTAAAATGTACTAGTTTTGGGACCTTGCGCAGGTTACCCACCTCTCAGTCACTATTGACCTCTGTGTAGATAACTGTGAAGTCTTCTCCAGATGACTGTTCTAAAGTAAATGCAGTCATGGGAGCCTGGCCCGTTCTGTACACTATTCATCACCACAGATTGTTAAATCATCATTCCCATCATTATTAAGTACCAGGTAATCTTTTATTCTGTGTCAGTGGCTTTTCAGCCAAGTCTCACTTCTTGCTCTTGAGTCTTCAGCTCTGCTTCCTTAAGTGACATTTAAGGCTCTTTCTCTCTTTCTTCTCCTCTTCAATGAATTTGCAGAACTGAAAGCTACACTATTTATCTGTTCCTCACAATTTTAGTTATCACCAGCATGCAAGTGGCCCTATCTGTCAAACTCTGGAGTCTTTCCCATTAATACAGCTCTATACTGAAATTTCTCCAGGTCATCTCTGATTGATTAACCCACTGCCAAATCCAGTGGAATATGATTATTTTGGAGAATATTTTTCTTCTCCAACCTTCTTTTATACTAAACTCCCTCTTCTCTAAATAATCTGATTCCTGGTCACCATGTTTATTCATTTCCTAGCTTCGACTATGTGTTCATACATGGATAGCATTCTACAAATCTTCCCTTTCTCTTCCACATCCTACATGGTGAAGATTTTAGTCAGTGTTGTGCTCATGTGTGACAATTCTGGTGATATCCTTTCCTGCCCCACCGCCTCCACCTTCCAGGCTCAGAGCTGTGTCACCCAACAAGCACTGGCTGAGCCACAGTCAGCAGGCACACATGGGTCAGGTACAACACTAGGCACTGAGAAGCCAATGATGAAGCAGGCAGCATCCGGCCTTCATGAAGCTCACAGTCTAGGAATCTAATGAACAAAATAAACTGATGAACAAAATAGATCCAGAGACATTGAAGCATGGAACAGGCTGGCGAATCTCAGAAGGAAGGCTGGGGTGGGTGGGTAGGTGCGAAGAGATTAACCGAAGAACCTGTATGCATATATGCATAACCCATGGACACAGACAATAGGGTGGTGAAGGCCTGGGACAGGATGGGCAGGAGCAGGCTAGAAGGGGTCAAGGGGAAAAAGGGGGACATATGTAGTAATTTCAACGATAAAGATTAAAAACAAAGAAAAAATAAATAAATAAAATTATACTCTACAATCCCAATAAAAAAGAAGCTCACAGCCTAGAAGGGAGCACTGACCAAAAACACTCATTCACGCAATAGTGTAATAGGGAAAAACACAGGTCTCCAGGAAGCACCAAAGATAGCATCAAAGCCCAAATGGAGGGGGTCAGGGATGGTACAGAAGAGTCCTGAAAATCACGTGGTCATGCAAAGGATTGGGGTGGGAGGGAGTGGCAGGCCATGCTTGAAAAAATGTGGAGCCAATGGGCGAACACAATCTTTCAATGCAGCTGAAAATAAACCTATACTTGAGTGTCTCCATATACTACTTTAAGGTTTCAGCTAAAGAGCACTTTCATAAATAAAGTATCCATATAAATTCTATTATCTTTTCTGATTTTTGAAAGACTCTAAGAATTTCTTAGGAACTTAAAATTGAATTTACTAAAGGAATTTCAATTTGTTGAAGGTGGGTTTTTATCTGTCAAACTGATTATAGACAGGAAGATTTAGGAAACATTTTTAGGAAATTATTTCTGGTAAGTTTTAATTGCATTTTAATCAATATATCATGTCTTTGAATAGGCATTTGGATTTCTACCATATATATACACCACACACATAACTATAGACTTTTTTTCAGAGATATTTCATTTATATAAATAAAAGTCACCAGTCTCTTGGACAGTATTTATTAAAAACAAAATATCTGTTGAAAGCTTGGAAATATATGGGCCACAGGTTAAAAAAAATGACACTAAAGAAACCTCAAAGCAATAACAAAAACATTCAAGAAATTGAACAAAGCATAAAACTTTGTGACAAAATAAAGCATCCTTTTTTAAGAAAAGAAAGCCATCTATTAAACACATAAAGTTTGCCCAAGTCCATAAAGTCTGAAGCTTAAGACCAATCTAGATATAACTAGAGTTAAAACAAAACTGCAGTAAACACAATGAACTTGAAAGTGTTTAAGATGTATAAACATTTCACAGGGAAACAAGCATTCACCATTCTTTGGGAAACAGATGGGGGTTTTCATGGGGTGAATGATGCCTTGTCAATCAACTACTTAGCAAAAATAAGCATGCAGACAAGGGGAAGTACATAGATATAATTTATTTGGACTTGCAAATCTGACATTAGTAAAGTCTCTCCTGTGACTACTTATAAAAATATGTAAATGCCCAGAAAGGGAGTGAGTACATTGACTTAGATTGTTTCTTCATGACAAGTATTGCATTAAAACCAATTCAACTAGAAAACTGAGCTCTACAATATCATGTTGGACTACTATATTTTGGTTGTTTATCCTAAATATTTTAACAAGTATGACAGATAATATGAAATGAAATTCAAAATATAAGTCTGATAAAAAATACTAAACACTATTATTCAAATTACTTGGATATATTAAATTTTGAAATCTACTGTATGAATCAGCCATAAAATGTACACATCTACAAGTAGAACAAAGCATGCCTTTAATGATTAAGAAATAGGACTTTATAACACACTAGAGGCCCAGTGCATGAAATTCATGCACAGGTAGGGTCCCTAGCGACTGCCGGCTACCGGCTGGGACCTTCCTTCCTTCCGCGCCACCCCCTGATGGTCAGCGCACATCATAGCAAGCAATTGAACTCTTGGGTCGGTTGAACTCCTGAGGGGACACTTTGCATTATAGGGACACTTTGCATAATATATATATATATATATATATATATATAGACTAGAGGCCCAATGCATGAAAATTCGTGCAAGAGTAGGTCTTCCTTCCCCTGGCTGCCGACACCGGCTTCCCTCTGACACCTAGGACCTGGACTTCGCTCCTCCGGCCACTGGCAGGCACCCAGGACCCAGGCTGGCTTCCCCCTGGCCCCCTGCAGGCACCCAAGACTCAGGCTGGCTTCCCTCTGGCCCCAGCTTCGTCAGGAAGGACATCCAGAAGACGTCTGGTCCAATTAGCATATTACCCTTTTATTATTACAGATAATATAGATGTGAATAACAGTTAAACTTTTTCAAGCTTTATATTTAAACTAGAGGCCCGATGCATGAAAATTCATGCAAGAGTAGGCTTTCCTTCCCCCAGCTGCCGGCACCGGCTTCCTTCCAGCACCTGGGACCTGGGTTGGCTTCCCTTGGGTCACCCACAGTCACCCAGGACCCGGGCTGGCGTTCCTCGGGACGCCCACAAGCATCGGGGACCAGGGCTGGCTTCATCAGGAAGGACGTTGGAAGGACATCTGGTCTAATTAGCATATTATCCTTTTATTATTATAGATAAATGGTCACTACAATATTTGAATAAATATTGAAACATTTATGTAAGCTGCTTTAACATGGTTAGTATTTTTAAAGCTATGACAAATTTCATAGGTCTCTTCAGTGCTTTTAACTATATGACTTATTTTCTCTAATTATCTCTCAAAACATTTCTCTACTAGGATTTTATTCTAGAATTCCATAGATAGAAAGGGAAATCTAATTCAGAAGCAAGACGTGTCAGAGGACAATGGAACTTTGTCATTTTCATGAAGCTAAGGTGCTCTGAACTTGATGAGCAGATAAAGGTATTTTATGGTTAGTTTGACTCAATTTAACAGTCCTGGAAAGTGGCAATAACCAATGGAAAGGGTGCCAACAAAAACATTTGTGCCCTGCATCTTATTTCTGGGTCAACAATGGGTAACTTGACAATGAATGGTTTCATTTATACATTTAATTAACTAATTCTATAAAGCAATGCAAAAATATTACCTTTGCCTGCGAGATCAGTCTAAAAAAGTTAAGCAATAAAGAGAGAGACAAATCCAATAGACCCTTTAACCAGAACGTGGTACATCAGATTGATTGCATGAGCCAAGATTACATTCCTTTTATAAAAGATATGTAATGGAAAGCTATATTTAAAACTCAAACATTTAAATAAACCTATAGTCATCACTTATTAGTGGTGTAAATAAACACAAATTAAGCTTGCAACTTTCCTCACTCATTAAAACAATGTTAACACATAGCATGATTTCGAAACATTTACATTTGTATTGTGTTTGTACATTATAGTGCCTTTATTTCATTTATTTATTCAGTAAATGAATATTTACTATATGTCCTTTAAATGCCAATTCAAAGAAAGGTCCCCTGTGAAATTTCAAGCAGTAAGAGCCAAATGTTTTTCCCTGGTTAATGAGGACTCTATCACTTAATCATTTATAATTAGAAGAGTACTATTGTCTTCTACCTTAAAGCATAATTTATATTCTAAATGACAGGTCTGTATAAACATTTTAAACATTGTATTTCTCAAATTCTGAATGAGTCAGACTATGGGATTATAATTCTAGAATTCTAGGTTCTTCCTCTTGGTAAATATTCAGGAAGTTTGCAAAAAAGAGTAGAGGATGAATATTTGTGATATGTTCACTAAGGGTACTTATTTGTAATCTTTCCATTCCCCCAAGTCTCTCTTTCTGGTTTTTAAACATCCCTACTCCATCCCAATTAAGTTGTTTTTTAGAAAATTTGACAAAATAAGGATCCCACCCAATCTCAATGTTTCCCTTTTTGTCTAAATGTAAATTTACTTTGGGTGTACTCTAAAAATCTGGTTGTAGTACAATGCAAATTGTGTCACTCCTTTGATGGGACTGGGAGGGAGGGAGAGAAACAGAAGGAACATGGGGTAAACCAGATGGCTGAGTTGTAGCAGAGATGACAGAATAGTGTCTTAGAAAGTATAAAGAAACTTCGGTAGAGGAAACAAAAGTAAGGTGAATAGATTAAATACACATTATCTAAAGCATCCCCCCCTCCAAGTGATTTTAAATACCATTTCTGGACTTAAAACCTCCAAATGGAGAAAAAAATTAGAAAGATAATTCAATATCCTCATTTCTTGCTTCATAGCCACTGTCCTTTCTGTTTCCCAAAAAACCTGTCTTCTTGTTTCAGATCCCTCAGAAGTGAAGTCACTTCTATGGCATTCTGGCTCCATCTTATTCAGGTCATTGTATAAATGTCTTCTCAGACAGGCCTGGACTGACCTGAGTAATTAAAAGAGCCTCTAACGCCCCCTTTTGGTGACTGTCTTTCATTACACCAAAGCCATTTAACTGTTTACATTAGAATGTGAACTTCCTGGGAGTAGGGACCCTGTTAGATCTGTTCAACCAATGTCCCCAGCACTTAGAATAGTGCCCAACACACAATACGAATAAAAGAAATGAAGAACTAAACAGAGAATAACATTAAGCTTTAAGTACATTATTTGCAATAAAACAAAATAAGTGATTTCACATCTGTATGGAGGAGGAGAAATGAAATTGGGGGAATCTCCAAAATTACCAACGAGAAAAATATGTAGAAATCAACAGGACTCATTATTTCTAATTTAACATGCGTGCAAAATGATCATCAATATTTACATCGTTCAGTGTGTTATTCACTGAATGGAGCTTTCACAGGCTCACTGCAAGCAACAATCTTCCTTATCAAATTTCCTCCATATGGTCTTAGCATTCCAATTATGCATTCTCCTCTTATTGGACATTTTAGAAGCTGAAACTTTAAAGCTGAGGGTTGTATATAAAAAATGTTGTGTTTCAGAATTCAACTAGCTCAACAATAGCATAAACAATTACATTTTAAATGGTATCATACTATTAGATCAAACCAGTTGAAATTGACAGGGTTTATGTGTAAATTGAAATGGTCAAATATTGCCAACTTCCTATGGTTAAAATGAATATTCTTATGTAGAAAACAGAGAACAAATGTATCACCAGCACAGAAGTTTCTCCACTAATTTTCACTTTAACATGTATCTCTTTCCCAAAACAGGCCACATGCTATGCCTGTGTTAAATATATGAACCATGTTAATTCATGCCTGGATTAGTTCCTGATTTTATATGGACACCTTGATTAAAAGTTGGACAAATCAGAAAACATTTTTGAAAGTTCCTTATAGCAGATTATCTATAATTCACACCGGAAACACATCCGATCTGGGAGACCTTTCTGTGATATAGATATCTTGATATGTAAATTTGAGCCATCTCACTAAAATGGCAATGCAAAATGTATTAGGAGGTCTGAAGTAGGATCCTGAGAGAGCCTCTGTACATCAGAGCTGGCTCCATAGGCCCTGTGTCCCTGAATTGTCAGATGCTAGCCAGCCTCTCACAGGATCCCCCTCCTCTCACTGCACTGTAGAAATACATCGATTTATGATATTTTCTTAGCCTTCTGGGGGATGTGGAGAAAGGAATATGGATGTTTTCAATACAACCACCTCCTATAAAATAGGAACGATATGATTCACAATGCATTTTAATGACCTCATAAAAAATCTGACCTATGCTTTTCAAAAATCATTCAACTTGAAGCTTTTTAATCATCCAGTTTAAAGCTTTCATCTTAACTCCTTAATATGTGTTGCTCCTTTTAATGTCAACAGGAAATCAACACTGAGGAGGAGCCATATGGTGAAGAGAGGGATGGAGGAACGCATCATGACTCAGCTCTCCTCGCTGCAGGAGAAAAATAAAATGTTTATATTTTTAAAGGTTACTACAAAATGTTCCACCAGCAAGACTGAGAATTCTGAGCAGCATGTAATGATCAGACTAAAGTCACTTTCAGACAAACTTTGGATTTGAAAGCTGTGCTTAACTTTCTCGGAGAGGCAAAAGACTAATAAACAAATGACATTCATCAGATTCTTCTTCATCAGATTTAGGGACCTGAAGGTTGTCTCCATTTTAATATCTGGGCCAAGCGCTGCAATGCTGATTAACTAGTCTTTTTAATTCCCTCTATTCTAGTCCTAGGTCAGTGATGGCGAACCTATGACACACGTGTCAGAGGTGACACGTGAACTCATTTTTTTTGGTTGATTTTTCTTTGTTAAATGTCATTTAAATATATAAAATAAATATCAAAAATATAAGTCTTTGTTTTACTATGGTTGTAAATATCAAAAAATTTCTATATGTGACACGGCACCAGAGTTAAGTTAGGGTTTTTCAAAATGCTGACACGCCGAGCTCAAAAGGTGCGCCATCACTGTACCTAGGTGCTAGTTCCAAAAGATGGCGTTAGTCAGCTGCCAGGACAAAATACCATACACCGGGTGGCTTCAACAATAGCATTCGTTTCTCTCAGAATTCTGGAGGTTCACAATCCAAGACCAGAGGGTCAGCATGACTGGTGTCTGGTGAGAGCTCCGTTCCTGACTTGCAGATGGCTGCCCTCTCTCAGTGTCCTCACAGGGAGGAGAGACAATGAAAGCAAACTTCCTAGTGTCTCTCCTAATCCCAACATAAGGGCCTCACCCTCATGGCCTCATGTAAAATTACTCCTGAAGGTCCCATTCCCAAATACTGTCATATTAAGGGTGAAGGCTTCCATATATGAATTTGGAGACCAGAGGCACAATTTAGTCTTTAGTAAATGGAGAGGGACTAGATGAAATTATAAAAAAATACAAGATGTAGGAGACAGAGACGTGAGAAAAGAACAATATAAAATTGACACATATAGCAAGGATTGTGCAAAACACACTTGTAACTCTGCTCTCTGTTGGTTAAGAAAAGTTACTGTTCAATGCCTGAGCTGACACTGTGACCCAGTGACTGATTTCTAAACGAATCACTGGCTTTGTCAATGGCCAAATGGGTGTGGATGGTCCCTGGTTTAAGCTAAAAACTCATAGAAAACATTCTCCTTATCTCCAAGAATCAAAATATATAGATTTCTCAAGCAGACCTAAATGTCCAGGGAAAACAAAAGTTATCTGGTACCTGCAGAGTTATGTAAATGACATCAAGTGTTTGAGGAGGAGCAATATGGTAGACCTCACATTTTCTATATATGCAACATAAACACAGTATCTATTCCATGGCCATTCCTGCATAATGCTGATAACAATAATCACAGTTATTGTTGTGACTAAGCATTTTCACACTGTCTAAAGCTGTCCTTCATTAGTAGCTGGTTAAGTAGCTGGGCAGGAGGGACATTTTTCTGGGTTTTATTTGTGCCTTGGATATTCTCTAGCAATGTAAGTACTTTGTCCCAGCAATGAGGGTTTCATGTTTTCCCTAGTTCATAAAGTTGTCATAGGTTCAAGAAGGAAATATGCATGCAAGAACTCCACAAACTACACAAATCTAAGAGATCTCTGTGATTCTTATATTTACAGATGCAACACCATGAATTTTAAATACCTTAAAAATAGCAAGAATATAAAATAATCTATGGCTAGGGGGAAACATAATATCACCAAAATAGCCAGCTAATATCACAAAAAGTAGCCAGCTTTTTAAAAACATAAATACAGAAAAAAAAGACTTTCACCTTTCATTCTCACATTTGGACATAAAGCACCCCGATTTCTGTAGCAGAAGCCAGTTGTGTTCTGCCACGTCTCCTTGGATGGAGCTCTTTATCACTTTTGTTTGTGCAGTTCCCAGCATGCTTTCACTCTCTACAACCAACACCTGAGCCGCCTTTCCAACAGCCCACCCCGGGAAGACCGGGACAAACTTCCTCCCGACTGTTCACACATGGCCTTGAACCAAGGACTGACTCTAAGCTCCAAGTCCAGGATCAGAACACGTCTTGGTCTGACATATGATGCCTTCAGTGCTCTCCTATGGGACTGAGCCAATGGGATTCCCTGCTAAACTTGATATCTCAGCCTTCCTGCTCCCAGTTCCTCCTCCCCCCTTAGAAACACTTCCTACAAATTATTTCACATGCATCTGTGTATCAGAGTTTGTTTCTGAAGAATCCAATCAAAGATATTCCCTCAACTTTCAGACCTCAACGTGTAACCCATGCGCTGGTCCTGGCATCTGGCCACAGTGAAACTTTGAACATTTGACTTAGCATCAAACTGTCACTGGTCGAGCAGCTCTCTGCTTTGGTTGACTTTATCCTCAAACTCAAGCAATGCTGTGTTCCTTCCCCTTTGTCTTTGTCCAGAGAGCAGCCATCTTTGCTCCGCCCTGGGGCTACATAAAGTCTTTATGTTGGTGATTATTTTAGTGTGGAACTTCATTCACCTTGGTGCCTATCGGGTTGGTCAAGAATATTTCTAAAGTCTGACTTGCACACACTTACATGGATTTTTATAATGGCTATAATGCATTATACACAATGTTTGAAATGTCTGAATGCATTTGAAAGCACGTGAGGTCATAAAATACCATAATTAAGTACACATAGTCATAGTGCCAGGTAAGTATCACCTTCTCCCATTTTGAAGATGGAAAACTGAGCTTCAGGGAGGTTATGTCACCTGCTTTAGGTTACGCAGGTGGCAGAGAGAGGAACTGCCGTCCAGTGCTGCCTGGATCTGGAATCACTCCCCGACACCTGTTTCCCACAGGAACAATCGGGCCACATACTCCATGGAGCCCATTAGTATGTGTTTTCAGTTTCTCTGAGTGACTTGCCAAAATTCATCCCAATAGCAATACTTAGGAATAGTAATAAGTAAATAATTATAAATAATAAGTTAATAATTAGTTGGGCATGTACTGAAACTCACTGATGTTCATTAGTCACCAATTCTTTTGCTTCTGACCACTACACCCTGTTGTCTCAAAGTCACAGAGGACTTATCAGATCACAGCTTACAATGTCATTATGGACTACCCAGCTAGCATAACAATCATTAAACAGTGTTCCTAGAGAAAAATGTGCTCCCCATTTTAAAAAGAAAACTTGAACAGAAGGCTTTAAGACATAAAATGAGAGAATTGCTTTCAAGTTATGGGCAAGTCTGACTATATATTAATTACTATGTACACTGAGAGCATAGAAAACCACATCTAGCATCTCGTAACTTTGAGAGATTCATAGATCTGTAGGTCTAGAAGCCTACTTTAGTCCAGGTAATTCATGTGTATCCAGGTAGGACAAAGCTAAATCAACCAGAACGGAGAGAAGCCCAGCTGGTTAGATACAAATATGTTACCTTTAGTGACCTGCATGCTCCCACCCCTGGTGGCTATTGTACATTTGGAAATATGTGCTACATGACAGACAATGTAAGGAGTTAGCAGAAAATTTGTGAAAATTTTCAGAATTTGGAATAGAGATATCAAAGGTGTGTGCATTCACATTCTATATAAAATAATTAAAATTATTTAAATGTTAAAATTACAAAATTCATTGGATGTAAAAAATTATACAAACACACCAGTTGTGGGCGTTCTTGTCATAGCTACTGGCTTCTAACAGTTGACATACTTTCTAGATATTGTAGGAGTATTTGTTTTCTAATGCAACACTGTGAGTGTTACTACACTGCACTATTTGCAGATGTTTTGAAATTAGAAGTGTTTCCTAACACTTCCTTATCAAGATGGAGCAGCACAGAGAGTCGCAATGGTGCCATCTACTGGGAAGCTACAGAACTAAGCAAATAATGCCATGGTATGCATTTCATGGAAACAGAAAATAATATTCTCTGATACTCTTTTAATGAAGAAATTCCATTAATTAGCGCTTTTTATTTACCTACTATTGAAACCTCAGGAAATTAAAATAATAATAGTCCAAGGGATAAAATGGGCTCCTAAATCAGATAAAAGGCATTTAAATTGTTATTTATATAGCTACATGTGTTGATTTATCCATTCGTATGTATACTACTTCAACAGATACTTATTGTCAAACCCCACAGTGTTCAAAATGTCTCTGTGTCTCCAAGTAGTACATTCTACTGTAGGAGAGACACAGCGAACACTTCAGACCATTTCATAGAGTGCTGGCAACTTATCAAGGTGAAGCATAAAGAAGCACTGTGCCTACGGTTGGGGTTGGGGCTGGAAGGAAGGCACGTGCTACTTAGGACAAGTAGATTAGAGGACACTGGAGGAGGTGGTTTTAGTGAGCACAGAAGATATGAGGAAGAGGGTGCTTGGTGCAGATCTGGAACACAGAGGGAAAAGCACATATAAAGTCTTGAAGTGGGAGCAAGCTGGGCAGGAAGAAGACAGCTCTCAGGTTATTAATTGAGGCTGAGAGTGGTAGGAAAGACAGAAGAACTGGTAGCACTCTCTCCTAAAAATGTATCGATAAAAACAGGTCAATTAATAAGAAACATCGCTGTTAAGAGGGAAGGAAATGACAATGAATCAAGCAATGTAATGAACCCTCCTCTATGAACTTTGTGAAATCTCCAGGTTCCCCATGTGGTGGATATTACTATCCAAGTTGCAGAGATAAGGTAATAAAAGACAAGATGATGTGATTTCCTCAACATCTCCCTGATGAATAAAGGGGAAAACTCGGATTTGAACTCAAGGCTCCGTTCTGTTTCCAGGATGCTGATGTAGTCATGTTCAAACTTGAGTGAAGGAAAGATTCCTTAAAGGTTTAAGTGACTGGCAAGGAGGAATTCCCTGGGGCTGGGAGATCACAGGAGGCCAGTCAGATACATTCAAGATCAGGCTTCGCTTGTTTAACTGAACAAGGAACTTTCTAAATAACTCCTATGTGAATTGAATGAGAACTCAATGAAAGACTTGTTGAACAGGAATTGCATTTTTCCTCTTGTTATCAGAACAATTTTGCTCATTCTTAAATTGCTTAATTGTTGTAAAGCTCATGTTTTACTCAATTAATACTTTAATTAATACAAATAATACTTTAATATCTCAATTTTAACTTTAAATGTTAAATAGGAGGGCAATATGATTTTTCTTCATTTGTAAAGTTTTTCAAGTGGTTATTTTCCTCAGTATCTCAGAATCATTATATAAGAAACTAGAAGCCCGGTGCACAAAAATTTGTGCACTCGGGGGGGGGGGGGGTCCCTCAGCCCAGCCTGGGCCCTCTCCCA
>NW_005371541.1:1471068-1491006 GCF_000412655.1 Myotis brandtii
GCCATCTTTGTTGGCAGTTAATTTGCATATCTCACTGATTAGCCAATGGGAAGCATAGCGGAGGTACGGTTAATTACCCTTTTTGTCTTTTATTAGATAGGAAGGTATTATAGACTGAAATCTGCCTCTCCCCCTCACCCACCGAAATTCATATGTTAAAGGATTAACCCACAGTGTAACTATATTTGGTAACAGGGCCTTTAAGGAGGTAATTAAGGTTAAAGGAGGTCATAAGGGCGGGTTCTTAATCCATAGGGCGGAATCTCTCTCCCTTCCTCCCTCTTTCTCTCTTCCAAAGTATGTAATTGATCTTAGATTTTAGCCTCCATATGGTGAGAAAATAAAAATTTTTGTTGAAGCTACTGATCTGCAGTATTTTGTAATGGCAGAAGAAAGGACGATAATACTTTCAAGAGCTGCATTTTCAATATCTAAACATTATCCTCTTTCTTTTTCCAAGGATTTGGAAATACAAGTGAGAACTTAAGAAACAAATGCCTGAACAAAGGGCCAGAATAAAACATAAAATTTACTGATATTAATATTACGTCTTCATTAACTGAGTGTTTACTACATATCTGGAATTGAGTATAAAAACTGAATAAATCAAAATCCCTGTCCACAAATGTTCATAATCTTCTTGAACATAATTTCATCTATCTTCAACATATATAAATATAAAAACATAATTTTGACTACAATTATTAATTTCCCTGATCCTCAGTTTCCTCTCTGTAAAATGGGAATACAGAGCCACTCTACATATGATCTATAAAAGTTCAAACTTTCATATTCCATGGGAAGAGTGCATTGACCCTGCTCTCCCACAAGAGATGGTAGCTAAAACTGTAATAAGGCAGTAACTTAGGACTTTGAGATAAATAGGCTTATTTATAAATTGTTTTAAAAATCTTAAAATACTCATAAAGCTTCTATAATCATATCTGTGTAAAGAACTGAATGTGGTAATATTTGAGAATACGAAAACTCAGTAAGCAGTAAAAAAGATACCTGCTATTTTTATAACAGCTGAAACACTCCTCGTAGCAAACACTTCCTCTAACCAGTTGCACAACCCAGAGCTTTAAATATTTACAAAGGTTTTTTCCTGATCTCAAATGAGATATGTCTTGCTCCAGCTGCACACTTGTAGACATCCATTCCCTGAAAGTATCCAAACTTGATTATACCTACTCTCAATCAATTCTGTACCATCATAAGTACCCCAAATAGAATACACAAGTAGAATGTTACCTCTAGTCTGGGAAATTAAAAAAGAGCATCCTTAGATGCCCCAAATATATTGTGTTCAAATGCAAAGGTATTTATCAAAATTAATCATTGTCTGAGATCTGTGAAGCACCATTAATATACCAAAATCTGCATTGAGAGAGGGAGGAGAAAAAGAACGGGGAGAAAAGAATAAAAAAATAATGACTAAAAACTGCCTTTTTTTTTTTTTTCCCCAGAGAGGAAGAGAAAGGGAGAAAGAGATAGAAACATCAATGATTGATTGGCTGCCTCCTGCATTCTCCATACTGGAGATTGAGTCCACAATCGGGGCATATGCCCTTGACCAGAATCGAACCCGGGACCCTTCAGTTCACAGGCTGCCGCTCTATCCCTGAGCCAAACCAGCCAGGGCCCAAAATTTGATAAAAACATTGATTTCCATGTTAGAGGAAGTTTCTCCTCCGCCAGGGACTGGACCTCCTTGGACACCGGGCATCTGAAGACAGAGAAGACATGAGAAGTCATGGGCATATCCAAGAGTCTTTATTGCAGCCCAAGTAGCCATTAGACAAAGCAGTTCTTGCTAACACAGTGGCAAACACAGGAGCCTGCCTAGCAAAACAGCCAACACCAGCTGGTCAGTAATACATCTTCCATACAATGCAGCCCCGCTCATAGGAACTATACAGGAGCCAGCCACAGGCTGGTCGGTAACGCATCTCTATACCCACTTAGACAAAAGAGAACGCTGGCCAAATAGTGACCACAATACTTGGGTTATAGAAGGGCATGCTTGCGCAGTGCATACAGTGAAACTGCTGTGTCCATGCAACTGCCTATGGTAACTTGGCCTTGAACATCTTGATTAGAATTCCCAAGCTCAGATTGGCCTTGAACATCTGGTGCACTTTAGACAGGGACCCCACACTCCACATCTAAAATATCTTCATAGCAATGCTATTCAAAATGCCAAAAGGTGAAATCGATTTGAAAGTCCACCAAATAAAGAATGAATGAATAAAATATATAAGGGAATATAATTTTGCCATAAAAAGGAGTAAGTATCGATATATGCTACAACATAAACCTTGAAAACATTAAGTGAAGTAAGAAGCCAGATACAAAGGCCACACTTTGTATAATTACACTTATATAAAATGTCAATAATAGGCCATCCATACAGACAGAGAGTAGACAGCAGTTGGTCAAACAGTAGAGCAAACACAACTACTGTGCTGGGAGCTGGAGTAGGCAGCGACTGCTAATGGACTCAAGGTTTCTATTTAGGGTGATGAAATTTTCAAGAACTCTAAATTGAATTCCAGAGTCAAAAGCTGGGTTTCCACACTGAATGAGATAGTAATGTCCTTGCCCCCAAATGAATTTATAATCTAGAAGGACTAGAAGCAGGCAAAAGCCAAATGCAATATCATCGGGTGTTTGGGGGGAGGGATGGGGAGGAGGTTAATTGAGCACAGCATAGGGCAGTGATGGCGAACCTTTTGAGCTCGGCGTGTCAGCATTTTGAAAAACCCTAACTTAACTCTGGTGCCGTGTCACATATAGAAATTTTTTGATATTTGCAACCATAGTAAAACAAAGACTTATATTTTTGATATTTATGTTATATATTTAAATGCCATTTAACAAAGAAAAATCAACCAAAAAAAAGGAGTTTGCGTGTCACCTCTGACACACGTGTCATAGGTTCACCATCACTGGCTTATAGGGTAGAGGGCCTGCAGAGTTAGACCTCTAGGATGGTCACACTGCCTGTGACAGCCATGGGACTCATACCTTCTGCCTTCTCTTCCCAGTGCAGGGAAAGCTGTAAGCTCTAGTGAGCATTAGGGCTCATCACTCTGAAGCCCTACCAGTGGGGATAAGATGGCCGGTAACTCCAACCTTAGCCCTGGATTGAGAATGTGTGGACACAATATGTGTAAGGAAGAGACAGATGGTCCTGACCTTCGCTGCTGGAGGCCCATTTAGTCCTGATAAGAAGCCGTTTTCCATGATATCTCTTTGGGGACTCTTTAGACTTTCTAGAATGTACTGACATTTGTACTTCTCTCAAACGTGAATTTTATTCATATATTCACAAATAACTATCAAAACTGGAATAGGGACTCATGATCTTTCTGAAAAGCACACAAAAATGGAAGAACATAGAAATAGGGTCCCAAAATTGAAATTTCCAAAGGTGTCCTTCCTGTCAGTTTCTTCAGTGATATGTCCTGAATCCCACATTGGGAGAGGAAGGGGGTCCTTCATTTTGTTATCGCAAACAGTTTGGCAGAGGATTGCCAAATGAGATGAAATGTAAGTTCACCGTGTGTTATGAACCAGGGTGATTATGATTTGATTGATGACATTTTATACCCTAAGTCTATATGGAGATATTCTGATATCTTCTTTGGTACTTATTCAAAAGAATGCTTTTTTTTAAAAAAAATGAGTTTGTGTGAGAAACTAGTAGGTGTGGTGATGACAATAAGAGAAAATATACATAAGAAAAAAAGCCTGAAAACCTTCCAAGAGTTTCATCATGCCTTCTCCATTCCCACTGCCCCCATGCAGGGCTGGGGTGATGCACCAATTTGTAGTCACTTTAGGGGGTTTTGAAGGAACACTATGCTCTGTTATCTAAGAATGCAGGAATGAGAGTAGTGTGTTGGAATTGCAGGGGGAGGGGATGCTTACCTTGGCCTTACCTTCAACTCAAATTCTCGGCCTTGTCCACATTTCACAAGTACCAATTTCATTGATTTCTAGAGGGTCTATCTAGTAAGTAGGATATTATATCCTTAAATGTTCATAGCTCCTAAGCAGATATCCTTACAGGAGATCAGCATTAATCTACCATGAACCATCAGTTAGGGTGTAAGCTGATATTACGCTATCAGGCGTCCCTTGGAGAAAGCAGAGATGCATGAGGCAACACAACCTCACTGAGGAACAAAATGAGAGGTTGGTCAGCTTGAGTGATGTGAGGAGGGCAAAGTGGGTGTGCCCTTTGAAATCTCCTGGTGGCAGCGATCCTGTATTTAGAGACAGCTGCAGGAGCCTGGGCGTGCGATGAGGGTGCACGTGAGCCACATTTATGCCACACAAAATTCTGGCTTTAAAAGTAATAAGATTTGCCTGACCAGCGTGGCTCAGTGCTTTAGCGTCGACCTATGAACCAGGAGGTCAAGGTTTGATTCCTGGTCAGGGCACATGCCCAGGATGTGGGCTCGACCCCCCAGTGTGGGGCACGCAGGAGGCAGCCAATCAAGGATTCTCTCTCATCACTGATGTTTCTATCTCTCTCCCCCTCCCTTCCTCTCTGAAATCAATAAAAACATATTTTTTACAAAAAGTAATAAGACTTGGCTGATCTGGGAGGAGAGAAGATGTTTCTAGTAATGATCAAAGTTGAGTTTTCAGCAAGGAGAAGTAAGTATTTTGATCCAGATTACAGGGACTGGTGATTCAACGTTACCATATCTAAGCACATGTCTGTCCATTTTCTTCCATATTCATCCCTTCAATTTATTTTTCCTCAAGATAAAATTCTAACTTAAAATAGAAATTAAAGAAGAGCAGGGATTGGGGGATTACATTCTAGTGTTTGGAAGAGAGGCCTGCACTTTTAAAAACCTTTCTCATCAGCAAACCAGCCACTAGTGTTCATGTAATACACTGTGGCCCTTTGAAATCTCCTGGTGGCAGCGATCCTGTATTTAGAGACAGCTGCAGGAGCCTGGGCGTGCGATGAGGGTGCACGTGAGCCACATTTATGCCACACAAAATTCTGGCTTTAAAAGTAATAAGATTTGCCTGACCAGCGTGGCTCAGTGCTTTAGCGTCGACCTATGAACCAGGAGGTCAAGGTTTGATTCCTGGTCAGGGCACATGCCCAGGATGTGGGCTCGACCCCCCAGTGTGGGGCACGCAGGAGGCAGCCAATCAAGGATTCTCTCTCATCACTGATGTTTCTATCTCTCTCCCCCTCCCTTCCTCTCTGAAATCAATAAAAACATATTTTTTACAAAAAGTAATAAGACTTGGCTGATCTGGGAGGAGAGAAGATGTTTCTAGTAATGATCAAAGTTGAGTTTTCAGCAAGTTGCTTACAGAGCCAGTGTTGAATTTTATAGGGGCATAACATATACATGTAAAAGTGCATTAGTCTAAGAACACAGCTTGATAGGGTTTAACAAGATGAACGCACTCAAGTAACCACAGTCAAAATACAAGACACTTTCAGCGACTCCCTGTCCCATGACATCCCAGTCATTTACCTCCCCGAAGGAAAACACAATTTTGAATCTTCTTAGAGTAGATTATTTTTTATCGATTTTTGAACTCTATATAAATAAGATTTATATAAAATAAATCACGCAGTCCATACGATTGGGCTTACTAATATAAAGCATATTTTTAAAAAATCCTGGGGAGTTTTTCACAGTATTTTAGTAATGATAAATTCTTTAAATACTCATTTTAGTCATCCAGACTTACTGAACAATACAAATTAACCTTCAAATTCTTTAGAAAATATAGTAATGCTTTTGGGATAAGTACCACCTATCTAAATATAGATTCTAAGCTCTTCAGAACCTTTCCTACATTTGGCTATAATTTTATAACTATACAGATATATATTGTTTTGCTTAAATGTATAAGACAGACATGGATTTGTAATGATTCTAAGTTGGGGGGGGGCAACACTTCCTCTTGTCCATTCATTCATTAATTAATTCGTTTATGAATTCTCTATTCAACACATGACTGGCATCAGGTTTTGTGCCAGTCTGTCAAAAACCATATATGACTACTAATACCCACTGAGCAATTCTTATGTTCTAGGCACTCTTCCAAGAGCTTCCCTTGTATTAACTCTCATCATCGTTGAGTTAACCTTATAAGATTCAGAGAATTAAATGGTTTGCCCAGGGTGACAAAGCTAGCGACAGAGCAAGACCAAAGTCAAGGCTGTCTTTTTCTAGAGCCTATGTTCCTATCCTGCCTCTACTCTCAGGATAAGCGGCTTATTGAATGGCATTCTAGAATTCTAGAAAACATTTTAAACTTAATTTAGAAGATATTTAACTCACATCCTAGAAAATCTCATTAGTACACTTAAGAATTTGCTAAGATACAGTAGAAACTAGTACTAAATTCTCCAAAATGTAAGATAAGGATATTATCCGATTTCATTCATCATCATATTTAGGCCTCCTGGTCTCTGTTGTTGCCTGTGAGTGCTCAGAACAATGAAAAATAATGCAACTGGGATATTTTGAAGGTTTTAAAAAGGACAAGTTGTTCAAGTCAACACTTAGATACTGTTATGGACAAGCAATTCATCTTTATTGCAGGAAAATGAAAACTTCAAGTGTGCATGGTTCACAGAATTAACCTATAACTGTGGGTGTTTTAATCATTTTAAAAAATGAATCAAAAACCATTGACTTCTCTTCAACTTCTACATTGGATGACTAATAAATATTAAAACTGGAAATAGCCCTAATAGAGCAAAGTAAAGTGGTATATAAACTTTTCACCTGCAAAGGGCCCCGACTTAGAGAATCGTAAATCAAACCTTGCAGCCATTGGTTCCATAACAGCACTTATGCATCTGTATCCAAACCACAGCATACTCTTCCCTAATAAAGTCCTTCCTTCTTTGCTAATTAAGATAGTACCAAGCAAATAAATAAATAAAGTCCCTTATTCAGTCCTGAGCACTGAATGCTCCCAGTAGGTAGTCTTTTTACAATTCAATTTCCCCAATGGGACAAGAAGAGGAAATGAAACAACAAATTGTACTCCTGATGAACTCAGCAGAAGCTGCTGGGCCCCAGGGAGCCCTGCCAGGTCAATTAGTTCATCATGCTAACAGAACAGCAATCCAGAGACCATGGCCCCAACAACCAAGGCTCAAAAAAGGAAAGTTCAATGGCCTGTTGTAATGCTGTCTTCAATGGAAACTCCTAGAACTTGGTGTGTGGATCACCAATAGTATTTTAATGTATGTTACTAGGCAAAAACTCATGGTCAGTCAAAATAGGAATATTGTTGCATCATTAGATATCTAGATTAATTATAATTACCATCTATATGTATCTTTCATTAAATAGTACTTACTTGTATTTCCTGGACCAACTTAATAAAATATTGTATGGAATAGCAATATTTTAAAATTAATATGGTTTCTTTCCAATTTTTCAACTGTATCTTATTCAAACCCAAAATATAATATATAAAATTAGCCTTCATTTTTAACAAGCTACTTCTTAGTCTAATACAAGCAACATATTAGATCCAAATGAAATTTGATGGGAACAATTATTAAATTCTTAAATAAAATTAAATAACTTACGATACGTTTCTTTAAAAATGTGAGAATTTTAAATGAATGAATATTTTTGTAATAACAATATCACCTTACATTTATGTACCATTTAGAGCTAACAAAGTAGTTCTATTTGTGTTACTTTCTTTAGTATCTCACCATTTTATTGTTTTAAAACAAAAAAAGTATTTAACATCTAAATCAAATATTTTGCCATATCTTAGTTTTAAAAAATTCTCATGATTTTACACATTTAAATCTCTATTTAAAAGTTTTAAAACATGCCAACATTTTCTCATGTAGATACTTATTTTTTTTCTCTAATCATGTCTGAGAAAATGGGTCAATGCTATTGTCCTCATTTCTCCTTAAAGAACTGAGGATCTAAGGTGACAAGTGGCATTTGTTGATGACTGTCAAAGCTTGAGTAACCTCTGGCCTCTCAGGTCTAGACCACTACTTGCATTCTCGAGGGGCATTAACCCAGAAACACATAGACCAGCATGTGTTGAATTAACCTGGAGCCTCAAGGTGAATTGTGTAGGGTAGGAAGTACAGGGGTATGTAAAAAAAATAAAAGCTATATCAGTTGAGCAATACATATGCTTAAACTAACATCCCACATTATTCACAGTACACTGATAGCCTTCTTCAGTATAGCAATAATGCTACATTTCTTATATTTCTTTAATTAGATAGTTGATATATATGCAGTTTAAAAATTGACTGTAGATAACTAAAAAAATGTGCTACAGCAATAACAAAAGCCACATAATAAATATGAACTGTTCGTGTTACTTTTAGAAAGAAGCAGAATTATAATTGTTTTCCTACTTGCTCTTATATCAACTAAAAAGTACATGAGTTAAAATAATTCGAGTTTTACATAGATAATTTAATGCTGATTTTTACGTGTGACTTCAGCAATAATTGTAACTCAATTTTCTTAGGTGCCATGAAAACACTAGAGGATGATATTAGAAGGAGATTAAGGCTTGGGAGCCTTTTGAGTCTTTGATTTGAATGTTGGCTTTCCCATCTACCCATTTATGTGATTCGAAGCTTATTGTTTATTCACTGTGCCCTTCCTTCAAGGCCCATCATCCTGTCTCTTCCTTTCATCTGCTCAGATACCTCCAGGATGTCTGTTGTTTCACTGCACTGAGGGGCTCACCTTCCCACGTATCCCCTTTGCCTCCAGAGTAAAGGAGAGGCATCTATTCAAAGATCACCAATCAAATAAAAAAAGAGTAAAGCAAACATTTTAAAATAAAAATCTAAAAATTTAAAAACAATCTAAGTACCCTCTAAACCACTATTTAGAACTCACAAATAAGAATACTATTTTTTTAAAAAAACTAAAATTTATTAAATATGATGTTCTAGTCACTGGGCAAATGCTCTACATACATTAACTTCTTCAATCTTCACTACCAACCTATGAGATGGATATTGATTCTATTCTATTTTTAGATGAAGTAACTTAGTCAAAGTTCCAAGTTAGGCATCAAACACAGACATAAAATCCATTCATAAACCCTCCACTTACAGAAGATGGCAGAACAGAGGTTAGACTTGGGGCTGAAAGGGATCGTCTACTTTCTCCCCTAAATCTAGGTATTGGAACTGCTCACCCAGGTATGTCTGCAGAGATACCTGAGCTGAGTGTAAGTGAACCCACCCTGCATAGATGAGGATGCAGTTCTGCTAAATGGAATGGGTTGGAGTCAACGTGCAGAGAGAGGCAATTTTAAAAAGTGCCCTTTTGGTGACAGAGCCATGAAGATGACATGAGAGAATCACTCACCCTTTACAATCACTTCTACTTTCTTTCCTTCTATCAGGCCTTTCTGACTTCAATTCTACATTTATTCAAATGATAATGATAAATGAAGATAATAATGACAATGAGGAAGCCCATTTAGCTTGGATTCAGTGGTTCATTCTTGCAAACATATCCTCACAAATAACCCAAGCTCATTGCCCTTTTGGACTTTTGTAGCTCATGCCCTCAGATCCCCACCATGAATGAGTCCAACTGCCCATCTTCTCTGCACATGCATCTTAGCTGCTGAGGGCTCATGGGGCAATCTCAGAATGGGTTGGTATCTATATAAATTCATGATCACTCTTTTTGAAAGTCTCAGCTCTTCTCAAACTTCTGATCTCCCTCTACCAGCCTTCCTAACATGCTACAGAAGCTACTGCCTTTTGTTTACCCAGGAAATAGAAAGGTATTAAATAGAAGTTGTTTTAATGGCCAACATCTGAGGCTATAAACCTACCAGCTTCTGCACGGCACCTTTTTCCTTTCTCTTCTATGCTCTACATTTGTCTTATCTTCCCAGAACCCTGGAGATGTCTATTATGAACATTCTCCTCTAACTTTAGTCACACCCTCTCCATAGGCTCCTTTCCATAAGTGAGCAAGTCTTACTTCCCATCTTAAATAAAAACAAAAAACACTCATTTCCCTTTCCTCTTCCAGACAGTCATGTTTGCCCACATCTTTCAAAGTCAAATATCAAACAAGAGTTTTTTATTCATATCCTTTGTCCTCACTTCCTGCATTTTCCAATATTTCTTCTATTCTCACTACTTAACCTCATGTGATCTCACTACAATTAATTTGGTCTCAATATCCATTTCACTAAATCGCATGGAAAATACTTAGCCCTCATTGTACTTGACCTATCAGTAGTATTTCACCCAGAGGGCCCATCCCCTCATTTTTCAAAACTCTCTTTCCTAGAGATCATCACATTTCCATTTTTTCCCTCTTTTGCTTCCTTTATTACTTCCTCTTTTAACTGGTCATTAAATGTTGGCTTTTTTTCAAGTCATAGGTGCTCCTAGATACTCTTCTTTAGTATTCCACATCCTTTCCTCCTTCATAACCCAATCCAAATGTCTTCAATTTCCATCTCTATGTTTATGACATAGATTTATATCGATAGTCCTGAGCATTCTTCTGTAGTCCAGAATCATATACCCATTCAACCATTTTCCTTAGTCCGTAGCACTAAAGACCTAATTTGAAGAGAAAAAAAGTTTAATGCTAAACTTATAAACTTCCCCATATCTAAACCTACACTTCATCCTATATTTCATAAATCAGATGCTCAAATGAGAAACCTGGAAACCATGGTATATTTATCTTTCTACCCAGCAATCACCAAGTCTTACATACTCTTTTTTAAAGATTCTAAAATCTATCTACTTTTCTTCATTCCTTAGCCATCCTTCTAGGCCAACATGCTACACTCTCCCTTATGCATTATGAAATTGCCTCCTATTTGCCTTCTCCACACCCACATCTCCCATTCAATTAATTTTCCCCACAGATTTATAGGATGTATAGGTATGCTCAGTAAATCAAATTCATACAGTTCAAAAGCATAGAATGTTAAAGTGTACCCTCCTATTAAAATATATGCCTAATCATTTCATTTCCATGCTAGCAACACAAACAGAAAGACTTAGAGTGCATCAAGTCACTAATCTTTACAGAAACTCTGAGCTCTATGAGATCTGGCTCCTCTGTCTGTCTCCAGAATCTCTACAGTCAATACATATACATGTCCACTCCCATACATCATACTCTCCACCTGGAACACTCACTGAAACTGTTCCTTCACAGGTAACTAAAGTTTTCATTCTTTGATCTCAACTTACATAGCGTTTTAATTAGTGTGGCTTTTGCGACTCAGTACTAGGAGAGATGCCCTCTTTTATAGCCCAATGTCATTGGAAGTTGTTATTTGTAAAGTTTATTTATTTGATTTAACTCTTGCCCTCCAGAGTATAAGTTGCCTCAAGGCAATAGCTGCACCTGTCTTAAGCATTAGGATCGTAGTATCATAGGAGTCTGTACGAAAGAGATTAGGACACAGACACAACAGAGGAAAGTCCATATAAAGGTACAGAGAGGAGACGGCTAGCAACAAGCTTTCAAAAATATTAGTTTACTTATGTTAATTACAATTAATTACAATGTTTAACATTAAAATCAAAACAATTCAAGGGGTCTGTTTATCTTTATGATTCATCTTTCAAAAATATTAGTTTACTTATGTTAATTAATTACAATGTTTAACATTAAAATCAAAACAATTCTTGTCTAAGCTGTTTCAGAAATTCCATCATCATATAATAAATTTCTAAGAAAAGTGAAAAAAATGTTTTTGTTTGCTTGATTCTAAAAAAATCCATAATTGGGTTTTAGTGCAGGTAAAAGGTCAGGGTTTAATTTCTAGAAAGCATATTTTCAACAGTTAAAGTTTGGTCTATATGAGAGCAATTAACTGGTTAAAATTTTAAAACTTAATCATCTATGTTGAGAGCCAGCATGCAGCTATCTACAAAGGCAATTAGCATTTTTATTAGCAATGTGGCCAATGATGCTATGATTATTTAAACTGGCTAAGGAAGAGAATAAAATAATGGCTCACCCACATACTGCTGCTGAAATGCTCTAATAGGTGAGTTGGATCACATCATTTATCTCCTGAACAAATTCCCTCAAAGGGCCCTAATGCCTACAGGGCAAAATGTAAAATCTTTTGATTCAGGAGCTTAGCCAGGTTTCCCCCTGGGCATCTTTATCTTCAGACGTGCTGCCCACTACAGGCATCTTCTAAAACAGCCATCCAAAGTATGTTGGGTTTGCCCAAGGCGTTCTCCTGATCAATGCAGTGCCTCTTTATGCTGGAGTGAGCCAACAAAGATCTATTCATCCTTCATGTCTTAGAATTACCCTCTAATTTATGTTATTTCACAAAATACCTAATCATCAATGTTTAATATTTTCAGAATATAGAAAAATTGTAATTACATAATTAAAATGGCAACATGATCATACACTTCCAGTAAATAGTTTTCCATATTGTTTATCTTAGAGTAAAAGATGGTCAGGACAGTGGACGGGGGCAGGGGGTGGTATGCAAGCAAAAAGCAACATTTCTACCAGAAAGCCTCTGAGCCATCAGGGTTTACTGTCCAAAAATACCAGCTCCCACCGCCACCAGCAAAGATTGATATTACGATTTCATGACCAGCTGTGTGCTATCCAGATAAAAAGAAATTACTCTGTCCAAGATCACTGCCATCAGCTACTATAGTCTTAGACCTCAGCGCTTTATTTACAGAACTCCCAACTGACAAATAATAGAATTGCATAATGAGTATACAAATGCCTTTTCAAGAACAGAGCTTGAGAGCTGTTTTTATAAAAATGCCTCCTGCTGAATTATGGAAATGCAGTGTGCTGACAGTCAGGAGGGACAGGAACACACATAGGCTTTGTTGCTATCTAATGGATTCGCTCTCGAGTAGCATGAAAAAGTGGAAGCTAAAGTGCTTTAGCAAGGTTTGGGCCTCTCTCTCCATGTGGTCCTACAGTGTGAAGAATAGCAGAATATGTGGCATCCATTTATAAGGGAACACAGGGCTTTCAAGAAGTCCCGTTTGAATAGACAGGATTAGCAGGTTGCTTGGAGAGGTGTAATGCTACAGAACACACCCATGGCCGAAAAACCTAATTTTGAAAGGGTCACCCAACCATGACTCTAAACAGGAACTTTATAGAATTTCCAATTTCTTAAAGGAATCTTTTAAATCAAGTTGTGTTATTTATAAGGAAATACTGAGAAACATAACTTTAAAAAAATTAAAATACTTTCTTGAATGGAGTTCGTGCTGTAAAATTGTTTGAAGCTTTATCTTTCCTAGTAGTTAAATGTTTTCAAAAGTTTTCTATGTTTTTGTGTGTGTTTTTTTTGTCATTGAAAACCCTTTATACTTGCCTGACTTTAAGGCACGAATTGTGAAACAGTCAAAGGCTGGTAGTTCTCACACTTTCTACTACAGTCACCAAGAATTCTTTCATTGTGTGATTGAGGCTGATGCCAATGCAAGTGAGACAACGTCATCATAATCATCGTAAAATAATACAGCCAAGAGGCAGCATCTTTTATTAAGTCATGCTGTGCAAAGGCAATCTGCATCTAACTCCAAGCACAAAAGAATGCAATTGATTTGGTCCTGCTGGCTATCCCAGGAAAGAGCGCTGCCTTCAGTCCGTGTGGTCACCAGTATCGGGAATGCCAATGCAGGTAGCTTGCAAGGCCAAGCAGCTAACCCTGGCCCAGCCTGACAAGCTACACATGGTTAGTAATGAGCCTAAACTTTCCAAGTGAAAAGATGATAATGGCTTCATCCTCTCCGGTAGGAAGCTGTTGTAGAAAGAAAAGTGTGAATGGAGGAGCGGCGTGAGGAAAGCATGCGAGCCTGAACCTCATAACTCAAAAGGCTCAGTCGTTTACTTCACATTCCCAGGGACACATGCACATGATGTCGGCAACATGAAGTCCAGTCAGGGAAGCCCCAAAACATGCTGGGGTGGCTTCTCTAAATTAACCAAGAGGGTGAAAATATTATTTTAAAAATCAAGGTTTTAAAGATTTTTTAAGATTCAAGAGCAAAATGAACCTACTGGAAAACACTTATTGACTGAAGGTTGCAATGCTAACACTTGGCTCACCAGAAGACAACCTCCCCATAACTCTGGTCAGTCCGCCCCACTGGCCCAAGCACTCAGGCTACTGCGAGGACCAGAAGCAAACAAATCTAATCAGGCTATTCTATTTGCTCCATAGACTCTCAAAGTGGAAGAAATCATAAAGAATTCAAACAATGTGGGCAAGTAAGCATTTATAGGTGTCTCTTAACTATTAGATATACATAAACACCCTTGTTGCTGACAACAGGCAGACTATATTTTCACCGGAAGAACACAGGCTTACTAGTAGTCTCTAGTGAACTGATTGGTGATAGTTGGTATCTATATATAAAAAAGGCTAATATGCTAAGTATCCCTCTGACCATCTGACCGGTTGCTATGACACGCACTGACCACCAGGGGGCAGACGCGCAATGAAGGAGCTGCCATAATGCGCACTGGCCATTTACAAAGAAACGGCACCATAGACCTGGAGCTGACAAAGAAACACTCGGCTTTCCCCAAGTGAGATACAGGCCTCGCCACCACCCCGGAGCGACAGCTCACCAAATCCCAGCCAACTCTGCTGAGACTCCTTGGTGCAAAATACGGCCCACAGCCCAGCCCAGCCCAGCCCAGAAATGGCCGCTGTGGGCTCTGGGTAATGACGTCACGTAACAACACCTGGCTCCCTCTTCCTAGCAACTAGCCTCCTTGGAGTTTCTTCAGCCTAGGAACCCAACTTGCTTTATAGCCAGGTGCAAAGATTTTACACTTTAACCAAATGTCTGTGAAGCGTTTTCCCGTGCCTCATCTCATTTGATCTTCACAGAAGTCCTGGAGTAGGTAAATAGGAGACTCAATAGAATCCTATTTTCTTTTCATTAGCTGGAAAACGGAGATTTAGAAAGTTTAGAAATTTGACCCGACTGAAAAGAAGTAAGAAATGGTGGACCTTGAAAATGACTTCAGGTTTTCTCACTGTGCAGAATATAGTTAAACACTGTTGCAGTTAAACATTTTACCCTTTGTTCTCCCTGTGTGATCTACAATAATAATCTGCTTTGTGTTGATATTTACTGCTGTGCTGCTGACAATTACCTGAAAGAGAAGTTGGGGTGCTTCAATGGACTGAAAAAAGTTTAGCTAACTCAGAAAGCAGGTCTAATTAAGCAAGTTTATTCTATATATATAAAAGGCTAAATTGACTCACACATGCACAATACATCTTAAGCTCTTGCTGGCGCAAATCGCACACGTGTGTTTCGATCTGTCATTGTTGATCGTGAATTTGGTTGACACTTCTATTATAGAGAAAGGGCAAATAACAACATTAAAATATTTCTTCTAATTAATTTCCTTTCAATGTGCATGAATCCTTGCACCAGGCCACTAGTCCCTTTATAATCCTGCATTCTTGATGGAGTCAGTACCCGTTTCTTCCTCTAGGGGTCAGCACACTAGTGTGGTCAATGATACCTGTTTTGAACCTGAGTTCATAAGACTAAGTGGTCTTCAAAACAAATAAAGTACCAGATGCCAAGAAATCTGTACTCTACCTTTTTTCATTTTTTTTTAGCATTGGATTTAACCTTTTTTTCTTTTAATTTAGAAAACTAAAACAATTTGTGGTAAAGAATCAAGAAAATAGTTACAATGCCTTATATAAACTTGCCCTAACAACATGAGTCTGTTCAGGAATTATCAGAATCTATAATTCAGAAAGATAACCAAGCCACCAATCGTTTCCCCAAATATTCTATCATCAGTATGCTACAGTGGATAGTCAGAAATCATGTGAAAACATATTTTTAACCATATACTTTAAAGTATTCAGATTTTCAACAATATGGTTTCAACAAATAAATTATGTCATAAAAAGTCCAGCTCCAGTCTAATGCATCAGCCATAAAAGAAAAACAAAGTTGTACCAACAACTATAATAGTTTTTACTAAAAGGCTTTTTGGCCTTTACAACCAAACATATATTTGTGATAAAGCGACTTGTCTGAATACTCCCTGAGGCACAGAATATTTTCCATTTGTAAATAGATTGGTTGTGGGTACTCCAAAATTACAATTCTGGCAATAAAATGATGTAAGTTTATGAATTCTGGAAATGTGAGTTTTTGTTTCAATTAACTTGAAAATTAACTTTAAAGCAATCGAGCACTGTTTTAAGAATTTTGTAGTATATAATTAAGTAATGGATTTTAGTACTTTTCAATGAAATAAAAACAAAAGCACTGTTTAAAGTATTTTAGGAATAGTGTCACTAACTTAGTATATTATAAAAACATAAGACTTTTTAAAAATGTTCAACAATTATGATTGAAAAATAATACATTTTTCAGTTAAGTTTTAATAAATTCCAATTGTAAAATGTCAAAGAAGCACTACCCTTGATGAAGAATAGAACAAAAACTAAACTAGTTCCTTCTTCAATGCAGAGATAGGCCTGCATTGCCACAGGAACTTTCTGATATATTTTTCAAGACTTTTTAACCAAACCTACTAGAGTGGTTTTAGGAACTCAATCCATGCCCTGGAATCCTTCTGTGAGAAAATATCAAATCCTATACAACTTGTATCCTAATACTATCTCCATATCAATCTTCCTATATTCCACTGCAAGTCATTAGCCTTGAAAATTCTGATAGGATTTGCTACATCCATGCAAGTTGTTTACATTTAAAGATGCTCATTGGTGCAGGTAAGACCAATATTGCCGATTATTTAATGCACTGCAGCTTTCCTCTTCAAATAACACCTACCTAAAACATTTTGCATTTCTATCAGACAGCAGTCTTTGTACTTAATTAGAATAGTAAGGTTACATTGTACAGTAATAAACAATGATTAATTAATTCTGATTTGTCTGGTCTGTAAAAATGATCTAAGTTTCTTGCAGGGAGATATACTGAGGTTATATGCCCACATTTTTTTCCTGAGAGGAGAAAAAATATCAAAAAAGTGTGGGGACCCCTGAAGAGTTTTAAATTCTAATGTCTTTCAGAGCAAAATTTCATTTACCTGACCATACAAAGCCAGCTGGTATTCTTGGATGCCAAGAATAGAACTCTGGGTAATTTAAGTCAGAGAAGGGATTTTCCGAAAGACCGGAGAACCAAGCTCTGTAAGCAGGTAAGAACCAAGTTATTCAGGTTTTATAAAAAATCAGATATTCATAAATGTCTAGCAAGGAGGCCTCTACTGCTGAACAGTGAGAGGTGGACAGATGCAGGCACCCCTGGCTTCTTGCTCTGGTCCCTGGTGATCCTACAGCCACCACCCCTCTAGATTGAACTCTACCATTCCTCCTTCCTAACCTCTGCTCTGGGTCCAGAGAGCCAGAAAGGAGTCTAATAGGCATATAAATCCTGTGCCTCTTTGTGCACCCCAATGTTTATCAGCTGAGGGCTGTGCTACATGTGTTCACCTCGATAGACTCTATCTAGTTGCCATGTCAGAGAGAGAGTCCTCATAGTGCAGCCCTCAAAGAGCAATGGAGGCATTCCTAGGGATCTGCAAGTGTGAACCATCTATAATAATAAAAGGGTAATATTCTAATTAGACCAGATGTCCTTCTGGACGAAGCCGGGGCCGGAGTGAAGCCCGGTTCCCAGCCTGCTGGCGACCAGAAAGAAGCCCGGGTCCCAGGTGCCAGAGGGAAGCTGGTTCCGGCAGCCGGGGGAAGAAAGGCCTACTCTTGCACAAATTTCGTGCACTGGGCTTCAAGTTTTTATAATAATACTAAGATGCTATTTGCCTGTATTTTGTTTCATTTTGATGACATTCCTCTTTAATAATAATTACAATAACATATTGATAATACCCCCTAATAATAATTAAAATAATATATTACTGATGATAATAACACCTCCTATGGCAATTTTTACTTATAAATTACACTATCAGAAATTATCTCATTTGATTATCTTACATTTGATAGATATGTATTAATAACTACCCACCACACAAATTTAAAGATAAGGAGACCAAAAACAGACATTTTCAGTTCAAGCTACAATGAACTAACTACATTTTTAAAAACCTTCATTTAGCTCATATCTCCACAATATTTTTAATGCTGCTCTGGGAATTTACTTCTCTCTTTTCAGCCCATTTTTCTGTAAGTGACCTAAATGTATTCTAAAATTTAGCTCAGACATCACTAACTTTCACTGGACTATTTGTTTTCTTATTTTGAGTTCTATGAATTCGTTATGTATTCTGGATATAAATTCATTATCAGATATAATATTTGCAAATATATTTCCTTAGTCTATGGCTTGTTTTTCATTTTTTGAGCAGTATCATTTAAAGACCAGAAGTTTTAAATGTTAATGAAGTCCAGAGTTTCAACTTGGTCTCTTAGGATTATGCTTTTGGTATCATATCTATGAAATGTTTGCATTCAGTCTTTCGCTAATAAGTATGATGTCCTATGGGGGTCAGTTATCAGCTTGAGGAAGTTCCTTTCTCTTCCGAGTTTCATCAAGTTTTTTGTTTGTTTTTAAACAGGAAAGAATGTTGGATTTTGTCAAATGTTTTTTCTACATGTGTAGAGATGGGCTTACAGTTTTCCTTATGGTTTGTTACTATAATAAACTAAATTATTTGATATATATTTTAATAGGAGTGGCTTAAAGACAGCACAAGCTTTTTATAGGACAGCCTGTAAGTCTGGAGCTCAGTGAACTTTGTTTCTCAGGGTCGAAATCAAGGTGTTCACACCTGAATTCCACTCTGGAGGCAGAAGGGGAGAAAGCACTTCCAGGATTAGTCAGGATGCTGGCAGAATTCAGTTAAGTGTGGCGCTAGAACGAGGTCTTCATTTCCTTGTGGGGTCCACTAGGGACTACCCTTGGCTCCTGGAGGCCTCGCTCTGGACCCTGGATAGAGGGTTTTACATCTTGGATTCAGCAATGGCACATGGATTCCTCCACCAGGTACCACATCTCCTCTGCCTCCTCTTCTGCTATGCCTAGTATTTTCCCTTTGCAGTCTCATTTTCATCCTAGCTAATGTTCAGCAGAATTGTCTACAGGCTACATGACACTGTGATATTTCAACAGATTGAGTGCAGAAGCCAATATGAGCAACTAGCTGTCTTCTTTTCAGACAAAAATCAAGATTTTTCAAAAATGTAAAACAATACTACTCTTTTCACTGTTTATTTTAGTATATTTACTGTATCCATATAGTATGTAAATTATTTTATTGTATGCATATATATGTATATTATATACTAGGGGCCTGGTGCACGAAATTCGTGCACGGGGAAGGAGGGGTCCCTCAGCCCAATCTGCACCCTCTCCAATCTGGGAGCCCTCAGGGGATGTCCTACTGACAGCTTAGACCTGCTCCCCATGATCCTCTGCTCTCTGCGGACCTGCCTACTTGACGCCACCGTAGGCCCTGGTGTCTGCTCTCTGTAGGGGACTGCCTGTCCTTCACCGCTGGGGTCAGGGGCAAGCAGCGCCCTGCTGTCTTCTCTCTGGCTCGCCACCGCAGGGGCAAGCAGGGCCCTGCTGTCTGCTCCCTCGCTGCAGGGGATGTTCCCGCCCTGTTCCTGGCCGCTTGGGTGTGCTCCAGCTTGGAGTGCCTGGGTCCTGGGGATGTTCCCACCCCAACCCCGGCCGCTTGGCACCTGCAAGCTTAGGCCCGGCATTCCGGACTTCGGCCACTCTGGGCCTATGCACGGGCCTACAGGCTCAGAGTGGCCTGGCTCCAGAGGAGGCCTGTCCCTGTGACAGGGCTGTGGCCAGTTTCCCCTCCCGCTCCCAGCCACTCCTGCTGGGTTTCCCCTCCCTCTCCCAGGCGCTGTGGTGGGTTTCCCCTCAGCTCCCAGGCGCTGTGG
>NW_005371541.1:1491173-1536252 GCF_000412655.1 Myotis brandtii
TTGCTTAGAGTTGCAACTCAGAGGCTGGCAAGGAACGTTGGAGTCTGCAGTCACTGGAGCAAGCGAGCCTCTCTGCTCGCTTCCAGCTGCCTGGCTGCCGGCCGCCATCTTGGCTGACAGTTAATTTGCATAAGGATATGCTGATTAGCCAATGGGAAGGGTAGTGGTTTGTACGCCAATACCATGTTTCTCTTTTATTAGTGTAGATAAATATTTCTATTTTATATGCTATATAATATATATTACATATTTTTAAAATATATGTACATTTTATACATATAATATATATTGCATATATATACAATAAAGTTAATGTTGTAACAGGATTATTTTGCTATTTAAAATGGTGGACACAATTCAATGTATGGATCATGTATCATAGACATTTACACTTGAAACCTATATGATCTTAATAGCCAATGTCACCCAATAAATGTAATTAAAAACCTAAAAAAATTGAAGATTGGTAAAAGCAGAGGTTAAAGATATATAAAAAATTATTTAATAAACATTTTTAAAACATCTGCTTTAAGTTCCAAGTAAATGTAGATATGTAGATATAGATATAGCATGGGGATAATATATAGATGTAACTAACATAAACCAAATCTTTTTACATTCCACAACAAATTTTAAGAATATGAGGGAGTCCTGAGACCCAAAAAAAAAAAAGTTTAAGAACTACTCTAGTGGGTCTTACATCAGCTATGAAATGATCTGGTTCGAAAGACCCCCTCACTCTGCTCACGTCTGACTGGGGGGAAGTAGTCAGCCCCCACCCTCCTCCCCCGACCAGGATACAGGCAGGAAATTCTATCCTGTAAGGCAGAAGGCTAAGAGAAGATTGGTGCCCACCTCAGAAAGCAGGTCCTGCCTTCACCAAGAGGCACTTTTCCCCCCAAAGGAAAAGTGTACAAGAGGCTGGGAGCTAACTCTATAACAAATGCTGGCCATTACTCTGTGGGTTCATCTGAATGAGACTGCTATTCGGAAAATGCTACCTTTCAATTCCTCTAATAGAACAAAGTACTTAAAACTGTAGGCATACAAGAGAGATAATGATGCATTACTACACAGCCTGATAACCTATTACTTTGGTCCTTGTATGTGATAAATCCTAGATTATCCTCTTAAATATTTATAATCCCTATTTCCAGATTATGCCTAGTATCAATCTCTCCCAATACCCATTTAGGAGAAATTGGATTGTATGATATGTATAAATAGTTCTCAATAAATCAGTGGCTGAGAACTCAAGAACGGATTTTTGATATGATGTTTAACAATGGAAAAATGAGGTTTTTGCATCATACTTCTAGTTGGTTCTATTGCAGGATCATCACTATTCATATTTCAATAAGTTAAATTAAATTCATAGGACATCAAATGTTTAATGAAGAATATTTTCTGAGAGATTTATGTTTGAGATGATTTGTAAAGACACAATGTGTTGGTTAACACAAACACAACCCTTTGCCAAAGAAACAGGTTTGTATAAACAATGTTTAAGTCTCACATAAAGCCATACACATTAAACTGTCAAGGTTAATGAAGAGTAACTGAGAAATTATTAATTCCAACTGTCATCTGTCTTCTTGCCTCCTTTCAATTGGCTAATTTTAGTCATCGCTGTGTGGGATAATCAGAAAATTCAGTTTAATAGATTTATATTTAAGAAGAGTCAACAACTTTGAATACAGTTCAAATTATTCTCCTATGAGTCAAATGTGTGAGTTTTATACACATGCTTTCATCATACACATTGTGGCACTTATGTGGGGCAAGGTGAAAAGAGTGTTTTGAATAATAATCTCCTTTACTTTCTGGATTATGGCTTAGTTATAAAGAGTTCAAATTAAGTGATATGTAGTTTCTAGGTAAATTGGATTTTACTAAATTTGAGATGTTACTTAATTATGACCAAATAAATCTCCAAAGAACATACATTTGGAGAGGGAGCAAAAGATAGAAATATCAATGATGAGAGAGAAACATTGATTGGCTGCCCGGGCATGTGCCCTGACAGAAAATTGAACCATGACCTCCTGGGTCATAGGTCAACACAACCACTGAGCCACACTGGGTCAGGCAGCATTCCAATTCTTGATGACACCTATCTGATCCCATGAACACTATCAACCTGCTCCCATAGCCAGAACATGTCTCAGGCCTTAAGATCTTTCAGCCAATACAGTAATTTATGCTAACTTGCTTTCAGAACTGTAAAGCATGTACTAGTACATATGAAATTTGTCACCATCATTATAAAACAAGTGCCATTGCTTGACCTGAATTCATTAAAAAATGGAAAACTTAAACTTCTGGCTAGGATTGGCTGATTTCCTTGTATGGCTATATTCCAGGATTATCGTCTAAGGGCCGATTTCTAAAGTAATATTAAGCTCTTCTCATGATTTGCTTCAATCCATTTATCAGCCCACAACTCTGAACCAATTACTGAAAAATATCCTTAGTGACACATCTGTCAGTATAATTGTTAAGATTTATCTGAAGATAGATTTTTGTCTCTTACTTTTAGTCAGCTTTCCTGAGGTATAATTAAGGAGAAAAAAATTTAAGTAATTTTAAGTATGCAGTTCAGAGGTTTAACAAGTGTATGCAGTCATATAATCACTAAACCTATCACGATGCAAAATTAGTCCATCACCCCCAAAACTCCCTCATGCCCATTTGCTGTCAATCTCTCTCCTCAGTCTTGACCTCCCCACACAACATCTGGTCTATTTATATCATTATAACTTTGCCTCTTTTAGAATATTATGTGAATGAAATTGCAGTTTGGCGTCTTTTCTATCTACCTTCTTTCACTTAGCATAATACTTTTTGAGAGTTGTTCTAGGTGCCAATAGTTAAGTCCTTTTTATTGCTGAGTAGCAGTGTTCCATTGTATAAGTCTACCACATTTGTTTAAGCGTGGTAATAGCTGAACAATGAGTTTTTTGTTTTGTTTTGGGTTTGTTTTTTGTTGTTTTTTTTTTTTTTTGCTATTTGGCTATTATTTAAAAAGCTAATGTGAATATTTGCATATAAGCTTTTGTCTGGACAATAATTTCAATTTTTTATTTGAAAAAGAGGCAAGAATAGTAAGCAATATGCATATTGCAACTTTGATAAGCCCACTTAGTTTGAATAATTTTTTGATGATTCCCCAAGATTTTTTCAAAAACAATAATGTCAGAGAGTCCTGCTGCTTCTTTGCCAAGCGATATGATGTTTTAAGACTTATTGGGCTGCTTAGAATATTTTAAACAAGGTCAGAAGGGAGTGGCTGCCTAACTCCCGAACTTAGAGGAAAGCATTTACCCTGTTAGAATAAGTTAACTCTAGGTTTTTCAAAGATGCCCTTTATCAATTTGAAGGAGTTCCCTTCTATTTCTAGATTGCTGAGTGTTTTTCTTTCTATTATGAATAAGTGCTAAATGTTTTCAAGTGTTTTCTCTTCTTAAAATAATTTTAATAGGTTGAATTGCAATGATTGATTTTTCAAATGTATTCCTGGGATAAACCCCAACTGGTCATGAGGATTAACCTCTTTATTTATTGCTATGCTAATTCACTCAATTTTTGAAAAAGAATTTTGCATCTGTGTACATGTATGCTGAATTGCAGTTTTGTTGGGGGATTTTTTTGTAACAAAAATTGTCTGATCTGTTATAGAATGTGCTTGGACATATTCTCTCCTCTTCTATTTTCTGGAAAAGTCTATGTAGAGTTTACTTTATTTCTTCTATAAAGGTTGGTAGAATTCACCAATGAAGACACCTGGGCTTGTAGCTTTTTTGTTTGTTTGATGTTTTGTCTTGTGGGAAACTTTGTTTTTCAATTTTTAATTTACTTTAATTTCTAGAACAGTTTTAGGTACAGAAAAATTGAGCAGAAGGTACAAAGCTTTTCCATGTACCCCTTATTCTCTCACATGCACAACCTTCAGATTTAACCAAAACACATTTAAAATCACACACTGAGTTTACTGGTCTGTCACACTGTTTTCCCTTGGTCTCCATCTACGTTTTACCTCAAGGGCCCTTGGTGGCCATGAATCGGTTTCTGCTCCCAATTCACTTATTGTCTAATGTAGAATATGGGTACTTTGGCTACTGTTCTCAAAGGGGAGCACTGGTTTCTACAGACTTTGAAGCTACCAAACTTGCATGGATCACTGAATGTGGCCAACATCCTGGATATCTTGTCTACCTTCTTCTACTTGAAACCTTAGAAAACAACCTCACAAGCAGCTGTGCCTTTTAAACTGCTCCCATCATTACAAATTTATTCTGTAGGAGGGTATATAAATCCAGATATGCTGAATAAGGAGTTTATGGTAATTGCCTTGTGTCACAGCACCACTATCCAAGTGATCTGACTCTAAGTGACATGTGAGCTCTTTATCTGCCTTGTTTGCATGGCTTGTTACAACTGCCTAGCAGGAGAGAATAGGACTCATGATTGTTATTTTATACAAGTAAATGTTTCCATCATTTCAGGCAAGTATAGATGTTTGTATATTATTAGAGACTTTTTTCCATTCTATTTCAAATTTCTTAATATATACATTCACTTTCATTGGGCTTCTTCAAATTTTAGTGATATGACATCTACTCTTTTATTCAAAATCAATAAATTATCATAATAAATACTTCAAAAATGTAAATATGGTTTCAGATCTCTAATTATAGACCAAGAGAATTGCTGCAAATATTAGAGGCAAAGCTGTATGTGTCCATTGTTACAGAATGTGCATATTTTAGTCATGCATTAGTCTTCTTTTGCACATTTCCTACCATTATGTCCAATGAGACACAACAGAACATGAAGAGCAGAACTCATCAACAGGACTGATGATGCCACTCTTTCTTCAACAGTTATACAAGGGATGGATGTGTGTGCTATTATTAATTCACTTAAAATATAAACAGATACACGATAAGCAACATAAGGATGGTCCAGTTCTCCAAGCGAAAAATGTTGGAAATCACACTGATTGTAACTAACTGTGTAATATCCTCTGCGCGCGCACACACACACCTACACACACACACACACACACACACTTGTGTAATATCCTCTGCGCACGCACACACACACCTACACACACACACATACACACACACACACACACACTAACCATGTAACAATGTTTCTCCATGTCTCATTGCTCCATTCTTCCTAACTAGAATGCCAATGATGCTGTGAGAAAAAGAGAAATAAAAGAGAGCAACAGGAAAAAGGCTCAATCTCAAATTTGACAACATATTTATGTCTGAAATGTTAACAAATTTCAGCTCCTGTGGTCTTTCCAGTTGGCAGAAAAGTGATCAATGTATTGAGTGCATATAAACTCTGAGTTTATATTATCACAGCTAAAAACCCCACAATCATTTCTTTAAGGTGTTAATATATGAACACTCACTAACAACTGGAGGTATGTTTCCTACTTACTGGCTATAGAAGAAATAGGAAAAGAAGGATGAAGAAGCAAAGGACTAGAAGGAGAGAGGAAATGGAAGAAGAGAAAAGGGGAGGAAAGGGAAGAGAAGAGAGAAGGAAAGAGTTAAAAAAAAAGAAAAAGTGGGAGGAGGATAGGAACGGAGCAACAGGAATAGGCTAGATTTCAATTAACAAAAACTCCCTTTATCAGAGGGTCAGCAGGAAGCGATCGACTCTTAGGCAATTAAGAGGACTAAACTCCTTAAGAAGAGGCTAGATCAATGCCAGAGAACAGAGAAATGGAAATCTAGAGCAAAAGTCCAAAATCAGAGCAGTTAGGGTCAAGTGAAAGCAGTAGATTGAAGTGCAAGCTTACTTCATCCATTCAGTGAGCAATCTTTCTCTTCACACAAATAGGAAGCAGGTTAAGAAAGTAGCAGTTGCCCGGCTGGCATGGTTCAGTGGTTGAGTGTTGACCTATGAACCTGGTGGTCATGGTTCGATTCCTGGGCAGGGCACATGCCCGGGTTGCGGGCTCAATCCTAGTAGGGGGCATGCAGGAGGCAGCTGATTAGTAATTCTCTCTCATCATTGATGTTTCTGTCTCTCTCTCCCTCTCCCGTCCTCTCTGAAATCAATAATAAAAATTTATTTAAAAAAGAAAGTAGCAAGCAATCAAGTGCCTACAGGCAGAAGCACCTATATGCTACCAGGGTCCTTGTAACCTCAAGGCACTTAGAGGGCAGAGGGGAAGATAGCCGTGGCTATTAGGTGCTAATAGGGCTGCAACCACTTTCCTTCAACTGTGGGACCTGATTCCTCCACTGTGAGTGGTTGGCTGGAATGGCTGACCTCTAGGTTCCACCAAAGCTCTGAAGTATGCAACTGTGAATTTGAGTAAGAGACAACCAAGAGTAGAACTTCAACTTGAGATGTGAAAAAAATTAACTGGTATATAATGAAAACTTTGACTTTCCCATTGTTCACATAACTGTCAAAATTAAGCCAAAATGGGCCTTTTTGTAGTGCTGAGCAATGATTGTTACCTTCCAAAGAGGCAGCTGTTCCCACTCAAAGTTCCTCCTTCTTCCCACCTACTTTGTCTAAACGTTTACTTACTACACAATGAAAAATGAGCACTTTTTGATTGGGTACTTGTATGTGTTGAATTCTGCCCTCCTCCATTCATTTTGAAATTCTATTCTCAGTAACTCAGAATGTGACCTTAGTGTGAATTAGGGTTCTTGCAGATATAATGAGTTATGATGAAGTCATTAGGATGGGCCTTAACCAATAGGACTTGTATAAAAAAAAGGGAACACTGGGACACAGAGACACACCCAGAGATTCAGGAAGAAGAGGGCCATCTATAAGCCAAGGGGGAACACTGGGACACACAGACACACCCAGAGGGAAGATAACACAAAGAGATTCAGGAAGAAGAGGGCCATCTATAAGCCAAGGAGAGAGGCCAGGACCAGATCCTTCCCCCACAATCCAGAGAGAACCAGGGGACTGGATTTTGGATGTCAAGCCTCCAGTTTGTGGTACTTGCATATCAGCCCTAGCAAACTAATCTAAGTGCCCTCTGTGTACCTGCAGCCCTTTTCTCTAAGTTCCCTGAACACATTATCATATGAAATCCTCACTGTACCTCCCCAGTGTAGGTATGATTCCAAAACCCACGCTTACACAGTGGGGAAGCTGAGATGCAGAGAAGTGATGCTAACAACTCACATTTAGTTCCTAAGTGGCAGAGCAGAGATTCAAACGGAGACAATCGAGAGAGTGTGAGTGTGACTGCTATACACACTGACTCTCATAGATAAGAACAATTCCTAGGAGACAAGACTTCACCTGGTTTTGCTACTATTTCCTTCTTCTAGTCCAAGCATGTCAAACATGAGGCCCACGGGCCACATGCCTCGCTTATTTGGCTCTTGTTAGCCTTTGAGTTTGACATGCTTGTTCTAGTCCCTGCTCACTGCTCATGCTGCCAAACATCCTTTTGCCACACAGGTTTCAGTTAACTCCTACTTATGCTATAGCATTTCCTGAAGTGGGCTGTGCCTCTTCTAAGTGCTACTCCAGAGACGCATGGTGCCATAATTGCATGGTGTCATCATTGGTTTTCAATTATTTGTTTCTTCCAGCAGATTCGGAACTCCTGGAGGAACTGGGATGGGTGTCACACTTGGTCATTTTTATGTATGTGGCTCCTAGAAGCAAGCCTTTCACATCAAAAGGATTCAATACATATTTGTCAAGTGAGTAAGTTAATGCTAAAGGAAGCCCTACGGAATTCTGTAGAAGCTAATATATTAAACACACACATACACACACACACACACACACGTGTGTGTGTATTAACTTTACATACGTACTAGCTACTAGTATATTAAAAGACAGACAAAATTTATAAGGAGTGACACCAAGACTTCAATACTGAGCATCGTTAAACTTATATATGCAAAGAAAAATACTTGAGTTTCTTTAAATTTTTTTCAAAGCAAATGGAATAGCCTATTTGTGAAGCATTGCATACATTAATGAGTTAGACATTTCAAACATTGGTATTTGTATTCCATTTAATTGTAAAGTGAAATACAGAGGAGCTGATCCAATAGAAGTCAATAGCAGAGTCAAACTCAGTGTCAAAAAGTGGTTTTCTTGAGTGTGATAATAGAGGCAAAAGGACTAGAAGTTTTTCTTCCAGCAAGGTTTTCTCTTTCAGAAAGCTGCCAAACTAATTTTGATTATAAATCCCTTAGCAGCTTTAAAAAAATGTCATGGGGAGAGAGGTCAAAGATATGTTAGTTGAAAGAAGTGACTTGAGATTAGAAATGCTGCTTCACATATAAATATAATGACAGCATCTAACACCTGTTATTTACAAGGAACTGAGTAAGCAATGAGTAAATAATACTTCCATGTGTAAACATACTCTGACAACATATCCACATCTGATGATTCCTTTAACAGTGATGTCTCCTCTCCATTAGGTTTATAAAATAAGATGTTTATCCCATTGCAGAACATTTAAAACAAAAGGGTGTTACATAATAAAAGAGATATAATCTAAGAGATCTTTTCAAACTCTAGAGATGAATATTGTTCAACATCAATAGACTTGACTTCAGTTTTGCTATTATGATGCTTGAAGCTTTGAGTGGGCTTAAACATCTTGTCCATGGCTTGCTTTATATTATACAGCATTTGTAGAAGTAAAGTGTAAAATTGAAAGAAAGCAAGTAAATATATCAAGAATAAAACTAAAACAATAAGGTATTTTGCCGAGTGTAAAGTCAAAATTTAGCAGGATCCATGCTATCGAACAGAATGAAATATAAAAATCTCCAAAGGCATGTACATTTTAAATAGAACAAAGTTAACTTTGGAAATTAGAAAAGTAATATATAAATATATTTTTATATTTTAAAAGTAACATAAAATCATGACTTTTAAAAGTCTAAAGAATGCTTATATTGAACTGTATTTCACATCTTCTCTTTGGGTTTCTTTTCTACTTTAATCTTTATTAAATTTAAGGAGGCCACAAAAGAATGTCCAGTAACTGGCCATAAAAAGTCACTAACTCTGAAAGCAGATAAATCTGGATTTGAAGTCAATTTCTGCCCTTTAAGCACCATTTGACATCAAGCAAATTCCTCTCAAAATAATTTTTCCTCATCTGTAGAATGGTAGTGAAGATCACACCATCCCCAGGACTGGTATGAGGACTAAATGAAATTAGGCGTCAGAGTGGCTGGCGTAGTGCGTGGTCCATGTAAACAATGTTAGATAGTGGGACTCTGAAAGGGGCCGAGGAAGTAGAGCCAAATCCCTCTAACCCAGCTGTGGGCAAACTACGGCCCGCGGGCCAGATCCGGCCCGTTTGAAATGAATAAAACTAAAAAAAAAAAAGACCATAGCCTTTTATGTAATGATGTTTACTTTGAATTTATATTAGTTCACACAAACACTCCATCCATGCTTTTGTTCCGGCCCTCCGGTCCAGTTTAAGAACCCATTATGGCCCTCGAGTCAAAAAGTTTGCCCACTCCTGCTCTAACCACTCAGAGAGACAGACCAATGAGAACAGTGATGCCGGACTGGAATTTCTCTTTTTGCTAAAAATGTATTACACAGAATAGTCATTAATGAAACCTAAGTAATTAGGCATGTCTACTGAGTTCTTCCTTATAATTAAAATAAGTAAATGTGTCATCTTAGGCCAAATTAAAAAATCCTTACAATAACACAATATTTTGGCTGAATTTATATGTATTTAGTGGAGGAAAAGTAATTTGTTACACAACTCCTTTTGGTCAGGAATAATGGTGGGTACCGATGATAGGGAGCTGAGATAAGAGGAGTCAGAAGAGGTGCCCCAATGACACCTGTATGTGGATTTAAAGAGGTATTCCTCCTTCAATACAGTTACAGAAACATATATTTTGTTGGGGAAAAAGTGTTTTGCTGTTTTGTCTTTAAAAATATACAAATTTGTTGCCCTAACCGGTTTGACTCAGTGGATAGAGCGTTGGCCTGCGGACTGAAGGGTCCCAGGTTCGATTCCGGTCAAGGGCATGTACCTTAGTTGCGGGCACATCCCCAGTAGGAGGTGTGCAGGAGGCAGCTGGTCCATGTTTCTCTATCATCAATGTTTCTAACTCTCTATCCCTCTCCCTTCCTCTCCACCTGTATGTGGATTTAAAGAGGTATTCCTCCTTCAATACAGTTACAGAAACATATATTTTGTTGGGGAAAAAGCGTTTTGCTGTTTTGTCTTTAAAAATATACAAATGTGTGTGTGAATGTGAATGAGTCTGAATGGGTGTGTGCGGCAAGGGAGGGGTCTCTGAGTTGGTGTTAGTGTGCACATTTGTGTGGGTTTGTGTGAGTGTCAACGTCAATGTGTATGATGTGTGCATGGCTGTGCGAGACTGAGAGCGTGTAAGTGTGTCAGCATGAGTGTGTGTGAGTGTGCAGGCAGACCCTTACAAGGTCTCATTCGCATCTGATGGTGCCCCTTAGACATGATGCTCATGTGCACTCCAGAGCCTGCATAACTACAGCAGTGGCTCTGAGGGCAAAACAGCTCGAGGCAGGGAGAGCAAATAGGAAACCATGTCATTTCCAAATAACTGGAGATTGTCTTTACGAAGAGCAATTTGTTGAGAGAAAAGCAATACTATTTGAAAGGTATTTCTGAAGAACACACAGTGCTGCCTAGTGACTCGGTCACTTAGAGCAGCGGTTCTCAACCTTTGGGTCGTGACCCCTTTGGCGGTCGAACGACCCTTTCACAGGGGTCGCCTAAGACCATCCTGCATATCAGATATTTACATAACAGTAGCAACATTACAGTTATGAAGTAGCAACGAAAATAATTTCATGGTTGGGTCACAACATGAGGAACTGTATTTAAAGGGCCAGAAGGTTGAGAACCACTGACTTAGAGGATGTTGGGGAGGAGGTGTTTTTAGGATAATAAATAACATTTGATCAGGCATATGTTTTATCCAAATCTCCACAATGACTCAAAGGAATTGGGACTTCCTCCATTTTATAAGAAAATGTGGACTTAAGAAGTTGGTTGTTCAAGGTCGCAATGGTAATAAATGATATTACTATTTGGATCCAGATCAATCCAGCTTCCAAATTGATGCTTACAGTTACCATCACATGGCTACTCACCAAGGTCGTGACTTCAGGAAATGGAGGATGGTTTGAGGGGAAAGATAATAAATTACCTTTTACACCTACTAAGTTTGAGATGCCCATGGCAGGTCTAAATGAAAATGACTGAGCAAGCTAAAGATTCCAATCTTAGAGCCGCTGTCCCACTTAGAAGCTGAACTTGAAATTCCTGACTCACAACTAGTGAGGCTGGTTCCGGGCATGTACTCCACCATTTTGTATCTTAAGTACAAAAAAAGAGTATTTCATTTAAAATCCGCTGTACCCCCTTAAGATGCTTCTCCTTCCTTGTGCCTATCTCCCTATTTAATGGGAAGGATGAGAATGACTAGATCAGAAATGCAAGAAGAAAAAGAAATCAGTGGAGGTATTTAATTTTCAAAACAGCCTATTTGAGTCTACTCTGGTCAATGTTTGTGGAAAGAGAAAGGAGTTTTCTACATTGTGAAAGTGATTTTTCACACATCAAGAATGAAACCTGGCTAAGGCAGGCCATCACGTTAGTTACAGATATGATGAAAAGAACAGGTGGTTCTCAAACTTCTGGCGGGAGGCACAATCTCCTGGAGGACTTGCCCAAACACAGTGGAGGGTCCTCCCTTAGGTGTCTGACTCAGTGGTCTGGGGGGAGGGGCAGTATTTTTATTTCTAGCAAGTTCTCATATGATATGGCATTGCGACACAGAAAACACCTTGAGAATTATTCATGTAAGGAAAGTTCCCCCCAGATACAAAGTAGAAAGTCTTTCATCCAAAGAAGAATAAAAATTTGGAAGAGACATCATCACTAGGTTCAGAATGATACATGGGTCTCTGCTAGTAAGAAGATACCAAATCCCTTCAGCCAAGAGGGTAGAAATGTAAGATACGGCCACTTCCAAAACTCCCAGACATGCCAAGCGATAGGAACAGGCTGAGAGTAACTGGAGCTCCACTTCCTTTTTACCAAAGGAATGAAGCAGAAGAACAAAGAAGTTTCTAGACTTCTCCCAGTAACTTTATCATGAGCATTCTTTACTTCATAAAACCCCTCCCACTAGACCCAAAGCCACGATTATAGTAATGAGTTAAAAGGAGTTTTCCAGATCCCAGCAAAGACCCAGGGCACACAGTAGGTGTTTGAATTTGATACTGCATTTATTTGCATTGATTTTTACTCGACTGAAATGGAAGTCATTGCTGTGAATCCTCCTCATTCACTTGTTCGGTGGCATCTACTTTGAGCACTACAGTGTAGAGAGATGGTATGGCTTATCTCAAACACGTAGAACTATTTTCAATTATCTTTTTTTAAAAAAGTCTAAAAGTTGTGTTTAGAAATGTCCTTTTCCCGAGGCTTATTGAGACCTTTCATCTGAGTCAGTCTGGGAGATGACTGGTCTTAGAAATTCCCTTGCATTCCCCCTCACCCACCCTATCCCCTGCCCATTCTATCTTTTCTACCTCATCACACTATTTCAAAAAATCTGAAAAACTAACAATACAGAGCTGGATAATATACGTGATTTCAGTTTAGCTGAAGAGTCCCATTAAAAGTTCCTCAGCTTCAAGAATCCTGTTTAGAGAATTTGTCAAGTAAGACTTCCGATTGTATACAACTTTCAAGTTTTTAAGAATGGAAGTAAGAGGAAGCGTGAAAGAGGATAGTGTTATCTGTCTTCCTTTACAAACCAATCAATCCTCCAAAGAAAACCCAGAGGGATGCTCCTCCAGCGCAGGCCCCTGATACGACCTCCAAGCCTTCTCACCCCTGGGAGAATGGGCTGAATGGATCCATCCCCAGGAGCTTTCACAGGAAAGAATCAACCTGCTTTCTGGAGAGATAATGACTCTGCCCAACGGTGACAAAAAAAAGGCAACTGGGCTTAAAGTCAATCCTTTTCTCATTCCAAACCCGATGGCAGAGACCAGGAGGCAAATGACCTTGAACATACCGGAAGTCCTTAATGAACTGAGTTATTCACAGCAAGTGACAAACCTGCAGGAGAAAGAAATGCTAACATCTTTCACCTGTCAATGTTTCTGGATCAGTCAAGGGGACAACAGAGAAATAATAAGTACAGATATGAACTTATTTTATTAGGAGGTATATGCTTACGCTTAGGATGTTTTCTGAGAGACCTACAAATGTACCAAATGCTTCTTTAACTGGTTTAAAAGTAAATACCTGAATTCATTTTCTTCAGCTTCTTATTTGCACTCACTGAAGTTGAACACAATGCTGTACAGTTTTATAAGAAGCTTTGAGATAAATGGCTCCCTGAATATACTCTGCCTGGGACTAGGTATTGCCTGCTATCACCTCTGTCAGATTAATGTTTTTAAGTACAGAGAAAAACATCTCAATTATCTCCACTAAAAGAATAAAACATCTTTCAATTTGTGCCTTGGTGTAGCGTAGGCAGTCAATAAATATTTGCTGAAAGAGCAATAGCAGAGGTAACTTTTTTTTTTTGGATGTGATTTGGGGCTGCATTTCCTTACTTTAAAAAAATTGAACTTATTCACTGGGAATTCATATGAATTCAAAATACAAAATGGCATCACATGGCTCCTGAAACACTGAAACACATGCTGTGAGAGATGAGTCAAATGAATACAAAATGGCATCACATGATCTAAATACGGCTCCTGAAACACTGAAACACATGCTGTGAGAGATGAGAGGAAAAATAACAGTGCTTATTTAGCCTACAACGCATTTTCTCCCACCATCACATATGGCTGTGGTGGGACCATCAATGGCAGTCTTCATCCAATCTGGGCCATCACAATGGTCCTCGGACCTAGGCCTAGCCAATCTTAATATCCTATTTCCCTCCACACTGATTTGTGAAAGGATGAAAACATGGCCAACCAATGCTAATCATATTCCTTCCAGAAATATTTGATTAAATGCATATGGGAGCAAGGTGGGAGGTGGGGGTCTCCTGATTCTGCCATAATGAAAAACCAGGTAAGTTAGGAGCTGCAAATATGTATCTTTTACACAATGTGTTATGAATCTATTTTATAAAAGAAAAAAACACACAAGGAAAGTAGAATAAAGAATGGGAGAAAGAAAAGAGGGAGAAGGCGAACATGGGAGGAGAGAGGGCGATGGAGCAGGATAGATGAGATTGAGAATGAAAACAGACTCAGGGGCTAAATATTGGACACATCTCAGCCTGTGGTTCCAGACATGCCTGAAGCCAGCCAACCTTAGACTCCCATGTTAAAGGAGCCAATCAATTATGGAATAAATTAGTTAAAATTATTTTTTGACACTTGTAGCTGAAAGAGTCTGATTCGTAGTCTTTGATCTCAAGATTAAGACACAGTTGCACATACATAATTACAGTTATTTTAAAGGTTAAAAAGTGCTATTTCATAGGAAAATACAGAGGGGTGGCTCTGTGGTTAGAATAGGAGAAAATGGGCAGCCTCTATACACCATGTGGATGAAAATCACATGAGTGATGACAGAAAGAGCATTCCGAGGGGAGGATGAATGTGAATAAAAAGCAGTGTGTTAGGCACTGTTCATTCAATGACATTCTTTCTGCTTAGCCATCTTCCAGGTAGGGGCAGCCATGCAAGAGTTTTGGCCAGTGAAATGTAAGCCAAAGACTGCTAGGTAAGGTGTCCGAGAGAGCTTCTACTTTACTGAAGAAAAAAAAAAAAAGAAAGACACAAAAGCTGGTATAGTCCTTTATCTTGCCATTTTCCACATCATCCTTTTCCTTGCCTGGAATATGGATGAAAGGTTGGAGATGCAGCAGCCATATTGTGAACATGAGTTGATAATCATGAGGCCCAAAGCCAACATATTGAGATGGTGCAGCAGACAAACAGAAAGAGCCTGGGGTCCTGAAGTTATTGTTGTGGAGTTATACTAACCCTGAACTTCCTGCCTACCTCTAGACTTTCATATCCTATCTAATAAAAGAGTAATATGCAAACTAACCATCACTTCATGATAAAGATGGTGGAGCCCACAGCCAATAAGGAGAGAATATGCAAATTGATGCGACAAGGCTAGAAGCAGAAGGCAGCTCTGGCCAGAGTGAAGGCGGTGCTGGCAGTCAGGGGAAGGAAGGCCTATTCTTGCACGAATCTTTGTGCATGGGGCCTCTAGTGTGTGTGTGTGTGTGTATATATATATATATATATATGTATGTATATGTAACTGCTAGAGGCCCAGTGCACAAAATTTGCACACTCGAGGAGGTTCCTCAGCCTGGCCTGCATTCTCTCACAGTCCGGGAACCCCAGAGGGAGCAAGTCTAAGCCGTCAGTTGGACATCCTTAGAGCTGCCATGGAGATGGGAGAGGCTCCTGCCACTGCCGCTGTGCTCGCCAGCCATGAGCCCGGCTTCTGGCTAATAAGCACTCCCCCTGTGGGAGCGCACTGACCAACAAGGGGCAGCTCCTGTGTTGGTGGTCAGTGTGCATCATAGCGACTGGTTGTTCCACCGTCGGGCTGAAACAAGGTCTCCAACATCCCCCACGGGGTCCTGTATTGCAAGAGGGCACAGGCCAGGCCAAGGGACACCACCGGTGCATGTTTGGGGACGGGGAGGGATGCGGGAGGTTGGCCAGCCAGGGAGGGACCGCAGGAGGGCTCCAGGCCATGTCTGGCCCATCTTGCTCAGTCCTGATCAGCTGGACCCCAGCAGAAGCTAACCTACCAGAGTGTCTGACTCCTGGTGGTCAGTGCACGTCATAGTGAGCAGTTGAGCGGCCTTAGCATATAATTAACATATTACACTTTGATTGGTTGAACAGCCAACCAGATGACTGGACATTTAGCATATTAGGCTTTTAATATATAGGATATATCAATAGTGTGTCTGAGATTCAGCAAATTGTATGTTCTGTTACATGAATCATTTTTTAATATATATTTATTGATTTCAGAGAGGAAGGGAGAGGGAGAGAGAATTAGAAATATCAATATGAGAGAGAATCATTGATGGGCTGCTTTCTGCACACCCCCTTATTGGGGATCAAGCCTGCAATCTGGGCATGTGCCCTTACTGGGAATCAAACCAGCGACCCCTTGGTTTATGGGTCGATGCTCAACCACTGAACCACACAAGCTGGGCTACATAAATCACTTTTAACTGACATAGGGAAGCTAACCTACCAGAGTGTCTGACTCCTGGTGGTCAGTGCACGTCATAGTGAGCAGTTGAGCGGCCTTAGCATATAATTAACACTTTGATTGGTTGAACAGCCAACCAGATGACTGGACATTTAGCATATTAGGCTTTTAATATATAGGATATATCAATAGTGTGTCTGAGATTCAGCAAATTGTATGTTCTGTTACATGAATCATTTTTTAATATATATTTATTGATTTCAGAGAGGAAGGGAGAGGGAGAGAGAATTAGAAATATCAATATGAGAGAAAATCATTGATGGGCTGCTTTCTGCACACCCCCTTATTGGGAATCAAGCCTGCAATCTGGGCATGTGCCCTTACTGGGAATCAAACCAGCGACCCCTTGGTTTATGGGTCGATGCTCAACCACTGAACCACACAAGCTGGGCTACATAAATCACTTTTAACTGACATAGGGATGTAAGACATTATACAGTATACATGAAAAAAAGTTACAGCTAATATCCAGCAGTTAAACGCTTATAGGGTATACAAAGGTTTGAGTAGTTGGTATCTATGCTGAACCTGTTGTTAAACAATTTGCGAATGACCACTCAGAATAACAAAAAGTTTATTGTCAACTGAAGGTTAGGAAGCAGTGAGAATGGGAGCTGGAAAGAGATTGGGGATAAATTGTGGTGGACTTGAAATAACATTTTAAGAAGTATAACTTTAGTAGAGAGCATATAAAAATTTACATATGTGCAGATAAAACATGCTATATTGATAAGTTAATTTTGTGGAAGAGTGAGAATAGTTCTCAGAAATTCTCTAACATTAACATGTAAACCAGGAAAAACTTCATTGTATACTGCAGTTAACAGTTTGAATTTGTGACCTCCAGAAAGTTTATTTTAAAAATTAACTTGAGTATTTGGGTTATAAAATTCATAGCCTGGAATTAGTTATTATATCATCGAAAACACCTGGCCTCCCACAGAAGCTATTTGCTTGCGCGGGCTAATTTACATATGTGAGCAAGAGAAAATGAAGTTCAAGCTTTTCTCAAAATAACCTTCAGAACAGGAAAATGTCTTACAGGAAAACAACTTTACATGTAATTACACGAAATGGCAGTTAAGATATTAAGCATAAAATGTTGGCAACTAGAAAGCAAGCTATTATAGGATGGTAACTGCCTGATTTTTAGGTTCTACAACTTAATTTGACTTAAGAATTTTTAGATTTTCTTATTTTTCTTTATCTTCTAAAATGATACACAGAGCAGTTAAGCTCCCCCCGCCCCCGCCCCCAACCCTGGGATCTTTGCTGTGGAGAGCTAGTGGGTGAATAGCCCAGCTCTCCTAAAATGCAGACCCTTTATTTTTCAACTATTTGAACCATTATTAAAACCAATGCTTACACATACTTGCCTACGAGCAATCAGACAGGATGCAGAAAGCTAGCTTATTCCATTTGCAAACACTCCACGGGGCACAAAGGCTGCACCCCGGTATGTCTCCGAGTGTAAAGTCTGCTTCTCAGAATCAATCATTTGCACACAAGCTGACAGGCCTAATACCCTGATGGACCAGCTATCCCTTCCTTGTTTATTTCAGGTTGAAAAATCAATTGAAGATGGCCTTTCTGATCTGATCGTTTGTGTGTTTTTGACACATATTCAAGAAAATAACTTTCCTATTGCTATCTTAACATAGAAACTGGGAAACACTACTTCAAAATACGTTTGCAATTCCTCAGCCAGAAACAGTTTTTCCTCCACCTTCCACAATTCACAGCAATCTCTTTCAAGATGGGAATATTTCCAGTGCATTAAAAACATTACTCTGTCGTGATCTTTCCTCTTAAAATTTGTTGTAGGAAAATGCATGCTGCCTAGTTTTTTTTTCTATCAACCTTTACATTATTTCTAGATCCTAATGACTCTGATTTCCTGATTCATCAACTTGAATCATAAAGCTTTTAAGTCTGCATAGAAAGTTTATGTGTATGCTCATACCTGGTAGACATCTTCCTTCCTTCCTTCCTTCCTTCCTTCCTTCCTTCCTTCCTTCTTTCTTTTTGTGAGGGTGGTAGTCTGTCTGTAAGACCTTTCATTTCATTGGCTGCAGTTGATTACTATTTTTATTGCTATCATGAATATCCCTCCGAATTCCAGAAGAATTCTGAGTAGGAATACGTAGCTGTGTTACAAGAATTTACCCACCCTGAAAGCCCAGTGGAAAACAGGTGCTCCTACTCTGACATATTACCACGGGACAGAAGTGAAACCCAAGGACAGAAACCAAAGTAAGCAAATGGAGATGCAATCGTCCCCGAGTTATTATTCTTGTCTGCAAACGTAATTACGGTAAGGAAGACACACTACTATCGCTTAAATGATCACTGCAGATGAATGAAATACACCTGAATTTTGTTTTGTTTTCAAAATGGCATTGTGGCTCAATTGTGCTTTTACTTTTGGTCATATATGTTAATCATCCACATGTTCCAAATTAAGAAAATCACATAAATCACAAATTTGTGTAGTATCCTATTTTAATGTTATGATCCTTTACTCTATATTTACTTTTGATGAGATTCACTCTAAATGTCCAAACTAATCACATAATTTTAATTAGACATCTGAAGCAAAATTTAGTGCTAGGGTTTATTTTTATTTTATTGCTTTTATTATCATGGTTTAATAGAACATACATGCTGTTATTTTTTCAGTATTGGAAGGTGTACTTAACCTAGAGACCCAGTCCCAATGTGATTTATAAACATGGAAATCTCTCTTTTAAATATTTTTATTCCTCCTGGAAAATAAATTCTAAAGAAAACATTTTAAGAAAAATAACACTGATATTTAAGTTCTATAACAGAAGTGTGCGGTTAAAAGAAATTTATAAAAAATAAACAGGAAATCAAAACCTTTAGGACTAAGTTTCAAGAAAAATAAACTCTTATGCATATGTATTTTAGATATAGTTTAAATATTTTAAAAAGTCTCTTTTAAAAGAAAATATACACATTGCTGAGGGATAAAAAAGATACAAGGTTCAAAAACTAAATATAAAAAACTGAAACAACATTCTTAGAATATAAAAATTAATTTAACTGAAATATACACATCAAAATTAGGACAATTTGCAAATTGGCTTAGAAAGTTAAATCAAGAAAAACAAGCTTTTACTTTTTTGCAAATTCTCAGGATCCAGTAAAAGTATTCAGAGTCTGTCATTTCTCAAGTACCCAGTTCACGTATTATATTCTCTCCAGACATTGCTCCATGTTCTTGTCATGGTATTCTCCTTGCCCTCACCCACCCTCCACGCCCCAACTCCAGAAGTTTGAAGTTAGATGTATAGAACTGGCTTTAGTAAGGTGGTTTAAAATTTCAAGGGATATCAGTATGTCCTTTGTTCTGGTCTGTTACGTCACAGAATGCAGTTTTAGGCTCTGTCACCTACCTCAGGGAATATGTAATCTAGTGTGGGAGAGGAGGCAGGGAGGGAGGAGAGAGGAAAAGTATGCAGACTTTCCTTCACACTGAGTAGTAAAAGCCTATTTTCCAAAACAGAAATAAAATCATTATCCTTATTTTACAAAAGAGGGCCTTAGGACCTGAGAGTTTAAACAACCTACCCAAAGGTCACAGAGCTTTCAGAATTTAGGGATTTACTTTCATTGAAGGGGCATTAATAAAAATGCTATACCATTTAAGTATTTCTTTGTTCTTTCATTATTTCTTTCCTTCTCTCCTTTCTTTCCTCTTATTGTCCTTTTTAAAAAAATAACTGGTCAAAAGGAAAGTTTACATCTATAATTTGGATTCTTGAGACTCCCTTCATATTAAAGCCTTGCAGCATTTGTCTGAAATGAAATGGGGGGGGGGGGGAAAGCACTTAGAAATTTCAAGGGAAGGTTAAGCCAAAATGCAAAATGCCTTTGCCACATACACCTAAAACTCTCACTGACATAGAAGAGAATCTCTATTCAGCTCTCTACAGAAAAATACAAGGCAGTTAATATTTGCCGTTGTGTGATTTTTAGTAGGAGGACTTAAAGGGAAAGAGTGTACAAAGCTTTCCTATCCCTATGCACCTTTCAGTGGAGCTGGATTAAAGTGAAGACAGGGGATAATCAGTGTACCACCTACGTACTACACCTTTTCTCTTCTGTGCTGCTCACTGAATACTCTTTCTTCTCATCCATTACCTCATTTTCTCATCCTCTCTAAGGTGCAGTCCCATTCTTGAGAAGAGCACTTTCATTCCACTGCCTCATTCTATTAAGCCATCTCCATCCACCACGATGAACCTACTACCTGCTTGCAATCTGCATGGGTCATAAGGGGGGCTCAGTGCCAGGAGAGTCACAGCTGACACTGTATTTACTGCCTCCACAAACGCACTCGCTCATTTAAAGAAAAAAATGTCTGAGTGCCTCATGTGGCAATCACTGGCTTCCTAATAGTAGTATCACTGTTAGAAAAACATGTGTTATCACTCATGTGCACTCACTCATTTAAAGAAAAAAAAATGTCTGAGTGCCTTATGTGGCAATCACTGGCTTCCTGATAGTATCACTGTTAGAAAAACATGTGTTATCACTCATGTTATAATTATAAAAGCCAATGAGTATAGCAGTTCATCAAAAAGTTAAACCTAGAATTGCCATGTGACTGTGCAATTCCACTTCTAAGTATATATCCATAAGAATTAAAGCAAGGACTTGAAGATGTTTTGCGTGTGTTTTTTTTTAAATATAATAAATGACATTAATTCAAGGATTCTCAGTACCTGTTCTTTGGTCTTATTCTTATGAATGGTTCAAGCCCCGAGCATTGCTTGCCTAGAGCCTAAGCTCCTCAGCCTGAGGTAATAATCGCCTTATTCATATTACTGCCTCTTATCTCTCTGCCTTTACCCTATCCTCCTGACTACCACAAATACAGTCTTTCCAACATATGAATCTGAACTTCTTTGGTCTATAATTAATAAGTGCTTTATAGATCTCCTCTTTATCTAACAAGGTGGCATGTGAATCCCTCAGAATGCCATGAAAGGCCCTTCATGATACTGGCTCCTTGAAAATCACCAGAAACCTCTCCTGACTCACTAAAGCATGAACTTAGTAGGCCACATGGAGTGCCTCACCAGCCCATCTGTGCCATCTGAAACCCCTCCTTCCTTCAACCCAGGTGAACACATCCTTCCAGACCCTATTCAAATGTCACCTCCACAGTGACACCCTCCACGCTCCCACAGCACGCATCACCCTGCCTTCATATACCGCAGCTCGTCATGATGACTTGCTAAAGCAGTGATGTCCATGAGTAGGAGTTCCATAGGGACACAGACCATGTCTTATTTTCACATCTCTTACTGTGGGCTTGGCACGTAATGGTCCTCAAAGATCCAGAGTATTTTTCCTGGTTTCTCTGGAAATATCAGAATATCTACTCACCCTTATTTATTGAGAATTCAAAATATGGGGCCCAATTTTATAGAAACTGTAACTGTGCCTTAGTTGTTGTGGTTGTTGCTTTGCACACGGTGTATCTATTCTTCAGTGTGCTATTGATTTGAACCCTCTAAACTCCTGGCAGCTATGGTTATCTACTTAAGGTGATGACTTCATAGGCCATTGCAGATATCTTCTCTGCCTATAGTAGTAAGAAAGTCGGAGGTGTAGTAGAGAGTCATAACCTCTGGAATTAGGAAAGACTGGGAGGAATCTAAGTTAAATTAATCTCAATGAGCAAGTGTTCCTCAATTTGTAAAATGGAAACAATGCTACTTAAGTCATAGGGCCGTCCTCAGGCTTGAATGAGGCAAAATACATAAAGCACCATGGAGACAGGCTGTCTCTCACAGAGTAAGTACTTGAGCTCTTTCATCTTTTCCTTGATAATTATTTCAAAATCACTCCATGACGCTTATTTTGATATTCTACCTGCCTTACCCATTTACATTCACATGAAAATCAGACTCCCACCCTGATGACAATGAAAACTCCAGATGTGTATTTACTACAGTAATCTTTAGCCCGCAATTAACTGGTCTGCATTAAAAACAGAGAGGGTACGTGCTTAAACAGGCAGCAATATGCCTCTGCTTTGCTCCCAATACAGATGTAGTAAGACCTGTCTCATCACTTTATGATATTTGAGGTATAACTTAATGTCATCAGCAATTGACCAACAGATCCCAAGAGCTATCCTGAGGCACACTTAGGCAAAGGAGACATAGAAGAAATGAGAATACAAAGAAATATATCTGATTTTCCTAACCAATGATTTAAATTCTTTATTTCACAAACAATATAATGGATAAATTCAAATCAATAACCATCATGGGTCATATAGTTATTTAAAAGTAAAAAAAAAATGACATGAAAAAGCTTAAAATGTATTTCTACAAAAACTAAAAATCCATGTACATGAAGAATTTTTTTAAATAAATAATTAGGAAATAGTATTTAAATATTTAAATAACCATTATATAAGAGAGTTTCAATATCTAATAACCAATTTAATTATGTGACCTACCAATAGAGAGCTGTAAAAGGGGTGTGTTGTTGTGTTTAATTAATCAGTTAAAATTATAGACTATCAGAATTTGAAAGTTAACTGGAAAAAAAGAGAAAACTGTTAGGAGACCAAAGTCTAAGTAATTTTAAATTTAGGTTGAGTCATATCTAATGATAGCATGCCTCTTAAACAATGCAGAGAACATCTTTCCTTTCTTGTCCTACATAACAAACATGTAATTTCTTACTACTTATAACAAAAGAAAAAGATGAAAACTATCTAGTGTTACTTTAAAAAGAGTCTTTTTTTATAAAGCTAGTAATGGTATGTAGGTATTATGTAGTGGCATTTATTTAATTCACATCTGTTGGTATAATATTCCTGTTTTATACCTCAGAAGTATATACTTGGATTAATAGTGGAAAAATATCACATCAAAATGTTTTTCATTATTAAGTTGCTGTTAAAATGACTTTAAAAGAGAAAGTGACCTAATACAAAGCCAGGTAATCTGTTATAAACATAAGGCCACTTTTATATTCCCCTAGAGGCACAATGCATGAAATCCGTGCAAGGGGCTCAGTCCTTGCAGCCCCGGCTTTGTCTGGAAGGTTGTCTGGAAGGACGTCCGGAAGGTCGTTTGGCTGTCCAGTCTAATTAGCATATTATACTTTTATTATTATAGATGAGCCCTCAAGACTGACTCAGACAAATTTAACCAAGGAAAAAAGTGAGCAATATAATATCCTGTTACCTAATAATGAAACTTATTTAAAATATAATAAAAGCATTAAAATTCCAAATCAAGGTATCTGACTTTTGACCTTCCCAAATTTAAAGGGGTGATGAGAATATGATGCAACCTTAATGGGAATAGATCCAAATTTCCAGATGAAGAGACTGGGGTAAATGCTCATTTTAAATGTTTTTAAATAATCGTGCACATGACAAAACACTGGTTTGACAAAGTTTTATAAGACGTTCACTTTGAGAGGAACATTTTTAGTTTGTTTTACCTTGGGCCAACAACTTTATAACTTGTTGAAACTTTCGTTTTTTTGTAAACATGCATGCCCCACAGACTGGGAAGCTATTTTTCTCTTTTCTCCATGAACAAGATCATTAGTTGACTGAGGAGATTTTGAAAAGAAACGCCAGTGGCTGGATTTCCTGCATCTCTAAGCCCTGGACTGGGAGGTATGGGAAGTGGCTGGGAAGCTTTGCGCTGAAGGAGGAGCGTTTCCAAGCAACCTCGCACAGTTGAGCAGCCAGAGCAACTGAAACAATGGCCACACTGGCAGAGATCCATTAAAGGGGAGTCCACAGAAACATGTTGTGTGTGTATCCTTCCTTTAACACACACACACACACACACACACACACACACACAGAGAGAGAGAGAGAGAGAGAGGAAGAGAGAAGAGTGTTTAAATATGAGCTAGAGTAAATAATAAAGACAGAACTAGAGAAACCCATCTAGAGAAAGTTGGTATACTCTCCATGTTCTTTTCATGGTTTTTCATGCAATGGGCTCTATTTCAGGAAGGTTAACCTATCTGTGTGAATAAGCATTCAACTCTTTCTCAGTTGTCAATCCATATTATGAATATAGAGCGTTAGGCTCCATTTCACAATGCACCGATACATAGCGAGGCGATCTCATCCTGTGCCACTGGTAAGCTCAACTGTAGTTTGAAATGGAAACACACTAAATGAAAATTGATGATAACTAATGATACATGCTGGGACATCTGGCCAGGACAGAGAGGGAAGAGTAGAAGAGAAGGTCACATATAGCTTTTCTCTGATAATTTGTAGAATCGTCTACCTTGGAAATCCAAGCGTCGAGACTCCCAACTTTTAAATATATCTTCTTAGGCTCACTGTTGTTCTAACATTGATTACTTATGTTTCATTTAATGATCTCAAGATCCTGAATGGCAATCCAGAATGAAATGTCCATTAAAAATAGACTGAATAATAAAAAGCTCCATGCAAAATAAAAAGCTCCATGCAGCTTTATAATCATTTAGCTGACTTCCTATTTAACATTATTACTTATAGGGCTACTTGATCTATGTATTTTAAACATAAATCAATTTCTTATAATGCTAGCTCCTTAAAAGCATCACTACTTCAGTCAAATGTATGCATTGGGTTTATAAATTGAATGATATTGGATGACCAAAAAAATAATTAGCAGTAATACTCGGAATAAACTGTTACCTCTTTCATTGGCTATTTAAGAAAAAAATTTGAGTTTGATAACAATCAAAATTATATAAAAGATAATTTCTGATAGGTGGTCATTCACTCTTGCCTTTTTATAGGTGGAAGTCATCTGAAAAGACCACCTGGAATATTAGAAGTAAGTAAAGTTTGGAGGATTAAAAAAGCATGGGTTATACTATCTTCTTAGAGCTGATATGGCTTAGACGATATTTATGTTTTCATTCAAAGGTTTCATTTGGTATGTGTTTTATGCAAGGCTCACCTGCATTTGCTATGAAGAACAGAATTTAAAACACAAGATGTTCTTAGGAAAATGCTTTTTTTGTGTGTGTTAATGTCATCTGTCATGAACACATATTTTGCAACCAAAAACAACAGTAGTATATTCTCTTGCAGAGAACTCTACAAAAGGAAATGTGAGTAGTAATTAAACACATCACTTTTTGACATTAAATAAAATAAAACGAGCTTTCTGTCAAGCTCTAATACATTTAGAAACCCTCAAAGGCACAAATTACCCTTATTCAATGGCTTTGCAGTAAAAGAAATCTATAGAAGCAGGATCAATTTACAGGCCATGGTCAAACCTACTTTGTTTCCTAGCAGAGTAGGTGTTAAGCAGTATGGTTTAATATTCATTCAACCGGAAGAAATGCATTACACATCGAAGCTATATGCAATGTTGATAATTACCCACCTGTTGCTATGGTAATTTTGGAAGCTGCAGTGGGTATAATTAAAATTCCTAACCAATAAAATCACCTTACCAAATCTTAATAACTTTAATCAATTCAAAAATTAGGAAAATATCTTTCCAATTAGTTTTAACAATAATTAACAAATTGAGGGAAAGCAAAAAAAGAAGGAACATATAAGATGCTATTCTTTCTTGTTCTTGCTATATTCTCTCCGTCTGTCACTCTCTCTAACACACACACACACCCCATGTGCACATATTTTTATTTATTTTTCTTTGAAATTCTGACAGTAATTGTATTAATTGTTATCATATTTCAGCAGATGGTGACAACATATAATTAGATTTGGTAGGCTTTGCTCACTGAGATCAATTTCTATAGTTTCCTCTACCATTTAACCATTTAGGTTGTTTGCAAACCCTACTTAATAAAGAGTAAAGACATTTACAACACGCTGTGCTCATTCATGCAAAAACACTGGTAGTGTTTGGGTGTTTTTTTTTAAGGCACGAAGGTACCTTCATGAGCCTTTCTGAGCACATGCCATGAAGAAAAGGTTTATATATATTTTTTTGTCTAAGATAGTCACCAAAACTTGGGAGCATTGTCATTGCCCTTAAAAACGTGCACGGTGATTGCACAGTTGGATGAGAATTCCGTGCCCTTGGTCGTCCAATCAGTTCAGGACCCAGATTAGGACTGTCAAATTGTGTCAGGACTTTGCGGTGAGTGCTCACTAGAGTGCCTTTAATCCCCCAAGGCTTTCTCAAATGTCACCGCCATCTGGAGGAAAAGGAGCTTCCCCGCTGGGCTCCGCTGACCACAAATTACTTTCCAAAGAGAAAGACAACAATAGAAAGCAGTTAATAAATATTTGATTTTTTTTTCCCAGAAAGGGAAGGCAAAACCACCTTTCCATCTCAATTTAGCATTAAATGCTTTTATGCAATACACACAAATGAGAAAATAAGGCCTGCCTGGGATTCAATTTGAGAGCAAATGAAAAAGTTCATTACAAAATGGAAGAAATATCTTAGAAGGTATTTGAGTAACTGCTAATGTTAGCGTTCACTTTTCTTTGCAGTTTGCTCTGGTTTTAGAATAACTACCAATCACTGCATATCCTCTGCAAAGAGCGTGATTGTTTTTAAGTTATGAAAAGTACACATTTGTCTGTGATCCCGCCTATTCCCAAAGTTGAATGTGCAGTGTTACCAGAATCTCAGTAACTTGAGTTGAGAATAAGCTATGCTCAGTGCAACGTCCGTCCCCACCGCAAGTCCCAGAATCAATCCGGTTCTAGTTTCCTTGTTCAAGGATGTGACCTTAGTCCTCTTCTCCAAGGAAAGTCACTTCCTTGTCTGGCACAGGAGCGACTGGGGAACCAGATGCAGGGCTCCTTGAAGGGACACTGCAGCTGCGCTCAGGATCCACGGGGTCGGATGTCCTTGCCTGCGCTAAGTGTGCAAATACGGTTGTAAAACCGTTTGTGTGCAGGGCAGTAAGTGGCACATGAGTCTGCTCTAAGCAAAAAAGCTGCTTTTTAAAAGTTTTCAATGTTTAGCATTATTGGCACTGGATCCCACCAGTTTTAAAGACGTTCGGAAAACATGTCTGGCTGTAGAGTACATGAGTCCGCTCTAAGCAAAAAAGCTGCTTTTTAAAAAGTTTTCAATGTTTGGCATTATTGGCACTGGATCCTGCCTTGGTGCTTGTGCAGTTTTAAAGACGTTCGGAAAACATGTCTGGCTGTAGTAAAAAAGCTTTATTATCTCCCAAAGAAGCTTAGTACTGTTGCCATGATGCTTGCTTTTTTTAAGGGATGCCTTTGAGGGCATTTCTTTACATTCAGAATATAATAATTGAGGTATGCATTAATTTTACAATTTCATCATGCTTTAGAGTAAGGGTTTGCTGGGAAAGAAGCTTAGTACTGTTGCCATTATGCTTGTTTTTTAAGGGATGCCTTTGAGAGTATTTCTTTACATTCAGAATATAATAATTGAGTTATGCATTAATCTTACAATTTCATCATGCTTTAGAGTAAGGGTTTGCTGGCCCTAGCTGGTTTGTCTCAGTGGTTAGAGCATTGGCCTGTGGACTGAAGGGTCCTGGGTTCAATTCCGGTCAAGGGCAGGTATCTGGGTTGCAGGCTCAATACCCGACCCTGGTCAGGGCTCCTGTGAGAGTCAACCAATCGTTGTGTCTCTCTCTGCCTCTCCCCCTCCTTTTCACTCTCTTTAAAAATCAATGGGAAAATATCCTCAAGTGAGGATTAACAAAAAAACAAACAAAAACAAAACACAAAAATAAAGTAAGGGTTTGCTAGTTTTTGTTTTGTTTTTTTTCTATAAAGTTCAAGCCTTAATTTTCATGAAGGCCTAACCGTTTACCTTTGACACATATTAATTATGTCAGAAAGCATGTACATCTATACTTGCTATGTGTACCCCAAATTTGACTCAATACAAACCTATTTTTCTTATCACAATGCCTCTAGTGAAAACCCAGGATCCAATCTCAGGACCCAATCTAAAACACAAACAGGTGTGATGCGCTCTGAGGACTCATTTGATGCTACTCCTTATTGCCCAGTCCAATCGCATCTCCTGATTATACAACAGCATGCTTCCTAAAGGTTTAGAATAAAGTACTTTTTCCTGTTTTATTGTATACGTGTGGACTAAATAAAATTTTTCAAAGACAAAGGATAAAACTCTGCCATGATATTAATATGCTGTGAGAACTAGCAAATTTGAAGGTCCAAGTTAATAGACCCATTCCAACAGCCAAAACATTATGTACAGTTTACCCAATTTGACATATTTTATGCCCCAAACCTCTAGGCTTGGTGATTAATATTTAATATGCACTAACAAATTGCTGTACTTTTTAGCTTCTATTAATCTGAGTGAAAAATACATTAACTCCTAATAATGAACACCAGAGAAATGATAATGAAATTTTTGAATTATAGCTGTTATATCAAGAAAAACTACAAGGTGAGAAGTGGCTTCTATTCCACACAACCTGCAGAGGTGACAGGGTCAGCCAGCAATGAACAGCATCATGTAATGAGCTACGGCGATGATTTTAAGTTCAGTCAGTGCCAGGGTAAGTACTGCTGTAACATAGTCGTTCAATTGCTCATTGGAATACTAAGAGGAAAAGGCTCTCCGAAGGGAAAACGCATACACAGAGGCATGCAGCACGGACATTTGCCAGCATAAACTGAGAGCCTGTTCAACAAGCAACACATGCGATGTTATCTTGTTCTATAAAATAAATTCAAATATTTTCACGATAAAAATGCAAATGGGCCCTAGCTGGTTTGGCTCAGTGGATAGAGCATCAGCCTGGGGACTGAAGGGTCCCAGGTTCGATTCCGGCCAAGGGCATGTACGTTGGTTGCGGGCACATCCCCAGTAGGAGGTGCGCAGGAGGCAGCTGATCGATGTTTCTCTCTCATCGATGTTTCTAACTCTCTATCCCTCTCCCTTCCTCTCTGTAAAAAATCAATAAAAATATAAAAAAAAATGCAAATGGGCCCAGCCGGTGTTGCTCAGTGGTTGAGCGCTGACCTATGAACCAGTGGGCCCAGCCGGTGTGGATCAGTGGTTGAGCGCTGACCTATGAACCAGGAGATCATGCTTCGAGTCCCAGTCAGGGCACTTGCCAGGTTTGTGGATTCCATCCCCAGTGTGGGGCGTACAGGAGGCAGCTGATGATCAATGATTCTCTCTCATCATTGATGTTTCTCTCTCTCTCTCCCTCTCCCTTCCTCTGAAATCAATAAAAATATATTTAAAAACAAAACAAAACAAACAAAAAACACACAAATGGAACCCAGGATATGACTGTCACATGTCAATCCCCAGTAAATGCCAAGACAAGAACTAAGAGAAGCTTTTAAGAGCCCCGTGTGGAGGACAAGCATCAAAACAGGAACTGCATTATCGTTTGTGGAACTCTGTTGACATGGGTGAGCACAAACAAACTCAGCTGTCTAGGCAGGAACATTTTTCAGCACCTCATTAAAGCAGCATTGTTTATGTGACGTGATAAGTACTCACAGACACTCATTGCTAACACATGTCCCAAAATATCATCGCGTCAAAACTACATGTCATAGCCAAGCCATGTTTACGTTATTTAAGAAACAAATTACATCAAACCTCAAAAACAAACACGTTCAATGATCTTGTGTTTCAAAGTCTACTATAAACAATTGTAAATGTTTTTGCTAATACTCTCAAATATTTCATTTGCCGTATTAAAAGATACTATAAAGAGAACCTAACAGGAACAAATAAGCAGTCTAAAATTATATTGCTTTTATAAAGTTGAAATTATGTACATACTCAAAAAGAAAAATAACAGTACTTATTTGTAACTAAGTAATTGTTAGTACCTTTCACTTTTTAACTGAAAAATTATTTATATAACAGTAGTATACTTAATATTTTCAATACATCTTATTTTCTGAACTATGGGCAGAAATTGTAACAGCTTCATGAGATGATGAGAAATGTTATGAGATGAGAGGCAGAAATTGTAACAGAGGTAGTTCTGAACTATCAGTATGAGTGACAGCTTCATGAGATGATGAGAAATGTTATGAGATGAGTTATAGTGATATAATGATGATGTAATGATGGATAACGATGGCCCATTCTATCTCATATGTGGACTAGGGAGATACGAACATTACTGACTCTAGTAAAATGAAAGTTGCACAAGCTTTGGGAAAGCTGCTGGTTCCAACCTACATTTAAGTTATTTTAACGATCAAGGTTGAAGGATATTAATACTACATCATTAAAACAAGCAAGGAGAAAAACATAATCAATGAGAAAATACTCTATTAACGACTTTAATTAAGCTATGTTACATGTGGTTACGTTTAAAGGAACAAAGTCTAAAGCTTCGGGTTTACAAAAAATATATGATGGCCACCTCTCAGTTATTTATGTGAATATCTGAAAAATTCAGTTTCGAAGACCAAAAAGAATCACTATTTTTGTAGCTTATTTTTTAAAGGCAAATGCAAGTACTGAGATGAGATATTCCATGGAGGACATCAATTAGACCGATTCAGCACTCAAAAGATCGAAGAGTAAGACAGTGTACTGTGAAGCTGTGTGGTAGCCAAGGAGACATATGTCATTCTTCTCTTGAGGAGAAGGGAAAGATGTCTACCATCCTAGAGGTCTTGAGGCCAAGACACAGAAGGAATCAGACCTCTACACTGAGATGGCCCATCAACCTACACCTCTTACCTAAACTCAACCCACAGAGCCAATATTTGATTTTCCATTTTTACACAGGTGTCTCATAGGAAGTTCAAATATAAAATTTCTAAGGCCATGGTTCCCAAACTATGCACCAAGGCAACTTGGGGGAATTCACAGGGGCTCTCAGGATATTTTAAAATTTCTAGAGAAACACAATGATATTGAACATCTGTTGGAGACCACACCAGCAATTTTCTGAAGGTAGTTCACAGTTCCAAGAAATATGGTGCTCACACTATGTTCCTTTGGATGACATCATATCTTTGTAAAGCTGAGATTCGGGGATTGCTGTTAGAAAAAAAGGGGAATTACTGCAAAAAATCAATGTAGAACAGGAAATGAGGGTGGCAAAATTTAATCTTAACCACAGGTCAAGAAGTTGTGTGGAGTTTAACAGGTGCACACATCTCCTTAGAGGATAAAGTATTATTTTTCTTTCCATTTATATGTATTATTTTATCGAACAGCTACTTAGTGGTTAGGACATAAATCTTTATTAAGTTGTTTGCACTTAACTATTTAATAAACAGAACTCTTCTAAGTTGTTAGAACATAAATCCTTATTAAGTTATTGGACTTAACAACCAAATAAATTAACTTGTGAGTATTTCTTTTGGACTATGGCGACATGAAAAAATGTCTAAGACATCAAGAACATTTGTAAAGTTCTGGTACACATCCAATCACTGTAAATGGTAGAAATCTAATCACATTTTCAATCCAGCACCCTGATTTTCCCCTTGGGGATGACATACTTTCCCCATTATCAGCCCAAGTCCTTCAGTTGAAGTTGATTTTACTTCTGAGTCTAGGAATGGACTAAGCTGAGGCCAGGCTAGTGGCAACATCATAGTCTTCATGCCACAGCAACTGTATCAGAAGCAGACAGATGACTTAATTGGAACCAAGGAAATGTATTGAGAGTTTCCACTGAGATGATTAGGAAAGAGGCAAGTCATTTATTTCTGCAAAGCTTGAACATTGGAGGATGAGCTACCAGAGACTGTAGAATTAGAAAGTGAGATGAAGGTCAAAGCTGGCGAGGGAATCAAACCAACCCCTACTGACAGAGTCGAAGCACTATATTCCAGTCACCTAGGACCACATCTCAAATACTACATGACTATACCTGTTCTTCCAAGACCCAGCATAGTGGATGTCATTTAGAACCTGGCTACCCACAATATTGTCCATGAACTAGAAGCACTTTCATCATCTGAAAGCCTGTAAAAAATGCAGAATCTTGGGCCTCATCCAAATCTACTGTACCAGAATATGCATTTTAACAGGTGGTTTGGATGCATATTAAAGTTTACAAAGTTGTGAATTAGAAAAAAGGAAACTTAATAACAATTAATTAATTATTTTTTTTAAGTCACCACTGGCATAATTTTGGTGAAGGGCCTCACTTTTCTTGAGTGGTTTACACATGCAGCATCTTTAAAGAGACTTGTGTCTGCTCAAATCCAATGTTCAAATTATAATAGTAATAGTTTGGGGTCTATTTTCCCCAAAAAACATAGATCTCTTCGTGAAAAGCTATGGCTTAATATCCTTCAATGGCTCTCCAGTGACTTAGAGAATAATGTCAATGCTCATTAGTAAAGCGTACAAAGGCCCCACAACCGAACTCCGGACTCTACAGGTTCATTTCCCTTCACTTCGTCCTTCGCATTTGCTGCATCTGCCATATCACACCACTTGTAGTCATCATACTCTGCATAATTTCTACATGCCGTTCTTCCTCTTTAGGAGTCCTCTACATTCTGACCTTTGCTCATTCAATTATCTCAAATTCTATTTCAGTTGCTAACTTGTCCTAAAAGAATGAGAGTCTAGCAAAACAGAAAAGAGCGCCAGCTTTGAGCTAAGCCTGATGTTTCTTGTGCAGATAGTCCGTGGAAGTCCAAGTCCGTAAGCATTCCTGACATACAAATTTGAATAAACTGATGGGCATTTCACATTTCAACTTACCTGTAGTAAAGAATTTTTTTACATCTGTAATCTAGTGCCCACTACAAATGCAATATTCCAAACTAAGGAAAAGAATGCAGTCTTCTTACGTGTGCATGGAAATATCTTGCAAAGTGAATTGCATAGCTGAAATAGTATATGGTTCATGAAAAGTATACTTCAATTCTTAGGTCGGATGAATGTGAAACCTGCCTCCTCTGCCTGATCCTGTCTCTAGTGTTCTGGAAAATGAGTAATATCTTGCTGATCCATAAATGCCTTCTCCCTTCCTTTTGATGACCATCCTCCAATTTGGCTACTATTCCCACTAATTTTCTAATGTGTTTTTTTTTCTAAAGGAGAATTAATATTTCCTAACTATATATTTGTTGCAGTATAGTTTGAGAGCCTTTCATATCTCAGTAAGTTTGAATTATAACAGTGATTCATAAGCACGGTGATTCTGTTTCCCGGAGGATATTTGGCAATGTCTAGAGACATTTATAATTGTCAGAATTGGGGGATGCTATTGGCATCTATTTCGTAGAGGCCAGGGATGCTGCTAACCATTCCAATAAACAGGTCATCCCCTCACAACAAAGAATTCTTTGGTCCAAAATGTCAATAGCGCCAAAGTTGACAAACCTTGGGTTATGGGACAAACGCAGACTTTGTCTGGAGACTTCTTACTCCTAGGTGTCTCTTTCCAGGAAGCTGGCTCTACAAAGCTAGGAGAAGCAGGATCAAGAACAGTCACACAGGAAGAGGAGTTCATTATGGACAAGAAAAGGGCCAAAGGACCTTAAAGCACCCATAGGGACCATAGGGAAAGGTCCTACTGTGCAATAGGATGCTGGCTCTGGACACTCAAATGCTCAGCCTTGGAAAAAATCCGTAACTGAGGCACAGGGCTGAAGAGCTACAGGTTTTCAAGGACCCATGGGGATTTGTGGGGGCAGGGGATGCATCAGGACTGAGGAAGATGAACTAAAGATACAGGCCCTGCCATTATTTTCTGGGTAGTATTCAATTCTTATAGAATCCTGAAGGATGCCATCATGCCTGAGATTTAACTTCCCATCTGCCTTGTAGGATGTGAATTTAAAATAAAATTTCTTTTATTGAAAAGATAGACAGTAATACATCTTACTGTCTAAATGAATGAAATACTCTTTGCAACCTTCCACATTCTAGAAGCAGTAACTAATGATGGGTGCCACCAATACAATCTCTTCCAAAATGAATCTGCATGAATTTATAGAGCATCCATTATATTATTGGCAAGATGTACATTACAGGAAATAAAATTAACCATGTTTCCTTGCCTTTCAAAAATATGTTATATGGAGGGAAAAATAGCTTTCATGTATAAAGAAATGAATAAAAAATAAAAGAGGTTAAGCAGGTTTAATATGATTAAAGGTTCTTATAGTTAGCTAGATGGGGATCAAGGGTGACTATTCAGAAAATAATTCACTAGAGTGGATGGAGTACAAATCTCCAGGGTGTCAAGACGGGAGATGGGAAAGGATGCAAATCATGTGTGAGGAGTTTGGCAGTAAAAGGAAAGTTAAAAGACAATGTTAACTATATATCCACTCTCCCTGCCTCAGTCAGTGGCAACAGATGGCTGGCTATTCTATAAATGTAAATCTTCCTATATCCAGGCAATGTCAAATTTTTTGCTAGTAATGTTTCAGTGAAGGAGTAGGGGGAGAAGGATTATCATCAAAATATTGAAGCCCACCAGGAAAAGGTAGATACTACCTAAGAAAATTTCTCAAATAATTCTTCTTAGATTGCCCTAATCAGAACGAATTCTGTCCCCTACTAATTCTTTTTTAAAAAAATATATATTTTATTGATTTTTTACAGAGAGGAAGGGACCGTGATAGAGAGTTAGAAACATCGATGAGAGAGAAACATCAATCAGCTGCCTCCTGCACACCTCCTACTGGGGATGTGCCTGCAACCAAGGTACATGCCCTTGACAGGAATCAAACCTAGGACCTCTCGGTCTGCAGGCCGGCACTCTATCCACTGAGCCAAACTGGTCAGGGCCCTACTAATTTTTTTATAGCAGGTTGTTTTCTTTATTTTTTATTTTTTTTAACACGTTATCACTACCACCTGATCACTGGTGTGTCTCTGTGTGTTTGTCTACCCTGGTTTGCTAGATTGTGAGCTATGATGGCAAAAAGATCATATGCTTCTATCTGTGTGGTTTCGATGTTTAAGAAAGACGAATCTCAGAAGTTAGGGGGTCTGGGGAAACAGGAAGAGATTAACCAAAGATCTTACCTATGGACAGGGACAGGGATCTTACCTAAGGCCTGGGGTGGGGTGGGAACCGGGTGGAGGCGGGCAATGAGGAGAAAAAGGGGGACATCTACAATACTCTCAACAATAAAGATTTTTAAAAAAAGATGCTTTGCATGGACTAGATCCTAAACAAACAAAAAGGCTAAATGATTGAATGTCAATGCTCAATTGTATTAAAAGTTTTATGTTTCTAAAGACCAAACCAATTATCAGAAATAGAAAGCTGATGGGTTTCCTAACATAAACATTTAGCTTTAATCATTAACCTGTCTATTCACAGCTAGAACCTATAGGTGTTTGATAAAGATTTGCTGAATGAATGAATGAATGGCTCAACCCAAATGACCATCAGATACCTATTTTAAAGGGTTAACAAAGGGACAAAGAGATAAATTAAATCTATGTTTTTATTTTAAAGCAGCATATTCTAATGTAAATATTTTGTCTTAGAATTATTAGACTTGTGCTCAGTACTCTAGCCTCAGTAAACCTTCATTATGAAATTCAGCTCAGACGTGTATGTAACATGAAGTCAAATTCCATACTCAGCCCTTCCAAAATCTAAAGCTATGTAGAGAATCTATGAAGTTAAAATGACTTGGTACAACCCTGTTAACAGATGTACTGAGTCTTGATTATTCCTGATAGCAGGAATGAAATAAACAACACTATAATTTTTCATTTTGTCATGTTAGCACTGAGTTATTGATCATGAAATATTGGAAGATTTACCTGGACTTCCGTTATTTTTATTATGTTTCCAACAATCAAAAAAAGGTACGTATGCAATCTACATTACTAACCACAGATTTTGGCACACAGTGTTAAGCAGATGTTCAGATAATTTAAAGGCACAATGGGATGAAAACTTAAGGGGAAAAAAACGCTAATTTCCTAGAAATGTGATTAATCATTAGTAATCATAAATTGTACACATTTCTAAGAATCATGTCCCTATCTGCCCATTTATCCAAAGAAATCTAGCAACTTAATTTAACCCACGAAACACAAAATGTGTTCTATTGCCTTTCAAACCTATGACCATTACTAATAAATTTATCTTTGATTATGACTCCTAAAAACAAGAACAAATTCTGTGAAGTAAATCACCTGAACAAAAAATGTAATTTTATACAAAAAAATTACCTTATTTGTAAATAAACAGAATCTAAAAATCAGTACATTTATGGTGACTTTTGCAAATAAAAGGCACAAGTTATAGGATCTACCTAACACCAAAAGAAGCTACAACTATTTTAAATAGTGTGGGCAGGCATTATAATTAATTAGTAGTAATTAGTCTCTTAAAAAGTGTATTTATCAACAAGCTGATAATTACTTAGTGGAGTAAAGTTTGTGTTGATTTGTTTTTCAGACCCAGGGAATTTTAGAAGGGCAGGATGCTGACCGTACAGCGGAGGCCTGAACACTTGCCTGCGATAATTACGTCTCCTGTCAAAGGCCCTCTCAGTGGCGTTCCACTAGATTAACCTGCAGACGGATGTATCCTCTCAGTCCTGACCTGCTCTGGGCTCATGTTGAATGAGGAATGACAAATGCCTGGAGGAAATTTTCTCTCCTTCTATTTGAAAACAAGTGGATTACCATGCACAGGAAACTGCTTCTGAAACACTGAAAGGCACCGTAAACAAAGCAATGGGTGGAGCTGTGTACTAGTAGATGTCTGTCTGCTTGAGGGATAAGAAGTTGTTGAGGTCCAAACACTGACTCTGCATAGTATCTCGTCCAATTCTTTCTTACCTGACAGAGGACACATTCTCCATGGCTATGGAAGGGGAAAGCCATTCCTTTACTTTTCTCTTTGCCAGACTCTATGCTGAGCAGGACAATGCTTTCCTTGCTCTTTTTTCCAATACTTTGAAAGCACATCCACAAAGTGCAAGACCTTCACCATCTTGGGGACTATTGACAACCCCTCCTTAATGTCTCTATGCTGCCTTCTGTGCCCTTCCCCGGTATCTCCACCTTGAAGTATTTGTTTCATCCCAAACCTTCTCAGTGAGGCTTATCCAGCTACTGTTTGAAATTAAAACCAACCACCCTCCTTACTTGTTCTATCTTCTCCCCCTAAAAAAAAATACCATGTTCTAATATATTACTGTTTATTGTCTATCTCATCCGGCCAAAATGTCAACGCCATGAGGCCGGGCACCTTTGATTATGTTGTTCATTATTATATCCTAAGTGCCCAAAAGAGAAGCAGCGCCAGGTTTCCAATCAATATTTAATGAACAAGAGACAGGTACCCTCTTGGTTTAAAAGAGATGGTAATACATGGATAAATAACTATAACTCACCACTGAATGTGTTTTTGTGGGTTGTGTTTCCCCCTCTCCTCCTGAGATTGGAGGAATATGAACCCTTTGTACGCCATAAGTGTCTATAGATGCAAGGGATGGACCTCCCCCACACGCCACGGGCATCTATAGCTGCAAACCTCGCATATCAACTCTGGTCACCCAATTTTAAAATCAGACTTGTCAGTGACATCTCTGGGTTTGTAAAGAAAATTATGCTAACTTAAATTCGTAAATATGCCAGTGCCTATGGAAGAAATGGGGGATGGTTTCCGTTTTGGACGCATGGCAGTTAATGGTGAAAGACAGAATGTGGAAAGAGAGGGACAAACTAAGAGAGGGGAGGGGAGAGTAAGAGGGAGGAGAGAGAGGAGAAAGGGAGGGAGAGAGAGAATGAGAAAACAAGACTATGGAAATGGCAAGACTGGGGGACGAGGTATTCAGAATACAGGTAAAGAAGATTAGCAAGGATCTATGAACAAACTACTACTACTTAAGGATAAATTACAATGATCTTAGATTCACTTGACTATGTATTTGGCACCACTGGAACCCTGAAGAGACAGGTATGGATAAGAACAACATTGTGAGAAACAGAAAGTATTCCTAAACCTCAGATATTTTACTCTCATTCCCCAGGTGCTTTGCTTTTTTTTTATGATTTAGAGTCTTTAGGATAAAAATCTAAGACCATGGCAGGGCACACAAGCTATTTCAGGATTACACTTTGGCCGGTCTTTCGACTGGAGGTTCAGATCTTGTCACTGCCTTCAAAACAATCTATGTTGTAGACTCACCCAATCCCCTTATGAGATCTAAAAAGGGTAATGCATTTCATGCCTCTGTAATGTTGCACTTGTCACCCCCTTCTGACTACATCCTTTGCCCCAGAGTCCACATGAAAACCACATACAGATTCATTTGCGAAGCTTCCTTTTAAACATTACCTCTGAAGATTACACCCAGCAGCTTGAGTAGAATTAGAAACATCCCATTTTTCTCCTACAATCTTTGTTTGTGTGCCTGTGTCGGTACTACATTTTGAGCTGCTGGAGAGCAGAGAGTGTGTTCAATTACTGCTCACACCTCTGGCACTAAGATTCTTCCTGGCATACAATGGCTTTTGACAACTATTTCTTGAGTACGTGAGCAAGTAGACTTTTAAACTATAAAATCCTAAACTGCCTTTTAGAAATCCCCCCGTCCTCTCCTACCGCCCAAATTAAATCAGGTCCAGTTATATTATCATGTTAAAGAGCCTGGTATTATCTTTTCAATATTGGAAACATTTGCAATCCATACGGAATGCATAATGCATGACATTTTGTCAAAATATTCAGTTAACCTCCTAGTCCATTTATTGATCAAGAGAACAGTAGATGGTTGGCATTTGTTCTCATAAACAGGGATTGCATAAATAGCAGAGGAACTCTTCCCTGATCTCTTCAAATCACATTCCATTTTTACTTATTTCTTTACTGCAAAAGGTTCAGACAGTGGGCTCATAAGCCTACTTACCCTGACTACATGTAGCCCTTAGCCCAAAAGAAGCTTCACTCTGCGTGTCAGGAAATAAGGTGGATTCGCCTTGATACATCCAGACTGCCTGTTCATGTCTATTATTTACCAGGAGGCTCCAGGGGAGTGAGATATGTAAATCCCGTGCCCATACACACCTCCATATTTCTGACTAAAAGTGATGCTGGGAATAGCCTGCCCCAGAGCTGACATCAAAGGGCCACATTCTGAAACTTTCAGGGGCAGCTTGCGGCACCAGCTTAATTCCCTGACTGTTATGGAAGTCATTTTCGCCATCAGGAGGGGAGTCACTGTGACCAACAATGGACTGATGCAGTAAAATTGACCAGCGTGGGCGGGAGAGCGCTGCCTCTCTTCAGCATCAGATATTAAAAAAATTACCTCCATCCTCTGTAATTCTAACATGAGGGAGGAAAAAGCTTCCAAGCAGCCCTGTCAAGCTGTGACAATGTGGATGAGAAAAAAATTTAAATTTGTGAGAGACTGCAAATAAATCATTTAAATACACACCAAAAAGGCCTTACTTGTGAGTGATATCCTTGAAAAATTACCTAATAATTTATCCAAAATGAGCACCTCCATTCCAATGAGTGACAGTTGGCAGGTTTTCTTGCTTTTCTCTTGGATTTATAACTAATTTATTCAGCAGGTTCTAAGCAACTGAATTTAGGGTTTTTAATCCACTGAAAAATCTGGCATATTTAGTGACATCTATTTTTTTTCTTTTAAAATAAAAATCAACTGGTACCTGTACAAATTTTTGGTTCTTTTTTAACAAATATATTTATTTTTATTCATTTCAGAGAGGAAGGGAGAGGGAGAGAGAGATAGAAACATCAATGATGAGAGAGCATCATTGATCGGCTGCCTCCCGCACGCACCACACTGGGGATCAAGCCCGCAACCTGGGAATGTGCCCTGACCTGTAATCGAACTGTGACCTCCTGGTTCATAGGCTGACGCTCAACCATTAGCCATGCCGGCTGGGCTTTTTTTGGTTCTTTTTAATCCAGGAAAAGCAAAAAGGAAAAGGTCAAAGATGGATGGGTTGAGAAAAGAACAGTTAAGCCATTTGCTGCAAGTGGATATCAGCCTTTTTGCTTCTTACCCACTTGGGTCTACATTACCCAAAAATATTTAATAATTCATATCTGGCGTGGCTTATGTATAGGTACCATTATCATCTGTTAGCACTGAGCTCTAAAGAGACAACTGAATTAACTGTTGTTACCCAAATGTCACTCTTGACTCTGCAACTAACTTTCCAGTTAATCTAGTGACTACTACTTAAACTCTTTGCTAGTTAAAAACCTGCCCTTCCTTAAAAAGCAATAAGTACTATACTTCCTATTACAGTAGTTTATTTAAAGAATTCTAATAAAACAATTTGAATACTCTTATGAGAGACATAGGGAAGCAATTAGATCCCCAAAAATGTATGCATATTTCTTAACTGTTTTATCAGAAGCCAACCTCTAACAAAAATGTATAATGCACTAAACATATTAAGAAGAAAATAATGTGCAGTCCTACATGGTATCAACACTTCTGATTTAAAGATGCTGTGAATGTTGATCAAATGACCACAGTGATGATGGAAGAGGGGTCAGTAGTTGAAAGTTAATGGGATGCAGGCAGCCCTATTCACACTTGGAACATGTGAAAACCATTCCTCAGTTGTGTTTATGGCTTAATTTTAGGTCCACATCTTCACACTTTAAAAGGAAAACAAATTTTTTCTCTTTAGGAGAGAAAAGTGTGGGCTAGAAGGGCAATCTCAAAGGTCCACTCTTTTATTCCACCTCAGTGGGATTCCTCTGGTTTTTCTTTCTCTAAATGTAAGTAGTCCCTTAAGTGGGCTGGCCTTAAGCTCATCCCCATCAGTCATTTCATTGTAACTCCCATGCAAATCGATGGCTCTAGATACAATACATAATTCCTGAGTTTTCTCATTCTTTTATCAAGCCAATCACAGTGAACTTGGAAAAAATAGCTGAATAATATTACAAAAATTACAACTGGTTAGGTCAATTGGCACCAAACTTTGGAGCAAGTATCTATTTATTACTACTAAGCAACCTTCTAAAGTAAATGCAACTGACAATATTTTTTAACAATATATTTTTATTGGTTTCAGAGAGAAAGGGAGAGGGAGAGATAAAAACATCAATGATGAGAGAGAATAATTGATTGCTACCTACATGCCCTTTACTGGGGATCGAGCCCATAACCCGGACATGTGCATAACCTGGAATTGAACTGTGAGCTCCTGGTTCATTTTTATTGATTCAGAGAGAAAGGGAGAGGGAGGGATAAAAACATCAATGATGAGAGAGAATAATTGATTAGCTGCTACCTACATGTCCTTTACTGGGGATCGAGCCCATAACCTGGGCATGTGCATAACCTGGAATTGAACTGTGAGCTCCTGGTTCATAGGTCGATGCTCAACCATTGTGCCACACTGGCTGGGCCTGACAAAATATTTTTAACTAGTCCTTCATCAAGTTCTCTTCTGAACCCATTCTTCATAATGTTTTCTCCTAAATGATCACTATGCATACACATGAAATAAAAACAATACAATACTGTGTATTGGACCTGCATTATTTTTCAAACAAATTAACAAAAGAACTCTCTGTGGCTTGACACTTGAAACAAATATTGAAAAATCAATGTCTTGCCAACTTCAATGGGCCAAAGCATCTTTCTCCATGTCCAGTGCAGCAACAATGGACTAGAGAGAAACATCTGTCAGTGAACACATTTTGAGAACAGGCTCCATGCTTGGTTCAGATTCTCTCAGAACAAAGTAAATTTCTCAGCTGCTCGAATGTGACTGGCAAACTGTGGAGTGTTCCAAAGTCAATCTGTTCTCAAAGAAAAAAAGGGAGGTGAAAAGTGTGTAATCATATGATGATGTAAGAACGAGTGCTTAAAGAATGATTCAGGGGCATGTGCTGGATTCGAAGTAAGAAACTGAATTTTACCTTTAGGTTTACTCCACTCAAAGAAACTCTGATTGTTTCAAAACAGAGTGTGCTGACAACCATGGAGTGAACTTATTTCCAACTTCTCAGCTCACAAAATAAAACATAAAAGGTTTCTCAATCAACTACTAATACATCGAAAGTTTCATTTTCCCCCCAGAAGAATTTAATGGCACACTATAAAGTTTAACACTTTTCATTTTAAAATAGTATAAATAAGAATATTCTCCTCTAAATACTTTTTTTTTGTTTTGAAAAGAAAAAGATAATTTCTAAAAAGTCATTAAATCATTTTGTAACTGGAAACTTGTAGATACTCTTAAATAAACTGACATTTTCAAAAATTTAGAAGGCATTACTTTTTTAAGAAATGTTTCTGGAGGAAATATTTTCTTTCTTTTAAAAATAGGGAAGAATATTTATTAAGACCTTGATTTGGGCTAAATTTTTCCTTTCCTGTCCTAACTATGTCCCATAAAAAATCTCGTGTCACTTCTAGAATGATTGTCAGACTCTCTGAAAATGTACTACTCAATAAAAGCATGAAAAGCAATGGTAAAATGATCAGATTTAACTTTTTGAAAGCTCTGAAAATTAACTAAAGGCCTGCAGCAATCTGAGAACATAAGAAAAACAGCTAAATTGGAATAAAAGTAGCAAGACTTTCATGCTTTGATTTGTCTGTTACTATTTCCCACTCCCCACCAACAAGGTAGGCTTGGGAACCTGCAGCCTCACAGGCATCATAGTTGTAAAAAACAGCAGTCCCCAAGAATCAGGAACAAAACAGAAATGTCTGCTCTTGCCACTTCTTTTGAACATTGTATTGAAATTGTTTGCCAGTGCAAGTAGGCAAGAAAAACAATATTAAAAAAACATCCGGACTGGAAAGGAAAGAAGTAAATGTACTTCTATTTACATATGAAATTATTTTGTATGTAGAAAATCCTACAGAACACACACACACACACACACACACGCACGCACGCACACACACAATTGGAACTAATAAATTGATTCAGCAAGGTTGCAGGTTCATGATCAATATACAAAAATCAACTATATTTCTATAGCCTAGCAATGAATATAAATGAAATTAAGAAAACAATTCCATTTGCAATGGCATTACAAAGACAAAAGTGCTTAGAAATACATTTAACAAGAGGAGCACAAGATTTGTGCACTGAAAACAATGAAATATCTATTGAAAGAAACTAAAGAATACCAAAGCAAATGAAGAGCTATGCCAGGTGTGTGGATCAGAAGTCTTAATGTTATTAAAGATGGCAATATTCCCCTAATTGGTCTACAGATTCAACACAATCCTGATCAAAATCCCAGGAAATTGACAAGCTAATCCTAAAATTCATGTAGATATACAGTGGACCAAAAATATCCAAAATAATTCTGGAGGAAATAAGTTGGAAGATTTATACTTTCTGATTTCAAGCTGATTAAGAAGCTACAGAAAGCAAGACAGTGTGGTATTGGCATAAGAACAGAAATATATATCAATTGCAAAGAATTCAAAGTCCAGAAGTAAAGCCTTATGTTTCTGGGCAATTGATTTCAACAAGTTGTGAAATATATAACCTTTTCGACAAATGGTGGTGGGATAACTTGCTATCCACATGAAGAGAAATAAAGCCATACACCTATCTCCCACCATAAATAAAAATATAAGCTAAAAATATAAGTTTTAGCAGATACATAGGAGTAAATCTTTTAATCTTAGATTAGCTAACGCTTTCTTAGATATGACAATAAAATTCCAGCAGCAACAAAAAAAGATAAATTAGATGACATCTAAATTAAAAACACTTGTCCTACAAAGTATGCCATCAGTAAAATGTAAGGACAGCACACAGAATAAGAAAAAATATTTGTGCCGTAACCAGTTTGGCTCAGTGGATAGAGCATCGGCCTGCGGACTGAAAGGTCCCGGGTTCGATTCCGGTCAAGGGCATGTACCTTGGTTGTGGGCACATCTCCAGTAGGAAGTGTGCAGGAGGCAGCTGATCGATGTTTCTCTCTCATCGATGTTTCTAACTCTCTATCTCTCTCCCTTCCTCTCTCTGTAAAAATCAATAAAATATATTTAAAAAATATATATATTTGTAAGTTACATATCAAATAAGGGACTTGTATTCATAATTCAGAAAGAACTTGTACATTCAATTATAAGAAGGCAAGTAACCTAATTAAACAATAGAGAAAAAATTCTCATAGAAATTTTTCTAAAAATTATATACAAATGACCAATGAAAAAGTCTCATTATCATTAGTTAATAGGAAAAAGCAAATCAAAACCACAGTGATATACCACTTCAAAATGAGTAGGCTGGCTAATATAAAAGAGAGATGATAATAAGTGTTGACAAGGATATGGATAAACTGGAATCCTCATACATTGTTTGTAGAATGATAATATGATCCAGCAATTTTGTAAAACACATTGGCAGTTCCTCAAGAGATATCACATGACCCAGAAATTGTACTTCTAGGTATATATACAAGAGAATTGAAACCAATGATCCACACAAAACTGATACATAAATGCCTACCACAGCATCCTATAAAATAGAAACCTAATATGCTAAGTGTCTGGTCAACTAGTCAGCCGTTCAACCAATCAAAGCATAATATGCTAATGATATGCTAAGGCCGTTCAACTGCTCACTATGATGAGCACTGACCACCAGGGGCAGACAGTTGACCTGTTGACCAGTCGCTATGATGTGCACTGATCACCTGGGGGCAGAGGCTCCAACCGGTAGGTTAGCTTGTTGCTGGGTCCAGCCAATTGGGACTGAGAAAGATGGGCTGGACACACCCTGTAGCCCTCCCATGGTCCCTCCCCAGATAGCTAACCTCCCGCATTCCTTCCCGGCCTTGATCATGCACCGGTGGGGTCCCTCGGCCTGGCCTGTGCCCTCTCACAATCCAGGACCC